>NC_072019.1:24699487-25034487 GCF_027791375.1 Indicator indicator | reverse complement strand
AAGGGTATGGTTTGCCGTAAGCAGTAAGTGCTGAGGTTCTTGGAGCATTCGGTGGAGAGAGACTTCAGATTGAGTTAACAGAACTGGTCTTATTTAGATATTCTAATTCACCCTGCAGAAACTAAAAAAAAAAAATGCATTTCAGTGCCAAGACATTATACAAGGCCTACATTTACTTCATGTCCTGCTGAGAGAAGATTGCAAGAGCTGTTATTAAAGACTCCTTTTCTCCTCAGTCATTTAATAGTAGCAGCTTCTCTTTTATTCTGTGCTCTCAGAGAGCAGAATAGGAAGTGATAATCTCCTTGGAATACAGAAGACACCTGTTTGATAAGTGGTAATTGCATTATTCCTGGAGGATTATCACAATGGTGCTGGTTTCTTTGTAATGAAGCTCAAGTACATAAGCAGAGCAAAGCTTCACTAGAAGATGTATGAAAATCCATTGCAACAGATTGAAGGTGTTTGGGACTCTGTAAACAGAGTTTCACTCTAAGTGTATGGGAAGGGAGCTTGCTGTGTAATAGCAGAAACAAGCTAGGTAAAATTGAGCAGTGCTTCTGTTTATTTTATATTTGCTGTTTCTAGAACTTCTCTTGGGGCTTATTCCAGTTGTGTGCAAAGCCTGAATAGTAGTCTCAAATGCCTCCTTTTAAAGAAGTGGTATTTAAATAATTTCAAATTAGTGCATAGGTAACTTTGAATGCTTAGAATTGAACTGGTCAGGTCCTCTGTTGGGAATTTTTTGTTTAAGTCCAATAAACTGTTGATAAAATGTGGAACCAAGAAAATGCTAGTTGGTAAATCTATTTAGGCAGATAATTTCCTCTGCCAAGCAAGAGAAGAGCTCTGTTTTCAATAGCAATCACTGGACTGAATTCCTTTTCTAAGTGTTGTTACTGCCCAGTGGTCAAAACATAGACCTTGGACAGATTTGTAGCTCTGCAGACTGTATTTAGGACATTTAATAAAACACTTAAGCAAATCATGCCTTCACCTTTCCAAGAGGAGGCTTTAGATTTAATACTGAACTTTTGTAAAAGTAAAAGAAAAGTAGCTACATGGCCTCAGCTGGATTTCAGTAGAAACAGGCCACCTTATTTTCGTTAGGTAGCTAAGAAAATCCAGTCTAAAATGTTTGGAATATTTCATGTTTTCTCTGTCTTAAAGGATCTTTATATTTGGGGACCTCTATAAATGCTTATTTTTGTAGTTATTTGTATTCTTCATCTTTTGCTTGTTACACTTGAAACTGTCATACATCAACCAAACACATTCGGTAATGTAGTTACACTGAATGAATTTAATGCATTTTTAGCTGCAACTGCTCCAACTCAATTTACCATTTCAGAATGCTGAAATATTGTTTAATATAAGCACAATTTTTTATATCTAGTTTTGGACTTTAACTGAGCGGGTTGTGTACTCTGTGCTTTTAATTGTACTGATGTAAAGAGTTAAAGGTTTTTTCATCTATTCCAGATAAGGGAAACAGAAAATAAGAAACCATCATCCTTTACAGAAGCTCATTTATCAGATGTCAGTAACACCATGTTTTCAAAAGGCTAACATTGCAAAAATCCAGTTCCTTGAAAAGTAATATCCAGGAAGAAGAGGCAGCACATAAAGCCTATCAGTGTTTGAACCATTTGTTGGAAGCAGTGTTGCTAGCACCACTGCTTGAACTCTGCCAAGGAATTATATAGTGCTGGAAACATATCCAGGCACTCTTCTGTTTGCTATCCAAAGCATTGTACAATGCTGTGAAGTAAATGGCATCCCACCATAGACCAGAAACGTGCCAAGTATTTGGCTGATACTCTTTGTGCATGCAAAGCAGTTCCCAAGATGTATCTGTGAATATCTTTGGGCAATATGTAATCAGGATGAATCAAATTGGTTTATACAATTTTTTATTTCACTTACAATTGTGTCTTGCCATAAAAATCTCAACAATTTTGTATGTCTTCTGAAGATAGCAAAAACAAGGTGATTTGTGATCAGATTTAGAACAAACAGTATTATTACACCCTCTTCTATGGCAATTGCAGAGTTGCTTGAGTAAGATAGCAGAAACCTGACTGACACTGTGTTTCAGCACTGAAGCCAGCAAATGACACAGGACAATGTTTGTACCTTGATTACTTTTCAGCTCTTACACTGTGAAGAATTTTGAGGAAAGGAATTGTAGAAGAACAGGTTACCTCTCTTTAGGGGTTTTGCAATTCTTATGAGTCTGAATTAAAGTGCAGCTGAATTTTCTACAATTGCCATTAGAGTATCAAAGGTGAGAGTAAGCAGGATCACAAAATACTGTAACCAGACTGCAGAGAACGTGGTGGTCCTCAGGGGCCTGATGCTTGAGTGGATGCTGATGCTTCCACACGTTTTCAGGTATTAGATGGGTTTTTGTTGTCCTTTTTCTTACAGACCTTTTAATGCGTTTACTTTGAGCCTCCTCTCCTTTGGCAACATGAAATGGATGAATACTTTGACACTTGGTATTTGTTGTCACCCAAAGGCAGTCTGTCTCTAGCTTGGGAAAGGTTGGGAATCCAAGTTTATCTATTAATACCACTATTAGTTGTAAAAGATCTTGTTTTAGTGAAAGAATATTTCTTTTTGGTTCCTGAGGCATTCAGGAATGTATAGTGAGTTCTGACCTGTTCCCAGGCATGTATGGTTTATAGATCAGTTCACACAGGTGTACTTATTAATAAACTCACTTAACCAATTTACATGCATAAGTTTCAACCACTGAGTAATTGGTGAAAGCGCTGCTGAGGAACTGGAAATTTGGGAAATGTGTCATTATTTGCATATCAGTATAAAGCAATTACTAAATTAAAGAGTGCACGTTGTGACAAACATGAAGCTCCTTTACTGTTGCTTTGTCAGTGCACATTAACATCAGCTTGATGTGAAAGCCTGGCTTTCTCTGCATGAACTAAAAATCCTAAGGCAGAAGTACACAATGAATTGCCCAGAGTTTGGAGGCTAGCACACTGAATTGCCTTGGGGTTCAGGCCGAGGAAAGAAAAAAAACTGATGTAAAAGACCATTGAGAAAACGTATCAGTGGAAAGTAATTAACTCAAGATCCACAATTAGCCTCATGGTCTATACTTAACTGTGTTCCAGGTCTTTCAGCATGTATTTAATTCTGTTACCCTGTGTTTCAAATAGCTGCAAATGGCTTGGCAGATTTTTCATCCTTTTTAATATTTACAGTTTTTGTCTAAGAGGAAGAATGAGCTCTGTAAGTGATCGTGGGTATTTATTTCAGCCTCTCAAGTATATCTCTTTCTTAGTAGAATCTCTTGTACAAAGAAATATTATTTTCCTTTTGTTTCCTTTGAATATATTTGTGGCTTGAAGCGACATTAAGTACTACAGTATCCGTCCTTCAGCTTTAATTCCTAACTTGCCTAACTAGGCTTAATCAAATGAGAAATAATCAAAACCAGGGATAATTTTCTCTTTCATTCAGCTAGCAAATGAGTGATAGATTCACAGTACTACGGCTGGTGATTAACAGCAAGCGTAGCAAAAATTGGCATGTGTGTTCAACCGGCGTACCAGAGCTGGGTGTTCCCAGAGAACAGGCACAACTTTTTCTCAAGCTTGTACAGAAACTCTCAGCAGTGTTTTGTGAAGCTTGCTTTATCCTGGTTATCACTGCCACTGCAGCAGCCCTCATCTGGTGTCTGAAAGGCACAAGTGGCCACTCACTGTGTCGTGGACTCTTGTGCAGCCTCCTTTCTCCTACTCCATGTGCTGTTTATTCACAAGTCTTTCCAGAGCATCTGGAATCAGATGCCTTCAGCCTGTTGTGTAAAGAATCTCCCAAGGTTGTGCCTTTATGGTGCAGCCTTGGAATAAACTGCAGAAGAATTTTGGAGCATTCAGCAAAACAATCTTTTAATCCTGATCTAAAGAATTTATCAATTAAAAAAAATAATATTTAAGACCCTTTTTTTCAATTCAGGTATTTTAAAACTTTTAGATTCTGTGTTTTAGCTTTCTAGCATTCCTTTGTGATTTTAATCTTCATGATAGTTCAAAGATCTACCATGGGAACATCACTGAAATCCTTGGAATGAATTTCCTACAACCTGTGTTGACAGGTTTAAATTACGTACTCTGACACTGTTCTTGTGGCTGGATTAGAAACTTTTTTCAAGTTAAACCTGCGATAAGTAATTGTCACAGCGCGCTGACACAATGCTAATGTGAAGTGACATGTCCAAACTGGCCTCAGTAACATGAAGAACCCTAACAGGTGTGAGGGGTGGATCTTCCCATGGGCCCTGCTGAACTTCTAACAGGGGAAAAACAGTAGAAAAAGTGAAATGAACCTTGAATAAAGCTGTCAGCAGTAATTATCTCAGCAACACTTTGTGAAGAGTTAAAATAAGCATTGCTGATTTATAACCTGAACACACTCCACCCTAGAGATTTTTTTCATCCAGTTAGTGTTTAAAATGAAATGTTGAAAACCTGTCAGGAGTTTTTTTGGGTGGGTTGGTTGGTTGGTTTTGGTTGGTTGGTTTTTGGGGTTTGTGTTTTGTTTTTTTTTTTTTTTTATGTTGAGGATGCATAATGAAAATGAAGTTGTTTTCCAGAGGAAGTTAATTTCAAGGGCTGTCAAAATTTTTTAAGCTCTTCTGTTCATTTTAATATTTGTACAATGCTTTAATAAACTAAACAAACCGAGAGCATACTTGACTGTTTTTCCCAGCTAATGCTATTTGATGTCAAAAGATGGCATGGCTAATGTGGAATTGCATCCACTTTTAATTGTTGTTCAATGAGGGATGAGGGTTTACATGATAAGTAGATGAGCTTTGGTTGGTTGATTAATTTTCTAAAATTATGTACTAAATTGAACTAAACTTGAACAGCAGTGTCTTGTTGACCAAGAAAGATTGAGGAGAGCCCTTCTGTACAGTCAATCTCTCTGAGTCTTGTAACTGATTTTGTAGTATAAAAAAGCACCTTTTTTTCAGTAAAGTTTAAAAAAAAGGCGTTTGTTAGACTATTTTTATTTTTTTGTTTGAATGTGCCTTAATTTTAGAGTGGTTTACCTGTTGCTGTGGTAACACTTGTTTCATGTATACAATGTGTTTCAGTATGGATAGAATAAATTTTACAGTCTGCTTCTAATGAAAGAATACTCACACAGTTTGAGAAAACAGCAAAGCAAAAGATAAACATTAATTCACAGCAAACCTTTAATCCCTTGAAGTTTTAAATATTACTTTTAAACATGGACATGTGTGAATTCTTAAATCATATATCACTTTGTGTGATTACACTCTGGAAACAAGGCAGATTATTGAGTGTGTAATTACACAGCGGTAAGTGATGGGTTTGGCACTGCTGAGCACCTATTTGTTCCCAAGGAATTTAGTGAGGGTTTGTCTGAGCACAACAGGCTGCCCACACGTGTTTAGTAATGCTTGATTAAACACTGAGAACTAGAGCCATGGCAAAAAACAATCTAATATGAATGATTTCTTGTGTCATAGCATTATTTTTCTTGAATTGGTAAGACTCTTGAGTATCCTCACAACTGACAGGAGCTGCTTGGGAGTCCACCACCTCCTTCCTGCCTGGACTGATTTCTGTGTGTTTGCATCTCCAACCAGAGGAGCATGGAGCAATCTTATAGTCTGTGGAGAATAGCAAAAAAATTACCAAAGATTTCCCCACATTCATATTGAAGGGCTGTGCTGGATGCATTTGGAAATCACTGTTTTTTTCAATTGTTTGTGTAATGGAAAACTTGGAAGTGTGGAATCAGAACTTCCTCTGCCATCATTCACATGCTCAACATCTCCTCCCTCCGTTTTACACTGATTTTTCTCCATAAGCCACATTAGCTGCTATCTCTCTTTCAGCTCACAGATACTCCTTCCTGTAGGCTTTACTTCTTTAATCTCAAAAAGACAGACTGCAAAAGAATGATGGAAAATGGTAATGTTAGTGAGCTGGGAGCAGCAGCCTGACCAATCTTACTCCAATGGTAAGCAGAATAACTGCTTTTCTAGGCTTTTGAAATATGTAACTTTAGAATTAGTTTTGTGTCTTTCTGGGGAGTAATGTTAGGTCAAACTGCTCTACAGTCCTCTAGATCACCCTGAGCTTCTGATTTAAAAGGCCTGAGGTCTGAGGCATAGGTGTGCCTTCATCCAGCCCTGCTGAAAAAGTATTTCTCTTTAATTTCCCATTCTGCAGTTAGTGTAGTAATCTTTTTGAGCAGGGAACTTAATTTGTCTAGTGAGAAGAGATAGGTGACATCTTGTTAGGCTGGAAGAAATGAACTTACTTGAATTCTTATGAGATCTGTTCATCAAGAAGAGATTAGCAATGATAAATATGCCTTGCAGACATCTAAACTGAACTTTGTCTAGCCTAAGAAGTGAGAGAATTTCTTGTATATCACACTTTTACTTCCCCTAGCTGAATGGATGGAGAGAATGGCTTGAACCTGGAGACATGGAAAGGCTCCTTCACAGGAGCTATTCAGCCAAGACAGAGAAAACTGTTGATTTGTTTTGTCTTGTTACTACCTTACTACTCTTGGTGCCACTGGACTATGAAAGTGATTGATGTCCAGCACACCTAACAACCAAACTCAGTCAGTAGTACCGTGTTCATATAGGTTATAATAGAATAATTGGGACAGAAATATGCCTTCTCAAACTTTTTGTTCCTTTTCAGACTTCATGTAGTTGTCTTCCAAAGAGATCAGATTTTTTTTTTTTTCACCCTAGATTCAAGCAAATGCTTTCATGCAGACATCTGTAGTGTTACTGGCGTTTCTGCTCAGGGAATTAGCTTATGCTACAATAAAATTTCAGATAACAGAATAGCAAATTTAATGTGATGCTTGATAAAGCTGCTTCCTTGCCCCTCTATCCTTACTCATTCTCTTACCTGATATGGGGACTAAAGCATTGTAGTAGTTAATCCTATATGGAAAAAGGATCAAATTATATGGAAGTGACATTTTTGCAGTGGAGACACCTGCCACTCATTGAGTATTTTGCTATGGGCACCTCTGTCTTAAGTTATTTTGAATGGTGTGTTATGAAATGTACTCAGTCATGTTCATTTCTTTATACCTTGGCCATGTATCAGTGAGTAAACCAGTAAATGAAGAAGCAAAGCAACTCACACTTTGAGCACAGTGAAAGGGCTGTCACATGGAGTATTTGAACCAGGAATAGGCTTCAGTCTGTAGGCAACAGTGCATTCATTTCTGATGAAGATTTTTTTTTGTGCTCTATGTGTGGTACAGATCTCCATGTGGGTACTGCAGCGTGCTGTGTAGCCTCTAGAAAGAGCTCTTGTTCAGCTTATGACCAATCCTGATTTAGAAATACTATTCTGGGGTGTCATGCTTATTACTGTATTTGTTTCTAACATGAAACCACAGCTAGCTAATATGGGCAGGCTAGTTATGGCCAAAGTACTAAACAGCAGCCATGAATGTCTGTTAGACTGCAGAGTTGGTATGCACTGCAGTAATAATTGCTGAGGATGGTGAGACATTTGTACTTGTAGAATTCACCTTGTTAAAACAGCTGTGATTCAAAGACTATTCAAGCATAGCATGAACTTCTGTTCTTAATTAATGAGATAACTTTTTGCTCACAATGACTTCACAATGCTTTTAATAGTACTCTGAATGTTGCTCACATACTTCTGTTATTCCAGGGTTTTGGGTTTCAAGAAAAGAAACACAAAAAGGAAGTTTTATGGGTTTGAGATGTTTGCATCTTTTCTATCAAAATTTTATTTCATAGAGGAAGTAATAGTATTATGGCATATTTTTCTGGTGATCTTCTCTTGCTTCTTAAGCAGAGCTTTGATTGTGCAATGATAACATTTTCAAACTAATACTGAGATAACAGAGAGCAACTGCAGTTACTGACTTGTAGAGGTAGTTTATCCAGGCAGAATTCTGTATTATGATACATGCTAACAGCAGATTTATTGCAGCACCTACTCTGTGGCCTTGTTTTTTTTTTTTCCTCTTGCTCAAGAAGGAGAAAGCAGGCATTGCTAGTTTCCACCAGTATTAATATTGATACCCATTTAGGAATAATTCTGTAACTGATTGGATGTGGTGCTCTCAAACTGCATTACAGAAAGATGGGATGGGAAAGGCACTGCACAAGGTGGAACACCTCATTGTCTTGGGCTAGTTGTGAGAGCTGCAGCAAACAGAATTCAGAGATGCCACCTGGAAAGATCGGCAATTCGGTCATATGAGTGTTCCTTAACTGCTTTATATGATAAAAACCAGGAGGCTAAATTATGCACTTTGTATGCTAACTCCACATTTGAATCTGTGCAAGTTTTAATTCTACCTGTTCAATATTAAGGATGAAACAATAAGCATGTACCTCCTTGGCACAGACTGACATCTTGGGGAGGGTTTCATACTGTGACTTCTCCCATCTAGCTGTGTTAGTGAGTGCACCTGGAAAGCTGGAGCCATTTTACCTAACTTTTTCAGCATGCTAAGACTGGAGGGCAGGTTATTAAGAGGGTTTGTTTTGCCTACAAGCTGACCTTGAGGAGGACTGGGAATTAGTCTGCTTTTTATGGGAGATTTATGGAGGAGAGTCGAGTATCGGAAAACAGGCTTTTTGTGTACTTCAGAATTTTGTTTGCTTACCTTATCTCTGAGCATTAAAGGCAGAAAACATGGATTATTTTCTTTTACCTCAGGAGGAAATCGCACCATGAGAATCCTCCCATTTAGTTTTTTATTTAAGTAGATTATATGCCGCCAAACATAATTCCACATTAGAAGTACAGCTGATGGAATAATTGGACTGATTTATAGCAGTCAAGTTATGCAGAAATTACAGTTGTGATCTTTTTACTTTATATTAAAATATCCAGCAGTTATGTCCACTGCAAGGTTTTTATTCTGCTTTAGGTTTGCTGTTGTCAGGTAATGCCTGTGGCTTCATTTGCTGTGCATGAGCCAGGGTAATCAGGCATTCTTGATAGACTCCTGTCTTTTGCATATGGATCAAGGGGTTTGTGAATTCTTTTTCCTGGTGCTTTGCAAGATTTATATTTTTACCTTTGAATTTCTGAGAGCAGATGATCAAGAATCTCTTGTTTAAATTAAAAAAAATTATATTAGAAAAGAAAATATTTTGCAAAGTAAAAATACCACTTCAATCAATTGGGGAGGATTCTTCAAGTACCTCAAACAATAAAGATAGTCACTCTGTTACAGTGACTAGAATCGTTTCTCATTTCAAGTGGTCTTTTAAATAGTCAAAAGCTGTTTTACAAAGTTAACAGCTACCAGGTGATATAAGCTGAAGGACCACATTAAATAACTTGCCCCAGAGTGGTTAAGTGCCTGTGTGTTCAGACAGATGTGTTAATGTACATTAAAGCAAATTAAACAAGCAGCATTCCCACATGTTCCAAAACCTCAAAATTCTCATTACTCTTGTAGCAATCAAACACTTACCAAAGAGCAGAAAATAAGTTGGTATTCCTGTTTTCCTTAAACGTTAGCGCTTATGCTTGCTTCTTTTCTGTGGTTCTTGATGACAAAAGAGCTACATACTTTTAGAGAAAAGGGGTCCCTTGATGGCACATATCCTGTGAGTAGCACGTCAAAGTGATACTAAAGCAGATCCATTACGTGTGGCTCTCATCTCCTGCAGGGTGACTTTTTTGTAGGCTTCTTTTGCCTCTTTCACTTGTGAATCTGTGGGGTTCCTCATGACTGTGTTAGAGTTTTACTCCAGAACTAGCTGATATGGAAACTGCTCTGCTAAAGATGGTTAACAATCTCCACAGCACTTTGGTAGGCTGTTCTCCATCTCATTCCATACTTTGCAACAATAAGCACTGAGAGGATAATGACAGCCCTAAATGGATAAGTCTGTGAACTATGTGCTTTAAGGACTTGCCTCTATTCCTACCATAATTTATTTTTAAAGTATGTTCTGACTTAAATTCAGGCAGCCTAGTGGCAAAAGAGTTGTCTTAGCGTTTTATTCAGACTACTGGATTGTTACAGAGACGTCCCAGTATTTACATGGAACAAAGAGTGAGCATTTCCAAACTGGTTGTGTTAGTTGAGGGTGAGAAAGTTCCAGTTCTTTACAGGCTATTGCTTTAAGCTGGCCACTTTGGATGTCCATCTAGATTCAATAAGGTAACCTAAAGCTCTTAGTGCTTGCCTTCATACTTTCCACATCAGATACAGTTGAAGCTCTTTTGAAGTGCTGGTTTTCTTCATCACTGTGTGGCTGCACATGAAGACGACCAATTTGTCATATCCAATTACTACTTTCTTGATGCAGTGCACTGAGCCTGTAGTTTTTGTATCAGCATTTCTCAGTGGAGAGAGTCCTGCAGCTGCAGTTTTTCTGCTGATTTTATTCTTTCATGTTTCTTCTGCTGCTTATCTTGCTCATATATTCAGTGTCTTGATCAAATATCTCTGGACTGGTACAAGAGGTTGAGTTTGTTCCTTCCTTTGTAATTGCAGAAGTGTGCAAGACTGCCAACAAACTATAGAAGACCCCTAGTTTGTGAGATTATGGACTCATAATTTATTATTCTGAACATGCAACTGCAGCACCCTGGAGTTAAATGCTCTCAGTGATTTTTTTTTTTTTTCATTGTTAAGAATATTTCTATCATGAAATATTTCTTAAGTAGTCTTTTTAGGTTGTTCTAAAGGGTATTTCTAGAAGCTTCCACATAAAAATGATATTTTCTAACAGGAAGAATAGACTGTTGTTTAAAGCACCTGGTCTCACTATGGGTTTGGCAAATATTTCTAGGCTGACTGGGAAAGTTTTTGGCAAAGAATCCTGCATTTGGATTGGAAAAGATGTTGCTTAACTTTATCCCCCAGTTACTAATGCTGGCAATTGAAATACAAGTCATCTTCCTTGAATGTTTAAAGGAAGTTCAGTGTCTTGGTGTTAGGAAGTACAAGTGAGCATTCAACTATTCTTTTACTCACCCCCCTCACCTCCCTGAAATGGCAAGATTTGGTACTGATCTTTCCTTCAACAGTTAAAATATATTTCTAGTATTCTTTGTGTGATTTAGTCCAGGTTGTACCTTTTTGTATACCAGCAGCAATCCATTCAGTATCACTGCTGTCTCCTGCAAGGATTCTCCTGCTACCACTGTCCCTGGAATGTTTCAAGGTTTTGGTTTTATTATCCTTCTTATGAAGCTATAGGAAGCCAAATAGGAGGTGATTTAAACTTCAAACAATCACAAGCAATCTACACACAGTCTTCCACAAGAGATCTGACTTTTCAGTAGCCATGTGGAGTTACTTTTTACAAATCATTCTGCCTATTTCCAATTCTGTTTCACTTTCCACCTTGTACCTTTCAGCTATGAGACCTTTTGATTTGCATGTGTGTACCGTGTAGAAAAATGGAGTGATTTTACTTCTTTTTGCTTTAATAGGTTATTTCATAGTATGTCTAATTGATTATTGAAGCCAAGAGGCCTGCATATGTGTTTTGCAATGTCTCTTCTTGTGCACACCAAATTCAAGCTATAGCACTTGCAAAACTTTGGGAGAGGGTAATAAGGTTATTAGGCTACAAACCAGCATTTTCATTGTGGAGCTGGTAAAAACCTTCAGTCCATTCCTACAGGAAGGTGCTGTGCCACAGCAATTCATTTATCTGATGTACTGCAGCACTGTTGGGGAATAGGCAGTTGCAGTATTTAGAAAGAAAAAACTCTTCAGACGCATCCTGATGTCTAAACACTTCTTCCTACTCCTGTGGGTGCTCCCGTTAGTAAATTGGCCTGTGTTCAAAATATCTGTAGATGCTAAGGGTTGCTATCCCAGACTGAGCAGTGTAGAATGTAATCTTTTGTTTAGTGCTGATGTTTTTATGATTTTCAAAATAAAGATTAAACTTCCTGCTGCAAGAATCTCTCTTGAGAGAGAGCTCTCTATTTTAGAACGAGGATAAGTTAATTCTGGAGAAATGTTCATGCTGACAGTTCATTTTGAAATGAAAGGCAAAGCTTGTGTTTGCCCCAGCCTTTCCTTAGCAAAATCTTCTTTTAAAAAGCCAAAGAAGAGAGCAGTTTCTCACACAAATGTGCACAAAACCCCCAACAATCCAGTAACTGTCTGGAGAGTAGGATGAAATGTCCTCTGATGTTGATCCCCTTCTGCTGTTAGCTCATTTTTGAGAGACGCTTTGACACTATAATATAGGGTTGCAAATTGGAATTGCAACACCCTGCTATTGGGCCAAGTGATGAAGCAGCACAATAACTGCTTGCTTGATCTTACCAGTCTTTCTTTAATGTGTATGTAAAAGATATTGGGAGTCTTTCCAAGCATCTGTCAGGCTATTTGATGCTGTTAAATCGGGAACTTCAGTCTGTGTGTGGTTTGTGTCTGTATGCTTTACCACTATTTTATATCGTGTGTGAACTACGGGGCAAAGTTTCAGGTTTTGTAACAGCAGTTGGCTTTTGTTTGTTATTAAAAACTCATAAAAATACTAGTTGAACTGGTGGATTACTACAGAGAATACAGTTCTTATGCTCTTGTCACAGGAGTTTCATAGATAATTGGTCTTGACCTGTATGTCATCTTTAATATTTCATTTGCACCAGAGTATTATTACTCACTTCCTTTAAGATGATAGCTAGTCTCTTTTATGCAGCTAAACTTCTGTTTAACCTTGCTATGAGAATGTGACAGTAGGCTAGTTCAGACAGGTTAACATTCATTTGGTAACTAGCCTGCTTAATCAGCCTGCTTCAACCTGCAGCAAATTAAATCTTTGTGAGTTCTAGCAGACAAGTGATAAAGTCATTTTGAATTATGTATGAAAATAAACGAGGTATTTTCAATGCTCGTGCCAGTAAAATAAATTTAAGGCTTCTGGTTTATTCTTGCATTTTTGTTGAGGATAATTGAAATTTATTTTGCCTTAATGTTTTTACAGTCTAATTAGGAGGATGCTGTATTTCTGAAATACTGAATGTAAACCACTCATTCCTTGTCCTGCAAAAATAGTAACAATTCTTATAGGATCTAGAAAATCTTTTTATTTCCTCTCTGTGTTCCTTCTGAAGGAACCATTGTAAACAATATTTTAAACGTACAGCCACACCTGTCTTTCACTACGTACTGGAATTGTACAGCATCAAATATTTTGTCATTGCAAAATGAATCAACTACCTTTACTGAAGAGCTATCACCATTGTAAATGTATCCTATTTGTTACCAAGCTAGCACTTAGTACTTGTTAAGCTTCTGCTTATGGTCATCAGCCTTACTTGACCAGATTATACTGTCCAGAGGAGGTGAGAAGAATGAATGTTGGTTTATACTGTATAAAGACATGTGTGGGGTACTTGAAATACAAGGATGATAGCAATGGTTCTGCTCACAGAGGAGTGGGCAAGTCTCAATCATATGAATTAGTTTGGAGGTTTTTTTATGCAACGTTGGGGTTTTTTTTATGCAATGTAGGTTCAGAATTTGAAATATTGTATGTTAGCAGGCATGTAGGAATTTTGTCTTTCAAGTGACAATAGCTTCTTTCCATTTGCTGTATTGTTAGCTTAAAAAAGTTGAGATTTAGTCATAGAGCAACAGGCAGAAGTGCTGTTTCTGTTGGCACAGGTCAATGAACTGCATTCTCACCAGCAGTGTTGGGTTTCTGTGTCTCCTTGTTTATATGAGAAACATGGCATGTCCCTCTCACATTTAGTAATGACCAAGATGGAGATGAAATGTAGTTTTTAAGCATCCATTTTGATTGTGTCTTTTATAATGTCTGCTGATAAATTGTTCTTTCATGATTTTTTTTTCCGAGATGACTTAACTGTTTTTTATCACTTGTGTCAGAACTTATGATCTTCACATTAACATTTTCTTATTAAGAAGGAGAAATTTGCATTTACTTCATCAAAGCATACCACTGTAAAAGTTAGCACATACAAATAATAGTTCAAATGTCACTACTGATTTAGGAGAAAGCAATTCAAGACAGTTTTGACTTTGCAGTTCCATTTAGTTTGTTCTGCTACTCTGTGCACACACACCTGTAAAACTCAGTTGATGTTTCTTTGAATATTTTTATGCAAGGAACCATTTTAGTTTTTTAGGCTTCTTCCTTTATGTTTGTGTGCAATTCAGCCTTCTGCAGTGCAGTCTTCAGTTTGAATCTCAAAGCATCCTTAAAAACCCCACAAACTTCAGGTGAGACCATGGCTTTAATGGACAATCATTGCTTTCTTTGTAGATGACTCTAGCTGTATCGGGACTGAGTTTTCCTTGCCATCGACTTACAGTTGGAAGAAGATCCTCACCTGTCCAAACGAGGGAGCAGTCAGAGGAGGTAAGAATGTCAGCTTTATTTTACCAGTATGCTCTGGGAAGGGCAGGGAAAGCTCATTTTGCCCTGATTGTTGTTTCTTCTATTGTCAAATACGTCAGTAGAATTACATCTTAAAACAATCAATATACAATTCCTGTAACACCTAATTGTGGAAAAGGTAAGGAACTTGCTTGAGGAGTTATTGAAGACAAAGAGGAAAAACAAAGTCAACAAGCCACAGTAAGCATTGACAAGTACTCCAAATTAAATAGAAGGTTGAAATTTTTAGTATTAGCCAAAAGAGATGTTTGCACTCTATAAACTCCTGTTTTGTTGTTTCTAACTTAGTTTGGGTTAAAATTTCCAATGCCTTTGTCCTTCCCCAAAATTAATTTTAGTATAAGCAATTTTCCATTTTCCACACACTTTTTCATAGCATTTTGTTTAGAGAACTGTAGCATGTAAGGTTTATCTTGCTGCCTGAAAAGAATGTGCTTCAATCTGTTTGGCTTATTTGAGTTGTCAAGACATAGCTGTGAGGTTTGGTCAGTATTTTTCACTATATACATACTACATATTTCACTGAAGCTGATGTCTCTAATAGAGGCTTACTGATGGATTTTTGGTTTTGGTTTTTCTGTAGCAGTGCACTGACGTTCATATGGTTAGTGACAGTGATGGAGATGACTTTGAAGATGCTACAGAGTTTGGAGTTGATGATGGAGAAATGTTTGGAGTAGCATCATCTGCCTTGAGGAAATCGCCAATGAGTAAGAGTTAATTTACAATTAACTGGTGATTGTACAGCTGCAGAGAAGGCAGAGAGCTGTGATGAGTCTGCATAATAAGAAATGAGAGTATTTTTTTGTTGGGAGCATCAGAAGTCTTTGAGTGACACACCTGCAGATGTATGAAATGAAAGTCTTGTAAACATAGTTGGTGACTATGAAAGCTTCCCCCCATGGAGGAAGCTTTTCAAGCTTATGTTTTTAGCTTATAGTTCAACAATAATTAAACTCAAGAGTGATTATGATCTCCAACCAAAAGTTCCAGTAGATAACTAGATTTCTACTTCCCTGTTTCGGAATGTCTACAGATTTTAGCTTTAGCATCTCATGGCCATTAATATTGTTAGTAATTTACATTAAACAAGTTTCTCAATGATTATTTGCCCTTGAATTATGAAAATGATTGAGCAGGAGCTCCCATATGCAATTCTGTATACTCTTAATTTGCCTTAGGTCTTCAGTAGTGTTAGAAGTTTTTTGACAGCAAATATATGTAATAGTATGGGGAAAAAACACACCTGAGATGTTTTAAAAAGACAAGAAAGGGAAATAAAAGAAAGTAGCAATATCAAGACTTTAATGTATTAAAGTTCAGAGTGTTAACTCTGAACAAGTGATATATCACATTACACATAAAGATTTTACTGTTTGGAAAGCCTAAATATGTTTGAGAGTGTCTGGACATTTCATGTCTTCCCAAAGATTTATAGTCCATAGCCTTTTATAAAATTGCTAACCATTTCAGTAAGCTATCAATATAAAAAAAAATCTGAAGTGAGTTCACATATTAAATTGCTCCAACAAAGTTGCATTTAATTTATATTTGTCTGTTTTTGTTTTTCAGTGCCAGAAAATGCTGAAAATGAAGGAGATGCCTTATTACAATTTACAGCAGAGTTTTCTTCAAGGTAGGCTTAGGCGACTAACTCTGCAATTCTTGTTACAAACTGAGTAAATTCTAGTAAATAGTAAAAATAAAGCAAATGCACGTATTTTCTTGTGGGATCATAGCATCTTCAGGCATCCTGATCTGATTTATTTGAAGCTTAATTTTGTTAGAATTGTTTCTGAATAAAGTTATTTCTCAGTCCAAGGTAGAGTGACAGATCCCTGCATTATTTTATTTGCCACTAATTATGTAAGGGTTCAGAAGGATTGCAAAAGCTGATTACATAGAGTAATTTTAATATAATATACAGGAACAGAAAAGCCAAAGTGGATTAATATTGATATATAGATAGATAGATATAGATATAGATATATATGGAGAGAGAGAGAGTGAGTTGCATTCAGTTTTCACAATAATTAAGTAGTTGGATAAGTCTCTACTTAAAAAAAAAAAAAAAAAAAAAGCTGATTTTTTTAACTTTATAGCTCCAAGTCATAGATTGTTAAACAGTTGCCATGTTTCATCAAGCAGGTTGAGTCTGCAAACTAATACACTGCAAAGTGATGCAAAGTTTATGCCTTCTGCTTTCACTCCTCTGTGATGAAAAGTTATTTATCTAGATGAGATGCATTAGTGTGTAATACAAGAATAGCCTTTAATCAACCTTTAAGAATGTAATAAAGAGAAGTCATAAGTTAGGATTGAAAAATACATAGGAATTAAGGTGTCTTATGTGCATAAAACAAAGCTTTTAGGATGAAATTTTTAAGGTAGTAGTTGGTTACTTTGAGCTTTTGAATCCTGGGAGACGGATGGTGTCGAAATATTTCCTTTCTGTCCTTCAAAATGTAGTACTTCATCCTTCTAAATGTTTATCCATTTCACACCATTTGCAGACTATATGAAGAGGTAGACTGTTGCTATTACTTGTTTTTGTAATTTTTTGTTAACTGAAAATTTTATCTCAAATAGGTACGGTGACTGCCATCCTGTTTATTTTATTGGATCTTTAGAGGCTGCTTTTCAAGAAGCCTTCTATGGGAAAGCTAGAGATGTAAGTGTGTATTAAAACTACTTTAATTAATATTGGGGGGAAATGGGAATTAACTTGAAATGTTTCATCTTTATTTTTAAAAACGTAAACGTTTTAGAGTTATCTTGGTTTTGCTATTTGTGAAAAGCCATACCTGTTTAGTTGTCTGACTAAATAAAATAATTGCTTGGTGATTCTTGACAGTACAGTGAATAACTCATGCTTCCTAATCATTCAGGCTGTATTTTCATTGGAGTCCTTTAGTTATCAGAGTTATTCTCTTTCTTTCCCCCCCCTTTCCTTTTCTTCCTTAAATAAAGGTGTCCTAGGACCAGCTGAGATTGGCTGAGTGTGTTGTGGTTGACAAGTTCAACATTGCATGTTGATAACTCCTTTGAAGGATGGCTAACAAAATTTTAAATTTAAATTGAAAGGTCTCTGAAATACAGTCTGTGCTTTTTTTTTTTTCTTTCTCCCCCAATTTGTACAACCTTTATCTGCTAAGTAAGTTCCAGTACTAAGCTTTGGTTATTTAGTTTCTCTGTACCTCCAACCAGACATCTCAAGTTTCTGTTATTCTGTGCACAGTTTTAAAATCAGTATTTTAATAAAATTAGAATGAGGATAGTTTATTTAAGTTTTGGTGACTTGATTCACTAAGGAGAAACCCAAACCCCTGCATAATTAAGCGCAGATAAAGCTGAAAGACAAACAAGAAAATCATGCTCTTTAAATTTACTTTTTGTTTTCTTGCTAGATATTTAATTTTAAAATGAAGAAAGTTTTAGCTTCTTGCAGTTGTTCATATTGGAAGGAACAACTATGTTATGTTAGGAGCTGTTCTGATAAGTGCAGTGTTACAAATGTACACTGTATGACTTAACACACACGTAACATCTTGCGTGCACAGTCTAAATATAGTGAATATTTTCATGTCTTTGTGCAGATTTCAGAACATGAATGGATACCTAATCATTCAATGGCAAAATACCAATTGATAACAATTCATTAAGGTGAAGCTTAATGCCTTTTTTTTTTTTTTTTTACAGAAATCATATCAAATCATCAACAAAAGTGTCTGGGATAGGAAGTTCACTTTGTGTCATTTCATCAGAAATGGTTTACAGGGTTGAGAATGGTATAATAATGGGCATAATGATAAGGGTTTGATAAGGGTTGATAAAGATATAAAAATGGATGAGAGCCCATTAGGTGCTTTTAGAAAAAGTTGTATACCTATAAATCTGACAACAATGTAGTGCAGTTACTTAATTTTTTAATGCTCAAAGGCCTTCTTATGCTGCCTGCATAGCACATCTTAAATTCATGTCACCTTATGTTTCTAATATTTTTGCAGTGTATTCAGACTAGGATAAAGTTTATATACTGCCTTTAATTTGAAAGCTCTCCCCTGCAACTACCCTTTGGAATGACATTATTTTTATAATGTAACAGCCTGGCTTTAAACAAAGGTATGAGAATGTATAAATAAAACTTCTTTTCAGTGCTTTTTTTTTTTTTTTTACTGTTGCAAAAAAGTTTTTTCACTACTGCCTCCTGGAATTCATGGTTGAGGAAACGGAGAAATTATATTTTTATAATTGCATTTTATAAAATAATTCACTATATATCAGTACAAGGAAAAGAAAGAAATTACAACCTGTGTGTCTTGTCTTCTAATTTATACTATGGAGGGCACTTAATTTTACCAGGGCAACAGATGAGCTTCAGGCACCAGCATTCTTCACTTGAAGTGAGAAATTGAGTTCCAAGAGTAAATAAAAACAAGATTGAAGGTTTAAATCCTCTGCTGGGCTTTTTGAACTTATATACTCATTAAATGTTTATTGGAGTGGTGGGATTATGAAGGATTTGGGTAGCTTCATCAACTGGTATATACTTAATCACTAAGTAAAACACTACATTTGATAGAGTGTTTCTCACGATGCCACGCTCAATCCATCTTAATGAAAACCGCTTCGAACTGATTTAATTTGAGAGCACTTGGCAGCTTGAGTGCTCAGAGTTCTTAGCCTTTTCTTGACAAATTCTCAATGCTGTCCAGAGCAGAAGGTGCACTCTACAGTTCAGGTCTAGTGTGACAGCCATTAGCTATGTTTTTAATCTATATTGTGGATACTTTTTCCTTCCAAAAATATGCCATTATATATGAACTTGAAGCCTTTTTGCAGAAATATTTTAATCTGAGTTATTTTATAGAGATTAATTTATGTCAGGATGTGTTTTAACACAGATAAAAAGGTTAGAATTATTTTTAAGTAATTAAATACTGTTCTATTAAATCTTTTTTTTCCGTGTGTTGGAAAGGAAGATAATTCATAGTAGTTTAAAAAAAAGTTACTTGAAAAAGAAACACCTTGTATAAAAAAACTGTAGATGTTTGTCTGTTACCAATGTTTTCTTTAGCTTTTATTATCATAGCTTTGCATTTTGAGTCTTTAGATAGGATTAAGATAGTTAAGATTAAAATATATGATGGTTATCTTTTTTTTTTCTTTTAGAGCAATGGCTACCATGATAATCCCTGTTTTAGGGAGAAGAGAGGGAATGAGGTCAAATGTAGCTCTACTTTAAAACCTTGTGCTCTCTAGCACAAAAATACAATAGCCAAGATACAGACCCTGTGACAACTGGTGCCCTTGGTCCTTGGCAATGAAATCCCCAGTCACCTCCTGCAGCCTGATACTTAAGGGCATTATGTATTCATTTCTAGAGATTGTTGCACACACACACACACATATATATACACACCTTTTTTTTTTTATCTTTTAATTGGATCAGGAAGAGGCAGAAGTTTATTAAATTAATTTTTTGTGTGTGTTAAATTCTTTCTCTGCTTACTGTGCCAACTGGGAAGAAACATCTTTGCTACATTAGTTTTGAGGAACAAGTTTAGTCTTGTTCGAGTAGCTACACTGCCATAGTAACAGTTAGACCTGATGGCATAGAAGACATCATAGAATGCACAGGGTTAAACAAGATGTTTGGGGGAGTTTCCTCTCTAACTGGAAGCAGTCTGTGGGTGCCTTGTGTTCTGAAATATCAGTTGGGTTTTCTAACAGTATTGTTACAAGGTTTCAATCACTATATTGAATCTCACTGAAGTATTTACTTGAATAATACCAAATTATTTTATGCTATTAGATCTAATTTGCCTTTTCATTTTTGTAAGTGATTGCTACTCTTTCATTATGAGAAAGAATAGACTTAACACTTCACCTTTTCAGGAGCTCTCTCCTCTCTCAACTTTTCTGTCTACTGACATATATGCCTAAAACATTTCTCTTAGTACAGATTGGTGTTGTCACCTCAATACATATTGCTGCATAGTCAGACTGAACCATGCTTATCTTCTCCTTGAATTCTCTCTTTTAGGTTCAGTTTAGTGGCAGCACCATCCCTCTCACATATGGGTACTTTATTCCCTGAATACCTAGAAGACAGTATGGTCCTTCAGTGGTTTGGCATGTTCAAATAAAAGCAGAGTATTCCTTCACACAGGGCTTTCTGTACGGTCGTTTTTATCTGGGTAACTCAGAAAATTGTCCCTCATTATTATTTTAGCTAATAAAATTCATGCAGAACTTGGAAGAAAGATTCACACAGATAATTATTCTGGTTTCTGTAAGAGCACAGTAGAGAATCAGCATTGGCTGGCCTCCAGTCTTCTTGTCTCACAGAGAAATTTGAAATTTGTCTTTTAGATGCTACCTCATGTAGAGAAGAGGTTCCAAACCCCAATTGCAGGACAGCTTTTTTGTTGTCTTTGTCACCTTTTCGCCCACCTTTATTCCCCAAATATTGTGGTGTGATGTCAGGAGTACAGCTGCACCATCACCATACCTCCTCTTTCAAAGTTTAAGATCTGTAGATCTTACTAGAGTTTGGTTTTAATTGCTGGATATTCTTTGCATTATGTAAGATATCACTACAAGTTCAGTTGATTGAAACAGAGATGCATTTGAATAGCTTGCCATGGTTGGCATAGATTCTCCATCACTGATGCTTTTTTGAGAGTAGATATTTTACTGAAAGGTGAAATTACTGAGAGATTAAATCAGAAGTTGGTTTAGGGATTTCTCATGTCATGTGTAATACAAGGGACCAGATCAGAAGATTACTGGAATCATTTTACTCTCACTTTAAGAACCTGTGGGTTACAGTTCAGATTGCCTTGGGGTTGCATTCTGCTTAGGGAAAAAAGATTGTGTCTGGTAGTGTAGCTATGTCGAAGGAAGCTGATCATAGGATCTCCAGGATCTCCTGAGAGAGAGATGGATCAAACTATACACTTCAGAGGCTTAAAAATGTCCAAATGTGTCCCTTTATTTATGTTCTTTCTCTCTCTACATAAAACCTGGAGGAAAAATGAGGATCTTGATTCATTACTCTAGCAGTTTGGAAGAACTTTCATGCCTTTAGCAGATGTTACACTGTGAATATTTTTGCCCCAATTATTATTTGAACTTGTGAACCTGAGATTAAAAAATAACCATTCAGTTCTGTGTTTTTGCTGATCCTTATGACAGTATCACTATTCTCATTGTAATTCATATTTTCCCAAGGTATCTGTTATTCTCTGGCTGAGAAGCTTGGATATCCCATTACTCAGTGATCATCAATTCAGTATCTTGACCATGAAGATCTGTGTTTCTTTTTGCCTCAGTGCCAATATTACCTTCGTGTCTTCCAATCTTGTACAAAGTGCATTAATTTTTCTAAAGTTCCAAAATGCAGAAATGGCCAAGTGGATGGCGTGGCCTTTTTAGTACATGGGACAGATCTTTGAGGTGTTTGTCTCCTGTGGGAGTGTATATACATGTTACACCTCAGTCAGGTTATGTCAGGAGGCTGCTGTACTTTGAGTAATGTGGCAGAGAAGTTTCATGGTGCACAGCTACAGCTGGGAGGACTCTGCATCTCAGGGGGCTGCCCTGCTGCAGTGCAGTGTCCATCTGCAGCCCATGTTTCCTCACTAGGTGCCATGTGCCAGGCATATCCCGTTGACAGATCCCAGTCAGACAGGAGAGGGCTGTGGTACTTCACTGCAGATACACAGTGTGGGGTGTGAGGCAAGGCAGTGGAGCACAGCTAACTGTCATGTGGTCTGAATGCAGCAAGGTTGCAGGAGAAAATGCTTGAGGTACAGATTTTCAAAGATAGATAAGATGCTGAAAACAGCACCTCTTTCTCATGGCCCCTTTGCCTCTGAGATAAAATGAAACCTGGAGTTTAGAGGTCAGGCTTTTAGGATCTCAACTCCTACTGATGCTGGTGAGACATACAGTCCAGAGTACGTTTGTAAATCCTGGCCCCTTCTGAAAATTCTGGTGTTTTACTGCCTAGTCTTCAGCATCTACATATTCTGAAAAACACATCTTTTGATGGCTTAGGATCCTAAACTCCTAAGGCCTTTGGAAGTTTATCAGCTATTCAGTATTTGGAACCTTTTCTGTACCCCATACCTTCATAGGGATTTTTTTTCTTGATTAAAATATTATGCTAAGCATGTAACCCCTGAGACATATTTTTGAGAAATCCAACACAGAACACACTAGGGCTCCACTAGTAGGCTTCTTTTATAGAAGTCAAGACTGTTCAACATTTCAGTAAGCCTAAACCAAATCCAAACATACAAACTCAAAACCTTATCAGCCTTTTGCAATAATGTTTTTTTCCAAAGTAAAAATGTCCCTGGGTTCCCTTAAGATTTCTCCAAAATCATGTTTTCATCAATTCAGTTCCTCCTGCTACCTCTTTTCTTTTGCCCTAGGAATGTGCCTGTGCCTAATCTTAGCATTTTGGATGAATTATCAGTGCAAGTGCAGTCTTTTCTATGGGATGGAGTTTAGTGCTTTGCATGGTGAGATTTGTTGATGCAACAAAAATTACTTTCACTTGTATAGTAGCTCAGTGTAAACATCTATTGTGTATGTGCCTGTTCTGTTTACAAAAATTGGTCTCTAAATCTTTAAGCCTAGAACTGTACATATTTTGAAACATTCTGTTGTATGGAATCTCATATTTAACAGTTTCATGGGGTTGTTTCTTTGGAAGTAAAAGTGTTTCTCAAGAGCCCTTTTTTCTATCCTCTCTCAGTGAAAAGAGGAGAGCAAAGCCATCCGCTTACCACAAAGCAGTGCCACCACAAAGGAAAGATTAAGGGTTTAGAGAGAGGTCAATGTGGGTTTTTCTCTAACTAAACACTTTCCTAAAGTTTCCTTGTGGAAAAAATAATGAAGTCATCTCAGAGTTTTTAAAGAATTTTTATTTCTTTTTCACCGTCTGCATTCGCTTGTCTTCTCAGCATGGATGTTTAATCTTTCTAGGCTTTGTGAATTGGTCCAAATGAATAAGTGGTGAGCTGTCTCTCTAGGAGCTAGAGGCTTATTCTAAGGCCCTAATCACTGAGTAAACACATCTTTGCCCTCCCTCTCTTACAACTGCTATATAATAGTCGAGATTCTAGCACAGTAACCTGGATATTGCAGGGATCGACGCTTTGAAATGCAGAATGGCTGATCCTCAAAAACAGACAGTGCCTGATCTTCCCCAGCCTCTTTCTTCTTTTTAAATTAAATATCACCACAGAAATGCTGTTTTATTGCTTGATATTGTGCATCAGTGCCCTGGATTTTCAAGTTTCCTTTCAGTCAACATTGTTGGCTGCACTTATATGGATCTCTGCATGTTGGTCTTATTAATGGTCTTTCCTGGCACATGTGTATGTGGTTCTGAAGAACATTTAAATTAAATCAGACAAACATTGATGCAAATTACTAATCCCTTTCCCAAAGTCTAATGTTCAATTGTGCTCTTCTTTTTATAAACAGTCATTAAGTTTTATCCAAAGCCAGTGCACGAGGTGATAGCCATACAGACTTTTTACAAAGGCAGCTTGTCTCAGAATTGCATCCCATGTCTTGCTGTATCCATACACTTGATTATCTAGTGTTCATTGTTATTTCTGATGAAGAGATTTGAAATTACTTTTATTTAAAGTCTGAAAATAGCATTTACCATATCATCTCAGCAAATATGTTCCAGTAGGATTTTAAAATTAAGTGATGTGTATGGGTAGGAGGGAATGGGAAATTGGAATTTTCTGAATGGTATTATTTATTCATTGATTACAAGGTATGGTCCTTAAATAGCTCATAGTTTCCCTGTATTTTGCTCAGTCTTCTTTCCATATTTAGGTACACACAGACTCACTTCCCTAAAGGTGGTCTGAGATTATCCTGGGGACACAGCACAGCTCTGTGCTGCTGGCCACAAAGCTCAAATGCTGCTTGATAGGGTTTCTGAAGAACGCAACACAGAATATTTTGTTTCAGTAGACCACAAACACCATCCTCACATTGCTAATGTGGTAACTATGATGGATCCATCAGCACTCACAAACTCAGTGAGGGCTTTGATCCGTGTCTCCTGCACCTCTTCCCTTGCTTCTTTTGCAGTGCTGGGGCTTGCTCCTCAGCTCTGTGAGAGAGGTAGCCAGCTAGGCTAACACATGGCCTTTTGACACGTTGACTCACAAAGTAGGTGAGAGGCTGATGTGCTTTGGGCCTCCCCATATCATACAGCTGAATGGAGAGCTGCCAAAACATGCAGCACGTAGTGTTGCAGACATGGGGCTGTAGGCAGCTGTATTGTCACTTACTCATTTTCCTTTTGATTTGACTACAGATGGGGTGATAATAATACACTGTCATTTTTTCAGGTTGTTTGCAATTGTTTGTATCATAGATGCAGTTACATCAAGAGGTATGTTCTTTGCTCAGGGAATTGTCCAAATGTTACCTTCATTGAGCAGCAGGCTAAAAAAGTTCACTCGTTTCTTAAGTCAAGTCTATTAATGAGGTTTTTAGTTGTCATTGAACTGTTGTTAGTTTCATGTTCTATGCATATAGTATGTGATATCTTGGTAGGCAAAATAATAGCATTGAGAAGAATTATAGATTTGGAGAGATGGACCATTTGACTTGAAATCTGTTGAGGGTTCTTCCTTCCCATCTGCACGCTGAGATACTCAGCACCCTTGATAAAACACCATAGGGTGTCCTGATGCACAAATCTGTAGCAGGAATTTTAAATTACTCAGTAGCCTGAGGAATTTTTCACTGATCTTTTCTCATGTCTTTTCAGAGAAAGCTTCTTGCTATCTACCTCCACCATGATGAAAGTGTGCTAACTAACGTCTTCTGCTCACAAATGCTTTGTGCTGAATCCATTGTCTCCTATCTGAGTCAGAACTTCATAACCTGGGCATGGGATATGACAAAAGAAGCAAATAGAGCAAGGTAAGATTCTTTTGACTCTGAGTGGAGCAGCTTTTCTCTCAAGGAAGGCCCTTATCTCTGGGTATCCAGTCTTTTGTTGCTTGATACCTATTTGAACTAAAAACTTCATGCTTGTTCTTAGCTAATCAGTGAAGCTGTGCTTGCTGACATTTGCTGAGAATTGTGCTGTCCTTGTTTTCATAACAAAGTGACTTCTTGTTCCCATTGGAAAAATCATTAATTTATTTTTTTATTTTTCTTTTTTTCCCCTGTTTTATTTTATAAACATAGTTCTAGGAACATATCTTCACAGTTTTGCATTGCTGTGCCACAATGTTACATGACACCAATTGTATATATGTAGGCTTAACTGTGTGAGAACTGTCAGGGCTAATAGCTACTGTTGTTAATTGAAATCTTATTCATGAATATAATATTAAAAGCAGTTTCTACAAGATTTAAAAGCTCACAATTCACATGAATGTTTGTAAACTACAGTTTTCTTATGTCCAGATATTTTGATAGATTTTAATATAATAAAACCTTGTTCCTGTGTCTTAGAGAGGCCAGCATTTTGCTGATGAGTGAAGAAATTAAAACCCTGTAGATTCTATAACCCTTCTACATTTTTGTGTTATCTGACAAATTTTCTTATCTTTATATTTAAAGACGGTATTTAGTTATTTATCAGCTGATCACAGTGTTTTGAATACAATTATTTTATGATTTTACTTAATGTATTTAGAAGTCTGACTTGTTTGGTTGTACCGTATTTCACCACCTTTATTTACACAAATGACTCTCAGGATAATGTCTTTCATATATTACTGTAAGGAGAGTCAATGTAACTTTTGAACAAAAGATAAAACATTCATTTGGGCCAGGATAAAGTTGCCACTTTTTTTACACAATTCCATTGGTTATTGAACAATTAAAAGAACATATTTCTGTTTCTTCATCTTTTTGCTTGCTAGAATACAGTGTTCATTCATTCTTATTTTTAAATATGTAAATTATAGTTAATGTTTCTTTACTAAAAGTGGTCATGGGGAACAGAACAATCTCTTTAATACACTTGTAAATGACACTTGTGTTTCCCAGAAATTCCTCACTTGACCTTCTGCATTTCATCACTGGAAGAATCAGCAGCTATATTTCTAGTTTGTTATTCTACAGATGAGTTAAAAAATTGGAAAAATGCAGTCACAAAAACAGATTAAAAAAGTGTTTTAAAAAGAAAAAAGAGACAGAGGAAAAAGAAACATCTAGGTTCTTTCATGGGACCAAATACATAGACTGGAAAGTTGCTTAAGACTCCTGGTATCGCCATTCATGGGCAGTAAGGAGCCTCCTCCTTTTCTTTTATTCCACAAGTTGGTGTAGAAGGAAACACTATTTCTAAACCATCTGTAGTGGCTAAGTTCAGTTGACTACCTGCTGTTCTATTGTTTGCTTTTCTATTTAATTCTCTAGTTTCTTTTATTTTACAATGACAAAAAATTGCAGTGTAGTTTCTTTTGAAAAACTGTGTTTGAGGGTTTTTTATTTTTTTATGACTGACGATCAACAGCCATGTAATTGCTTTGTTGTGTTTTACTAAAGAAATCTATTAAGTAGCACAACTTTGATACACTAGTAATAGGAGTTTGCAGGTTACAGAGACACCTGTGGTGACCAAAGCGACAGAAGCTGCTTGTTAGAAAGAGCCTGTACAGCTGTGTCCTATTAATTCCTTATGACACTGCTTAAAACACCAAATAAAGGGCTTGGGTAAGGCTTTATAGCTGTTCTCAATGAACCTAGTCGCCAGTTGTGCAGTATGGCAGAGTTTTTAAGCCTTCTTTTTTTGCTTTCTATTAATGACAAGAACAACAAAGAAACTGTCATATTAACAGTGAGGTCAAAAAATAGTAAGGGATAAACAAGGCATGCTGGCTTCTTTGTTATGTTTAGTGTCACATCCTGCTCTTTGACTGTGCTTGCTTCTGAGGGAGCATGATGCTTCCTTCTCCCTTTGGAAAGCACCAGTGCACTGTGGACATTCCCATAATTAAATACTCAGTACCTCTGTTTAATTATTGCTCTTCATTATGTGACCTCATGTCTTGGAGCCTGTTCTGTTCTGCATCCTTAAGAACATAGTTGCACTTTTTATTTGAATGCTGTGAGGACAACAGTAATGGAAGGCACCAATTTTTATGTGCTGGTGTAGCCCAGGAGCAACTTATTTGTCCTGTGACAGTTGCATTAGTGGAAAGGCCAGAGCAGGAAGGCAGGGGATTCAGACCCACTTTATTTACAGCCATCAACAGAGACAACCTCAATGTCACTAGTAAAAGACAGGTTTTCAGTACTGTAGCATGGCATGAATAAATTCCAATAGATATGAATGCAAAAAAACTTCAAATACTCTGTATTTTTTCCTTGTTGTCCTCTGTGGATGACATCTGTGGATGTCATTCTTTTGCTCAAACGACCTTAATAGTAGTTTCCATTTTTCTCACTAATGAAATGAATTCCAACTGCAACACAGCCATCACAGAAGGAGTAGTCAGACATTGGAATGGGCTGCCCAGGGAGGTGATTGAGTCACCATTGCTGGATGTGTTTAGAGGTCGTTTAGATGTGGTGCTTGGGGAAATGGTTTAGGGGTGAACTTTGTAGAGTAGGGTAAATGGTTGGATTTGAGGGTCCCAGGGGTCTTTTCCAACCTGAATGATTCTATGAAAACTAGCTCCAAAATCTTACCATTTTTTTTCCTGATTTTTCATATGTTTCTCTGCTGACACTCGAGTAGGATGTGCTTTGAATCCTATGTTACTGTACACTTCTCAGCTGAAACTGAAGACCAACTCACTCTAGTTCTTCAAAACCCATTGCAACTGAGTGAAGAGAGCTAGGGCTGGAAGTGCATGTGCAGGTGCTAGGGTAATCTTTAGCAATAGTGCAAGAGCTTAAGCACTGCAACTGTGAGAGTCAAAACAGGTTTAACTACAGCTACCCAGGGATGTTACTTTGTCAAACTGAAGGAGGACTCAAGTTAGTACAGTTCAGAGGCTGTTTTGTTTTGGCTTCCATAGCTTTTAAATGTGTCTGATGTAAGGGTTTCAGGAAAGGGAGCAATTGCTTTGGCTAAGTGCTGCAAATTATCAATCTTTTCACTTATAGAATTCAGAAAAATCATAATAAAAGGCATGAAATAATTAGCCTTCATTTAGGAAAATAATGTGGTAGGTTTATAATGCTGTTAAAGAACCCACATGAAATCCTCATCACCAGTAGTTGACTTCAGTTTAGTGAGCAGCTATTTGGAATAGTCTTGTACATTATGTTGTCTGTAGTTAAAGGAGACAAAAAAGCCTCTAAGCTCTACAGGTATATCTTCTACTTTCTTGTTAAATTCTACTCAATTTGGGGTAAATCATGAGCTTAAAAACCACAGTGTCATTTTCATTGCTTGCTGTGGAGATTTGCTACCGTGCCACTCCAAACAGCAGAAACACAGATACGGGAGGTGTCAAGGCAGTAGCAGCAGGGTTTTGACAACAGTGGGGTTTGGCAGCAGTGGAGTTGACAGTGCTGGCCTCACCTTTTGGTCTGAGCACATGGCACCAGTAGCTCACTAGCTGAGATTCCTGAGGTTTTCAGAAAGGTTATGGGACAGATGAGCAGGAAAGCCAGACATGAGCAGTTATAGTTCTGACACTTTCTGACTTCAAAGAGTTGGCTAAATACCATTATTCTAATATAGTTATGTGCATGTGTATGGGAGGTATGTATATATGTGTGTACATAGATGTATGCATTAACATATTTGTATCAAGGGCAGATACACAGTGAATGTATATACATACATCTATACCTACACATGCACACACCCCCTTATGTTTGTACATACAGCATTTACATACATAGGTTATGCACAATATTAACAGATTTCCAATGTACTTCATGTTTCCCAAACAAAGCAATGCCAAAACCATCAAACAGCGACTCGAATGTCTGTAGCAGCTTTTTAGCTTTTGATATCGTTGCCCTTGGGCGCTGTATTTCAAGGTGTTGCCAACTTTTCACAGCTCTGATGACAGGTACTTGTTAGTTTTAATGTTCAAACGATAGTTTTTTCACTTTGCTTAAGCTTAGGAAAGAGTTAATTGACTAAAGTGCTTCTCAGCAGCAGGTTGTCTTCACCTGCAATTTCCGTCATCAAGTAATTAGCCATATTCACAGTTGCTGACCCTTAATACTAACCTACTGAATGATGCATGCCTGGATGAAGACCAGTTGACCATATTACTCCAGCTCCCCAATCCCATTTGATCCTTCAGCAAATATATTGCAGGTGTGGGGTCTGTGAGAGCTGGACTTGGTGAGTTAATTTCTCTTCGCAAGTGACCATAGGTTCTGTATATGTTGCTTGCAAAACCATTGGATGTGTTCTTTGGGCACTAAATCCTTAACAGGTTTTACAGAACAGTGTGAAAACCTTTTCTATTGTATTTTGCAATATTTTATTTAATTTACTTTAATAGCAATACAGTGCCAGTCAATAAAAACAGGTCAGAAGTCTAATTAATGTTTTAAAAATAAAGGTTCTCAAACACCAGGCAAGTTTGTCATTTTCTGTATGGTTTGTTTTGAGGTGGAAGAGGAAAGAAGGTGAGGAGGGAACCCTTCTGTTCCATGATTACATCCCACCCGCTCATTTTCTCCTTTTCTCCTTTGCTTTTGATTTTAGTGGCGGTCTTAACAGAATGTCAAGATCAATTTGCAGCATGGTTTAACTCAAGGTTTGCATTCTGCCAGGAGCGATTGTCCTAACGAACAATGCCGTGTGTTCTTGTAACTTCAGAAGCTTTTAGAAGGCTCATGGCAAGGGCAGCATCTAATGACTTTATTAGTGTAGGGTTTCAAAATAGGCTCAGTAATTGTTCGCATCTCTTTGTCATCTAGTCATAATTACTGCATAGTATTGTTCAGGGTTGCACTTGTGAATAGTTTCCTAATAGCACTGAAACGAAGAAAAAAGGAAAAGGATAAAAGGTGATTGTCTCTTTAGATGGAGAACAAAACAGCCTGTATATAGATGATGGTTAAACTGTTTATTATACACCCACCAGAAAAGGTAAACTATCCCTGCTTAAATATTTATGTGCTTCAAGGTAATTTCATGTTAGTAGTCTAAAAATGTCCAAATTTGGAGAACTAAAAACCAACAGAGCATGCATTTTAATCTGATTGTGATTAGTAAAATATGGATGTCTCCATAATATTAAACTATAAATAGAAAGATGTCCCTCTGATGGGGTTTTTTTAGTGCCTATAGCAATGCTTTAAGGTCATATTAAAAAAAAAAAAACAACAACAAAAAACCACCAATACACCATTATTAAACCCACAGGAATTAACAGAACTGATATATTTGTAAGCATGTATTTTAAGTCCCCACGATAAAAGCAAATCCCAAAGCAAGTTCTGTCCCAGTGTACTCTAACTACAACCTAGTTTATTAAGCTTGTTGAACAGAAAAAGTGAAAGAATAAAACTGCAGTGTTGTGGGCAAAAGAGGTGAGGCAGAAGAACAGGTAGTCAAAACAGACTTGTTGGAATGTTTTAAGGAAGGAGAAAGAAGTAATTCACATGTCCACATCTGTGTAACTACAGGAGTCCACAACTGGACCAGTGGAATCTAATGCTGGATGATACTGAAGCTGTAGAGAAATTTAGCTATGTCTGTGCATTTAAGTCAGCTGTCAGAAATCATTGAGCAGGCAGAGTCAGAATTTTGTACCAAAATGCAGATGAAAGGTGTGAATGAATCTCTTCGGTGCTGCAGGGACAAAGAGTCCTTGCAAGTGCAGATCCTTTTCCTTTAGGTTAGGATGACTCAGCTTTAACCTCTAGCCTCTCCTTTTTCTTATTGTTTTGTCTGTGGGTCTCGGAGAGCTGCAGACAACAGTGGTTCAGTTCATGTCTTGCCAGAACGTTCAGTTGTACCTGTGTCATTCCTCACCAACAGTTGTCTGATCAGGTCTCTGGTGTGAGGGAAGTTTCTCAGGGTTTTCCATAACCAGTTCCAGTGCTTGACTTTCCTTGTAGGCAGTTCTCACTCTTACGTAATTGAAATTTCTCTTGCTGCAGCAGTCAGTGGCAGTTATATCTTGGTTTTCTTAGTAACACAGAATGTTAGGATTGGAAGAGACCTCAAAAGATCATCTACTCCAAATCCCCTGCCAGAGCAGGATCACCTAGAGTAGGTCACACAGATTACACTGTTAAGTTTTCCTGCAGTTTTCTTAAGCTAAGCAACTGTGATTTCTTCAGCCTTTCCAAGCAGCTTGGTCCTTTTGTAGGCATTTGTTATTGCAACCTTCATATGGTCTTTGTGTAATTGGTTCACACCTTTAATGAAGCACTGTGCCTAAAACTGCATTCTCAGAGCTAAATGCAGGAGTATTTCATGTTGTACAAACCATGCTTCTGTTTACTCACCCCAATATGATGCTTGTCTTGTTCACATCATGACTTTTCTTCTTCCCTTACTGCTTGACTTTTATGCTGTATTTGTGCAATTGTTCCTCCTACTTGGGGACTTCCACTGACCTTGTTGAATTGCTTTGTCGACATTTCTCCAATTTACTGACTTCCAATGTGCTTGTAGCTTGTCTCACTTTGCTGGCATCTGTAAAAGTAACTAAACATGCTCTCTGATCTTTTCTAGGTTATTACTAAATCTACCTGTAGCAAGCCTTGGATATTCCTTAGCAGAGTGTGTATTACATATCTTTCTAACATGATAGGCAGCACTCAAGGCTCCCAGTGATACAGCAGGTGCATCTTGTGCCTTCCATTGTGTTTTAGCAAGGGGGCTAGGTGTATTTTGTTTACACTTTTACCAATCATTTTCTTTGGTGTCCAGTGGTAACTGAAAGGATGGATTAATGAGTTTCTAGAGGCACATGCTTTAGACTAAATGGGGTTATAAGTATTTACCTAATCTGTTTAAGCCTTGCAGGATGAAATTAGGTCTTCCATGTTTTATGAAGAGAGAGATAACCCACTCATCTAGGCTTTACTCTCACATAAAGAAATGGTGGATAAAATAGTGGGTTTTAATTCTAGTACCCAGATGCTAAACATCCAGGGATTCAAAGAGAGTATCCACTTCATTTGATTCAGGCTGCCTTATATGTCTTTAAAATATGCCTTGTATCTGTTGCTCATTCAGCCTTGAGTCTGAGTCAATAGTTACAACCCTACCAGTGTGGGTAAGACAATAACTCTCTGCTGTGGAGACTATGGATAGCAAGCTAATTTTACTGTACCATTTCATGCCCTCAGCTTTTTTTTTTTAATGTGAATACCTAATGTAAAAATATTATTTTTACATTAACATTTTAATGAGTCTTATATTGACTTTGCACAGCATATGATTACTATTAAAAATAATCAGAAATCTTGCATATTTAATATTCCTAATTGTTTTCTTCATGCTCAAGAAAGAAGTTACTACTTTTTTTTCCCCACACTGATTTTTGAAGTTTTGAAGTTTCTTAAAGTAAGGTTGGCCTTGGCAAATATCTGGCCCTAAATAGATCACACTTTTTTGGTCCAAAATCATCCTGGTTGTGGACTGAACACCAGTTCAGACTGTAAGAAGCTATCAGATTTTTGTCATGATGCTCCTTTTTGAGCAGGGCTTCAGGATGGGATAATATATCAAAAAACATCTGCAGTGCAGACTTTCTGTTAAGTCCTTTGCAAGAACCATAGTGGGCACCATATGCCTCATGTGCCTCATTTTAGGAAGAAGTTTTCCCAGCAGTGTGTAAAAATTAAAAGTAACTACTGGAATATTTATATCACAGAACGTTAGGGGTTAGAAGGGACCTCGGGAAGATCATCTATTCTAACTTGCCTACCAGGGCAGGATCACCTAGAGCATATCACAGAGGAGAGAAAGGCTGTAACAAATAACCAGATCTCTTGTTATTTATGTTGGTACAGAAACTGATCTGCAATCCTACAGATTTTTTTGATATTAAGTTTAATGTATTTTATCCATACTTTTGACAGCAGCATTTTTTATGTATGGAAGAGAATTTGCCCTTCAGCGCACTGAACAGATTTGCTAATACAATTATTACCTAACCTTAAGGTGCTGGGGAGAGTTTAAGAAAAGCAGGAGTGGAGGAGAACTTTCAGGTTCTGTTTAAATATACAAAAGAACACTCCAAATGTATCATTTGGTGTCCATCTTTGTACATTCCAGGAGTACACAGCAATGTAGGATACGCAGCCTGCTCTGCATCCCTCCTACAGGTTTAGTTCTTTTTTGTTAACCAAGTAGACTTTTCCTTTTTTATTTAGTTATTCTTTCTAAAGCTACTATTCTCTGCAACAACTGCTTGACATTTTTGTTTTATTCAAAACATCTTGAGAAGATAAATGAATTTGGGGATGTATGCAGAGTTGTTCATCCTGTCAGATAATACCATCAGTTTCATTCCAGTAGATAATGGAGGATGGGTGTTGTGTAGTTAGCATTTGATTGCAGTGATGACTGGTAGGAAATGTTCATATCTATCTTAGCCACTTTTCTGAGAGGAAAGAGAAAGGAGGCTGAATTCCTGTGCTCTTTAGAGTCCTTCCTTAGGATCAAGGTCAAGGGCAGCAGGCAGCAGTGCTGTGATTTTTTTTTTTTTTTTAACATAGGGGACTCTTATCTCTCAGAATATGTTTTTTTTTTAAACATACACACACACCAATTCTTCCTGTAATTCCTCTTCAATTCTTTGTAAATTCTTCTGCTAAGTAAGAACAGAAATCACTTTAACAAGTTCACACTGGAAAATGCGACAGTTTGGGAGCCAAAGACTCCTCTGCTTTGTACCCTCCTTAGGGACTGAGCACCAGAGACTGTCTTACCGTAATAAATTGTTTAAATTGAAATATTAAAGGAATATTTAAGTCCTTCTAAAGTATTTAGCATCATAGCTTGTTTGTTCATATTCAGGGTGTGGTAAGGAGGGATCTTGTGTAATCACAAATCCAAACTTGACTGCAGTAGATCCTGTCAATATGAATAACAAAAACGTGAAACAACATAATACATGAGCAGGATGCAATCCATCGTTGCAATGATGAAATACCTCCCATCAGGAAAAGCTGCCTCCTCCTGCCTAGGGTTTGGCTTTCTCCTATGGGCTCTTCCCAAAAAAGGCAAGACATATTTTATGGTGTAAATAGGTATCATACAGATCAAAAGCTTTCTAGAGATCAAAAAAACATTGAGTTCCAGGTTCCACACTTTTGATGATCAGCCTTTCAGCCAGAGGTAACCAGTTTTGTTAAAAATCAAAAGCTGCATGTTCTCACAAAAACATATTATTGCTAAACCCCAGCATTTACAAAGTTCTACATAGCATGTCTGCAATCAGGAGCTCTGGTAGACCACAGACCTAAGTTGTAAGAAGCATTCCTTTTGGTTTTGAAACAGCAATATTTTAAACTTTTTTTTCAGTACATTTTAAAAGCTGATATTCTTCCATAATTACCTTCTAGAAGCTTTATTTTTTTTTTTAATAAGAATTAAAAAAATAATTGCATTTTATGAAAAAATACCAAAAAATAAAACATTTTGCCAGGAGTGTATTTTAAAATACTATGCGACATATTTATGGGTAAGGAATAATAACATTTTTCTCTGGGAAACTAAAGTGCTGCACAACCTTTGTACAAGTTATCTCAGAGTGCACATGGAAGGATAACTGCTGTGCAGTGATCAGCAGCTCCTCAAATCCGCATCTTTATTTCACCAGAATAATTCTTTCTGTGTGCCATTTTTAATAGAATCAACTACATCTAAGAATTAATATCTGTTCAATCTACATTAAAAATACTAAGATAATTTCCTACTTTTTAGGATTTGTCTGTATTTGTCAAGGCATGGTCAGAGTCCTTCTTTATTCCATAGATTTAATAACTTATGGTTTATTTCCTGTCATGAAAGAGGTAAAGAAATTATGCTGTGTCCCAAAACTATTTAGTTTCTTGATGAACTTTATTCTTATAACTTTCAGGATTTTTTTAAATGGATTTTTTCGTCATATTTTTTCTTGAATATTTTTTGTCATTTAAAAATAAAAGGACTAGTAAGGTGCTATTTGCCCTCCCTTTCTGGCAGTCGTCTTCTATTTCCACTTTTGGTTGGAGATCACAGTAATCCAGTACATTGTGGAAAGCAGTTCTCCCCAGAGGGACATGTGGCTCTTTGATGCACTCCACAGGCAGTTCTCTTGGCAGCTTTAGAGATGTCACTGAAAGATCTGGCATACCACAGACCAACATTTTTAATTAGTGCAACTAGTATTTAAGACTCTTTAGTTTTGGTCCTTCTAGCATTATTCTCTACAGCACTTTCTCACCTCCAGTTAAATATTTTGTTTTCCTTTGTGTGCTTTTCTTCTCTGGTATGTTGAAGACTCTTGAAAGTTTTAATACACAAGTTTCAGGAATTCAGTTCAATTGTCCGCTGCATTTATTACTTCAAGGAGTGAAGCCTAGAACTCACATAAGTCAGTTTGAGGTGGAAGATCATCACTGACTTGTGCAAGACCAAGATTTCACTTGTATATTCCCACTTTCACAGTATCACAGCATATCAGAGCTTGGAAGGGACCTCAAGAGATCATCAGGTCCAACCCCCCTGCCAAAGCAGGATCACTTAGAACAGTCTACACAGGAATGCATCCAGGTGGGTTTTGAAAGTCTCTAGAGAAGGAGACTCCACAACCCTCCTGGGCAGCCTGTTCCAGGGCTCTGTCACCCTCACTGTAAAGAAGTTTCTCCTCATGTTGAGGTAAAATCTTCTATGTTCTAGTTTGAACCCATTGTTCCTTGTCTTATCACAGCAAACCACCGAAAAGATCCTGGCCCCCTGCTCCTGACACCCACCCCTCAGCTATTGATAGACATTGATCAGATCCCCTCTCAGTGTTCTCTTCTCCAGACTAAACAGCCCCAGGGCTCTCAGTCTCTCTTCATAGGGGAGATGCTCAAGTCCCCTAAGCATCCTCCTGGCTCTCCCTTGGATTCTCTCCAGCAGGTCTCTGTCTCTCTTGAACTGGGGAGCCCCAAACTGGACACAGGATTGCAGGGGTGGTCTCAGCAGGGCAGAGTAGAGAGGGAGAAGAACTTCCCTCGACCTGCTGGACACACCTTTGATGATAAATTCCAGGATCCCATTGGCTCTCATGGCCACCAGAGCACATTGTTGTTCCATGCAGAACTTGCTGCCCACCAGCACTCCAAGGGCTTTCTCTGTGGAGCTGCTTTCCAGCAGGGCAGCCTCTAACCTGTCCTGGTGCTGTTGTTATTTCTCCCCAGATGTAGGACCTTGCACTTGTCCTTACTAAACTCCATGAGGTTTGCCTGCAGCAAGCTCTCAGCCTGCCCAGGTCAGGTTGGATGCTGCACAGCCTGAGGGGTGTCAGCCAACCCTCCCAGTTTTGTATCATCAGGAACTTGCTGAGGGTGCACTCAATGCCCTCAGCCAAGTCATTGATAAAGATATTGAACAAAACTGGACCCAGTACCGATCCCTGGGGGACACCACTTTGAAAAGCAAACTTCAAAAAAAAATATTATTTAGCTTCAAAGATTTTATGCCCAGACTATGAACACTTTATACCTGGTGGTGTGTCTCTACATAGCTGTTTCTAATACAGCAATTTCTAACTGGTGTTTTTGACATTGTCTTTGGGTGTGATGATTCTGAACTGCAAAAGATAGAGAATGAAGGAGGCAAGGAAAGGTATTTGCCAGAAACATTTATGGGTTTGAAAGTCATTAGCTACTTTTGTTCATTACCTTCCATCCAACTGTGGCCGTACAGTTCAAATTGTCTCTGAGAATGGTTTTTAATACTTAAGATGCCTTCAACAAGCTAAATGTTGTACTCCTCATGCTTATCAATTTTTAGCCATTTTATTAGATACAATATATATTGATTAAAAAAATAACAATTTTAAATCTTTTCAGTATCTTTGAGAAGAAATTACTTGGAGCACTTGACATTTTAATGTAGTTTGTCTTTTCAAATAGATTTGGCTTCTAATGCATGTGACAACAGGACTTTGCTCTTCAGTTAGAGCACACATTTCAGAGTAGTTGTTACCTAAAATATTATCATAAGGCATAAGAAAACACACGATTTAAGTTGCCTTTCATGAACATAATTAAGAATTAATAAGGCTGTACCAGTGGCTAGTCCTCAGAATTTCCACTGTTTTGCCTTTTGTGACCCATGTTATTAAAAGTCCATTATTTTTACAGACTTTATTAAATTGGATCTTATTAAAGCATTCTATATTTGCATTTGGTCTTTCATAATTCATTATTATTATGACATTTACTTTTTACCATCAGATCTGAAAACATATCATAAGCTACCCTTTTCTCTTGAAAGAAATGCTAATTTCAAACAGTCCTCTAATGGAAGAGAAAAGCTTTATCAGTTTTTTCATTTATTCAAGATCGTGTTAAGAATACTAATGCTAGACTTCTGTATGCTAATATCCAAGAGCTTTTTTGGTCAAAAGCTTAGAATTATTTTTTTTTTTTAGACCAGGCTGCTAAGTATGTCACTGGCAGGGCACTAATGCAAAAGAAAATACAAGTCTGAAGTACCAGGTTTTAAGTCTGACTGCTAAAACCAGTTCCTTGATCTTTCATTCTTAAATGGTGGTTTTGTATGAAATTTTACTATTTTTATACTTCTTTTAATGTATATATACACTTATACTTACATATATATGTAAGGTTATGGCTCTACTTGGTTTCTCTTCAGAAGTTTTTACCAATTGATTTAGCACAATTATTTTTGGGGGGAGAGAGGGGGGTGTTAGTTTCAAATTATAGCCCGCAGAATTGTGTACCAGGAAATGGAATTCTCCATCAAATAAATCACTGTCTCAACTGGTTATTAATTGATTTAATTTAGGCAATCTGGGTTCTATCATATTTGTAAATATTCTCATAATTCAATCATAGAAAAGGGATAAAGAGCTCTGGAATGGAATGCAGAAGGCTACGTGTTAAAGAATATATGACAGTTAAACTGCTGGATTCAGCAGAATTAATTTTTAACACCTAACTTGGAAAACACCTCTACAACGTTCACCTTTTTTTTTTCCTCCCCACATAGGTTTCTGACGATGTGCACTAGGCACTTTGGGAGTGTTGTAGCCCAAACAATTCGAACTCAGAAGACAGACCAGTTTCCACTTTTCCTGATTATTATGGGAAAACGATCATCTAATGAAGTATTGAATGTAATACAAGGTACAGTTCTCACTTTGTATTCAAAGCATTTCTTATGTGAATATTGAAGCTGTTAGAAGGCGTTTGTGATGACCATTTCTTTTTTTAAAGATGTTCAGGATGTGAATTGATCTCAGAAAAGAAACTTGGTTGCCACAATATAAATAGCTACTATTTATAAATGTGTTAACATGGTATTAGAGATTGAAGTTGCCTTGACTGTAGCAGAATCATAAAGTTTTTTCCTAAGTAGAGGCCAAATTCCCTAAATAAGGAGCTACATTTGTTTTCCAAATTTATATCCAGTGTTGTTCCTGATTTCCAGAAGATTTTGCTTACACTGTTTGTATAGTGCCAGAATGGATTTTGCTCTTTGCATGCAGTTCCTTGTTCATATGTGGACTCCTGTTGCCCTGTAGTGGGCTAATGTATGAACGTGTTTTCAGACTTCAAATCAGAATTGAAGTTACTAATATCATCTCACATAAATGGAGCTTTCTGACATAGACAAGCAGTTCTGTGATTCTTTCTCTGATTTGACTGACAATAAGATGACTCAGATGAGGAGTGATGCCCTTTGACTGCTGTTCTCAGTAACTCTTCAAATTAAAGTACATCAAAGAATGGCTGCCTTTCATTTCTTCTGCTTTCTCCACAAGTTTGCCTTCATGACACTGTGTCCTCATTTATTTATCGCTTATATCTGGCAATCTTTATTTTAATCTCCTTATTTTCTGGAGGAAATTCAACCTCAGGAAATACTGCCTTTTGCAGACAGCATTATTGTTGCTTTCTGCATATGGGAGTAATAATTTTCCTGAGGAATCTGCAGCACTCCTTCCTATGGATAAAACTGTTAATTTGGATCGACTTTGACTCCTCAGTGCAAGGTACAGCACAACACCGATTCATGGTACTTCTGTCACTTACAAAACTGGCTTCAGACAAATAACCTTAGAGAGTTTCTTGGGTTTATAACTCTGCCACATAGTTCAGCACCTGTATTACCCCACTGAAGTCCATTTTGACAACTTGGTGACTCAAAGTCATGACAGAATGAACCCTTGTATTATAAAATAATCCAAATTACTTCGTTGCATTAGTTAAGTTTTAATGATTTGTCATGTTCTCTGCAATCTTTTGAACTAAACTTAAATTAAACTAAATTTAGATTTATCCTTTAACTAAGATCAGCTATGCCTTGCTTGTTCTTTTCCCATGGATTGGGTCACTGCTATCTTTTAACAATGTGCCCTCAAATGAATGGTGGTCTCTGGAGTCATGCGTGTGGTAGCATGCAGGATAACATTTTCTGCTAAGGTAGCAAATGGTAGAACTGGAAACAATGAGGGCCTTTCAGGGCTGAATGAGAAGGCATGTTTACAGAAGAGATACACCAATGTAAGTCCCAGTGGCATTTATTGAAATGCAGACTCTCTTGCTTTCCATTTTTACTTTTTTCCTGAGGCTGGAAACTATGGAGACAGTTTTGTTTACTTTAGTGGTACTGTGGCTTCTGGTTGGTTTACTCCTTTTAAGAATTTTGACCAGCATCACCAATATAAATCTAGCTCTCATTGGTACTGTTCTGCTGGAAGTTTAAAGAGTTTATAGTTTTCAACCACTTCTCATGGTCTAAGACCTTTTAATTACTGTAACAAGTAGCTCTAATGGGTAGTCTACTCTTCAGTTTAGGAAGAGAAACCAAAGACTGAGTGCATCTTGGTAGGAAATTAAACTGGTCTCTCAGTCTTACTGAAGACTGGGGGGACACACTGGTTGAAAACTATGAAGAAGCATCTGTTTTCCTGTGCATGTGCTGTGTTGCTTTCTATATACACAGATGAATTACTTTCCTGCTATTACTAGCTTTAAAAGCCTTATGAGAATTAAATACACTGAAGAGAATATATTATAATATTTGAAATGTTACTTCTAGTTATACCTGAATAAAACTGCATGTGTACACATCCATTTCATTACTCTGTTCTGGGTTTCTCCATATTTTTATTTTTTTTAACCAGTTGCCAACATCCAGCATTTTGTTACCTGAGTAAGCAGTTGCTTCAGTCTCCCTGATTATACCTGGGAATTCTAAAACTTATAAAATACAATTTCATGTCAGGGAGCCTCAGGTACATAATTTCCTTTAACATCAGTGATTAGGAGGAAAAAACAGAGTTACTCCATGCAAGCACAAAAACAATTGTTCAGATTTGAACCACCTAAAATTTTAGCCTAGGACTAACAATTGTGTGTAAAAACAAATTTGAATTTTCAATACCAAGGCAAATAAAAAGCATTCTGCTGAGATACTTTGCATTTTCTAGTCTGTCTTTTTTTTTTTTTTAAGTCTGGCTATTTCTTATGGATTAATCCTAAAAGGACATTTACTAACTTTAATGATAGGAAGTTCAGCTATCTTCTTTTGTTGCTAGGTAACACAACAGTGGATGAGCTAATGATGAGGCTGATGGCTGCAATGGAGATCTTCAGTGCCCAGCAGCAGGAAGATATAAAGGATGAGGTGAGTCTTGAAAGTTACTGAGGATGCCAATTGGCTTCCACAGTCACTGGGGGTACAAAATTAACCAGATGTTTCTTTAGCCAGTAGAGTTGGGTATGATCTGTTTTAGTGTCTCTTCTATCATCAGAAATTAAAAATGTTGTCTCCTTTGTATATTTATTTGAGCCTCAAAAAAGCTTCTCCTTATTGGTCTTGTCATTTTCAGTTTGTTTCCTTTTCCTGAGTATTTGTCCTGAGTAATCATTTACATTCGCTGTGATACTATAGAGCTTAGTGTGCTCATACAAGGAAACAAGCAGCAGATTATTTCCCAATGACTAAGCTCCCAAGTCATAGGAGTCATAGAAAACCAAAAATCAATTGATATATCTTAAATGTATAAATTTAAAAGGAGACTGAAAAGCAGCCCTACCCAGAACACTGCCAGTACTGAATCACCATTCAGAACAATGCAGATCGGGTAAGTGGTGATGAGACTTTTCAAAACAGTGTTGCAATAAGACAGAGGTAGACACAGGAAAGTATACAATTGAAAGATGTTTATCTGTTACTCTATAAAATGAGAGTGACATTTTGAAGTAATGAAGTGCTTGGGAGTTTATAATAATAGGTGTGTTGCCATTCAAGATTATTCTTATCCTGTTGTATAGACATTGATTGACAATAATTCACTAAACACATTCTTCACATTCAAATCTTACATCTCATTAGTATGAGATTTACTGATTATGTTTATCATAATACAAAGACACACAAGAGCTGTAGTTCATTTTTTTTTTCTTCTTTATTTATGCTACCTGTAATTCATTGGTAAAGAAATTGACTTTAATTTTGTTAATACTGAACACAAATTTTAATACGAGGATTACAACAAAAATCCAAGGCACCATGTAATTGAATTTTTTATTGCATTTTAACAGGAATACATACAGTGTGGGGTTATTTTAATGCTTTAATAAGACAGTAAAATTTGCATCACAGATGAGCTCCAAGAAAGGTTCAGAACTGAGAACTATAAAAGGTGATAGAAAGGAAAATTAAAAAATAATAATTAAAAAAATAAACAAAACAGAAGGAAAGAAAAGCATACAAAGGTAGAGAGATAAGAGCAAATAAGTGGCAAGAGAAGGAATTAAAAGTAGGAGTGATAGGATTAGACCAGAGACAGGAACCAGAGACCAGAACAGTTCTCCAGAGCAGGAGACATTTGTATTTATGAAAGAAAGTGGGGGCAGGTAAGATAGTGACAGGCCTGTCTTAATAGGATAAAACCAAATGGGTTTGCAACTGAGAGGAGTGAATGTAAGGGAAATAAAGCTTAAAGAGAGATACAACTCAGTAGCCTTTAGGCTGTGATTGCAGAAATGAGAACTGGGTTCTTCTTCCTGAGCTGGATGCCAACAGTGACAGTCGAGTAGCATGTTCCCACAGTGGTGATATGGATGTCTCCTGACTTCTTACTTCAAGTGCTGTATCTGTGTAAGGAGAATGGAAAATTAATTTGTATACATTGCTCTAAAATCTGCCATTGTCCAAGTCTTCTGTAGTCTTTTCTCACATTTCCTTTTGGTTTTCTATCACTAAGAGCACCAGTGGCATTTCTTCCCCAAAGGGAGTTTTTCCTAACATACTTTGACATTTAGCAAACTCTAATGGAAAATTTCAAAAATTTTGGAGGCAGATTTCCAGCTGCTATGAGTTCTTACACACAAATAGGGTATTTACTTTAGACATTGGCTCCACTTGTTAAAAGCACACCAAAGAGGTGATCTCAGACACTTTTGCCTTTGAAGCAGGAAGTTTAAAAATAAAAAAATATACCCCACTTTATGAAATTCCTTTTCCAGAGAAGACAATATTTGACAAGCACCCTGCACTCAATAGAAAGCTCTCCCCTGAAAAAAAGAATACTGTCTTTTTGTGGTTTGCTACCTAACATGTAGCTTTCTTGTAAGTCTTGTATTTGACAACTTCAAGTGTTCAAACATCAACACCTTTTCTTTTTTAAGATCTTACTGCAGTTGGTGCAAGGGTTTCCTAAATATTACAATAGCAAACAGGATACAGAATCCGGTTTCTGTTACTGTTTTCTTAATAGCAACACTAAGTCACCATAAAACCACAAGAATATAAGCAGAAGTCTTTTGTGTTTTAAAAAGAGAAGTCATCTCTATAGCTTTGCTGTAAACAGAAGTGTGTGAGAGAGAGAGAAGCAGAACTGGAAATGCATGTAAATAGCAGCATGAAATCACTAATGAGCCAGTTTGTGCAGCTGAACTTCTCCTCTTTGGGTTGTAACTTGCACACCCATGAAAGCTTCCAGCACTGCTATGGCACAATTCTGCCTAGCACAGCGTGTTTCGCAGTGCCCTCTGATGGTTGTTTCAGTGTAGGATGCCTGTTACCACTGGCAGCTAACAGTAGCTGTAGCTGTTCAGGTATTGCTTTACAACCAGCTCCCTGGCACTGATCATCCACAATGGTGCAGGGAAGGTACTGAGAACTGCATCACTGCCGTGTGTCACCTGAGCCTGAGGGAGTCACTTTGTTAGTGGTGGTAATAGTATGGTTAGCTAAATCCTGTGCTTTTGTCTCTATGTATGACTGAAATTTGCTGGTGTAGCCTTGTAAAATTCAAATCAGACAAATTTGGGGCATATTCCTACAATGTCAAGTGCTACCCACCAATTTGATTTAATTGTTTATGTTGTGTTTGATTAAGCTTTTCCTTAAGTGTAATCTCCAGAGAAACACCTTAAAAACAGTGAGATACATGTACATACCTATGGTCATCCAGTGGACCTGTCTTGAAGTACACTGGTGTGTATCTTAGTCACCCATTTTCTCTACTAGGCTTTCTTAAATGGAGATCAATTTGCTGTCCCATTTGTTCCCCTGCCTCTCCAAAGCTTCTGGGCCAATCATAAATTATTGGACTTGTTGCATGCTGCCTCTAAACTGAGTTGCCCTGATGACACTTTGGAAACCTCCTGCCACCTTTGGACCACACTGGTGACATGCCACTGTAGATACATGGTCTAGCTGTTGTGCTACCTGTTTTTATAAGTTTGCTACTTAAATTGCTGTAGTGACAAGTCACAAATAATAAAATGTGATCAGCAGGTACTGATGGTTTGCTTCTGATAAGAAAAGGCCAATGGCCCAGCGTGAGAAGGAACTTGAACTGCTGGAGTGGGTCCAGGGGAGAGCCACAAAGATGATCAGAGGGCTGGAGCACCTCTCCTGTGGGGACAGGCTACAAGAGTTGGCTCTGTTCAGCCTGAAGAAGGCTCTGGGGAAGCCTTATAGCAGCCCTCCAGTACCTGAAGGGGGCCAACAATAAAGATGGGAAGGGACTTTTTACAAGGACTTGTAGTGATAGGACAGGAGAAAATGGCTTTAAGCTTGAGGAGGGAGGGTAGATTTAGACTGGAGACTAGGAAGAAATTCTTTACAGTGAGGGTGTTGAGACACTAGAACAGGTTGCCCAGAGAGGTTGTGGATGCACCATCCATGGAGGTGTTCAAAGCCAGGTTGGATGAAGCCTTGAGCAACCTGGTCTATCAGAGGGTGTCCCTGTCCATGGCAGAGGGATTGGAACTAGATGATCTTTAAGGCCCCTTCCAACCCAAATCATTCTATGCATCTATGAAACAGTAGTTTCAGTGGCATCAACAGCAGCAAGGCCGGCTGGGCAGGGTACAGTCCCACCTTTGTCAGTGCAGTCAGATCTAGGGTCTGAAGACCAGCCTCAGGCTGTGTATTGAGAATTACACTGAAGCCACGTTAATGACTTCATAGATCTGATGGACACATTTCCTTTTCTAACCATGTTGTCTCCTCTGGCCCACACTACAAATGTTTATACCTCACTTGCTGTTCAGGCAGTGGGGTTGGGTATTTGACAAGGGCAGATAAAGGCCACTACAGAGGTTTTCTTGTGAGTGAGGAGTGTGTACCAGAGCAGGGACAACCATCCTCTGCCCCTGTTGATTGAGGTGTGAACTGTGATTTTTCAGGGACTGACTTTGAAAAGAGCACGTAGTATCCCTTCCTCTTTAGTGTCAGTGTCTGGTGCTGGACTTAGGAAAACAAATAATAATTGTAAAATAGTATACGCCCTGGAATGTCTGGTTTTGAACACCCTGTTAGCTTGCTTACTTTAATTGGATAGTTAAATAATCATCTCAGCATGACATGATGGGCACGAATGGATCCGAGTTAGTTCCTTTGTGAGATTAATGTGAAGAGATACGTGATTAAATCCTGGCTGTACAGCACAGCACACCTGTTCTGGGCTGATCCTGAATATTTTTTTCTCCATTGCCTGAGGAGGAGGCTTCTCAAAAGGATTACAGTAACACTTTTTGACAAGCTTATAGAGGGTGGAGTTTCCATATAATGACAGGGCTTATTTGATGATGTCTCAGTAATGCATTCTTTTTGGTTTTGCTGTCAGCATTTATTACTGTAGAAGCATTGACTGTTACACAGCTGGTCCAGCTTGTCCACATTTAAGTAACAGTAGGTCTCTCTCCGTGTTTATTTTTGTCATTACGCAACACTAGCACTCCTGCTCTCAGGCTAGACTTCAAGGTGGCATTGTACTACTCATAGTTGCTTCAAAAACCTTTGCATTTTTACAAATACCAATTAAAACCTTCAGTTCACTTTAAATTATGTCTGCTGACACGCTGTATTCTTCAGCATAAAAGAGAGACAAACATTTTTAAACTGGAAAAACTATTAACTGTTGTTAATAGGCTATGACTGAAGATAAGCTGTACAAAAACATGGACCTGCAGAGTCACCATCTTTGCTCTCTGATCTTAGGTGACATCTCTTCTTCCTAGACAGTGCTACAGCATGAATCTCCCTCTCTGGAGATATTCAAGACCCATCTTGATGTGTTCCACTGTGATCTGGTGTAGGTGATGCTGCTCTGGCAGGGGGGGTTGGACTAGATGATCTTTCGAGGTCCCTTGCAGCCCCTAACGTTCTGTGATTCTGTGAGGAAAACAGAAGACCTTCGTTACCAATATCTGGGTGGAGATTAAAAAAAAAAATACGAAAAAGAAAAAACTCCAAAACAGCAACAATAATTCACCTTCTTTTCCCAGGCACAGCTTTGTCAAAACATGCTTTCCTGTATATCCCAGAACTCTCCTGTGTTAGATGGGGCTTTACTGGCCAAGGCTTATTTTCATGACTTTGCAGTAAGAAGCCTGGTATGGCCATTTCTTCCTCCTCTTCTGCCTCACTGCTGTCAAATATTGGGGATTTACTCCTTCTTTTTGACACGATAGTTTAACAGTTTTAGCTTCCAACACCTTTGCTTTTTCTTCTTCCAAAAATATATCTCACAGCCAGAAAGCAAGCTAAAGAGGATTGGTACTAGTGCATTTTCTCCTAATGTGTGGTCTGTTGGTCTAGTCTTCCTTTAGACTGGTTGCTTTTCTCCACTCCTTACCTGTGGTTGTGCTCTCCAGTTAGAATATGGCCTAAGTGCTTCCATCAGCTGTGCAGCAGACCCCTGCACTTTCTGTTTAGGGACAGAAGCCTCCATTAAAATCAGTGGAAATTAGGCATCTGAATCCCTTTTGATAGTCTGTGTTCCATCTAACACTGTCATGTGTATCATGGTATATAATATTTGCACAACAGGAGGTTATGAGAATAAATACATGAAATTCATTAAATTCCAAAGCGCAAAAGCACTATGGTGATGACAGCCATCTAACAAAGATTGTGATTTAACCCCTCCAAAAAAATCCAATTAGCACATTTACTAATTATTACTAGTTATAACTAATTAAACTACAGTAATCAAAATTTATTTGATTAAATTTTCCAGTTTTGTAGTTGTAATATGATAGCATCCCAAACAATGGGTCCCCCATTGTGCACTTCACTGCGCTGACACACCAGCGGCCGCCAGTGCCGCCTGTGAGAGCTGACAGCGTGCTTTGAACTTTGACAAAATACCAGGCAATGGCAGAGGAAAGAAAGAAGATAAAAATGAAAATATCTTTAGTGCAGGTGGCTTTTTTTTTGGCTATACATGTTGATGGTTCCAGTCACTAGAATATTTGCTTAGTTTTTCTTCAGCTTTCCCTGCTATGCAGCCTGGGTGGGCACATGTAGCAGGACTGGCTGGCTCATTTCCAACGGAAAGTCACTGCAGGACTGCTTCTTGAAGGGTTTGGGGTTAGGTTTTTTCTTGTCACTTGAGATAATTCTCAAAAATAAATATCTGGTGCTAGGCTTTCAGCCTTTGATACAGACAGGCAGGATCCTCTGGTAGTTCTGTGTTGTTGTGCCCCTCACTCAGCCCCGTCCAGCCTCCCCACCTGTGGTTTTGACACCACAGAAACATTCATTCGCTTTGTCTTTGTTATTCCCATATGCCTAACACATTCTGTGTACACTTTTTTTCTTCCATATACCCCCATCATGTATGTTTAAGTTATACAATATGCAAGTCTGTCATCTTAGTGAGTCAAGTTAATGCTTTTCTTGCAGTGCTTTGTTTGGACAAAGGGGTGGTTCTCTTTAACGCTCCCATGCATAGCCTTAAGCACTTGCAGATTTTAATTTCAGGAGTGGTTCAGTGAAATGAACTGTCTTTCAGATAAGTATTCAGCATTTCTAAATACACTTCTTTTTTTTTTTAATTATTTTTCTTTTTCCTTTCTTGTAACAGCCATTTAATCACTGATGCTCTGAGAAACGTCTTCTGCTCATGGTTGTCTTCTCAAGCTCTGTCTCTCTCAGTTTTACTTCACAGTAAAACTGATCCCAAAGGGCAGTGGGAAATCAAGTATAACAGCTCATTGAGACAAATCAGGTGCAGAACTAATTCCTGGAGTTAAATAATTAAATTCTATCTTCAGAAACTCAGTGATAAAATGAAATTTGAAAAAAGTCCAGAAGGGCCAATGCTGACTTTTCCAGTAAAACATCCAATCCAAACAGCCAGCTGCATTGTGTATTATTTTCCCTGTAGAATCTGCAGGAAATGAAGGCATTGCTGTCCTAAATGCAAGCAGAAATCCTTTCCTTCCATCATCCTGCATCTGCAGATGCCCATTATTAGGTGCACCAGGGGTAACTTCAGAAATTATTTAGGGAATAATTATTGGAAGGAGTTGTTCTGAATTTCTTCTCAACCTTATCTGTAAATTTGTCTTAGTCTTGTAGCTCTGGATATTACTCAAGGGAAGATTTTGCCTGGTCCATTGTAGCTAGTTCCAATTTTTTTGTTATGACTTTGCATCTGTAATATGCATGATAGCAAAGAAAATTTGTACCTGAAGAACATATTCTGTGGATAAATGCAACTTTTTTTCCAACTATTAAATTTCCATTGAATTAACATCCTCCCTGTTGTTGCATTATCAAAATGAAAAAGCAGAGAGATCTGAGACTTTTTCCCCTCAAGGAGCAAAGGAGAGTTGTCTCCTCATCCCATGCCCAAGACCGCTGGGATGTGGAAGATTTGCATTCACACCAGCCTTCAGGGGTTGCTGTGGAATTTAGAAATGCTGTATAACCCTTGTTTCTGATGAAAGTTTTTTAAGTGACATGGGATAGGTCAGCACCTGTTCATACCTTGGTTTCTTGAGAAAGGGAGATGGCAGTTGCTTTCTGGTGAGCTTGAGTCATCATGTGGTTTCTCTAGAGGAAGAGAGGACTAAAATAAACTGCATTACAAAAAGGAGAACTGCTTCACCTAATGTCTAAAATTTGTCCAAGGTGTAACTCTGAACCAGGGAATATTACAAACTTGCCAGCCTCTCAATAGAGGAGGTGTTTCCTGTTGGGTGTGAGCAGTGTTAGCAAAACGCAGAAGGAAGTACAAAGAGACATTTCATAGAATTACATCTGCTTCTTACCTAAAGAAATCTGGATTTCAGATTGGTTTTTTAAAGGTCTATTTCAATAAGAAACGGAATTGTTTCAATGCAGCGTGAAGCTCAGTGGTGTGGTCATTTACTTTCAGATGTGCCTCACATATTTCTATGAGGACCAGGCAGTCATGCGTAGTAATTCTTCACATTCCTGACATCTCTTTCATAATCCACTTTTAGGATGATGATAACTGCAATGAATAGGGAGGAAAGGAAATTTTTTTTTTTTAATGCCTGGAATTAGTATTTAGATTCTAGTTGTATCATCTATAGTGTCTGTATTTTTTGCAGTCATCATCCAGTTTATGTAATTTAAGCCTATTTAGAAAATTTTTGTGTGCAGGTCTCTGTAGGTAAATGAATCCTGAGCTCAGCACAGGTAACTTCTAGTAACTTCCCAGAGTCTTGTAGATGGTTTGTAAAATGGACTCAATTTCTTACAACTGTAAAGGGAGCTTTAACAGTTTTTATAACTTCATAACTTTTTGCTTTTCATGGGTTGTTTTTGCTTTGGGTAGGGCATTTCTGTGTTTCTTTGGTTTGTGGCTGGATGTTTTTGTAAATTAAAGTAACTCTATGTTAGTTGCTAGCAATCTTTGATGAAGGAAAGAGCCTGTCATTGGAACAATTGCAGCTAATCTTTGGGGCATTACTGGACTTGCGTGACCTTTGAAATTCAGTCGGTCTGCTAAGTTAGATGTGATACATGAAGTTGCAAACATTCATTGAATGTTCAATCTTGGGTCCTGTTTCTGTAAGGAAGAAAGGTTTCCTCTAAAAAGATCTTGTTACTTTCCAATAGGAGGTTGTATACCTTTTCCTGCAATTTGTTCTTTCCTCATGTGGTCACATGCTACTTCAGAGCTTTTTAACCACTAATATGTCAAGAGTTTTGTTTGAAGAACGTCTTGGCATGTTTGCATGACATGATAATAACAGTTAATGTGTGCTTCTCCCATTTAGAAAGGAATTTTTGCCAAGTAGTGAAGTTCTGGGGAGAAAACTGATTGCTTTGCAAAATAATTCCTTTATGTGAAATAAACCTTACAGGTGAATGGGAAAATCAACATAATTCTTCAAGAAGCAGTAGGTAGTAGACTTTAATTTCTAGGAAATACAGGGGACAGATTACTGCAGTGCGAGTCCTGTGTCACTGGTAACTACAGGTGACTGTGCTGAGCTCACCAGCAGTCTCACAGCTAAATCTTATTGATTTTTGTAGAGACCAGTGCAACCTCTGCAGGGCTCTGCAAGGATTATAAGATGTGAGAGGAGTAAGCACATGGAAGCAGATGCTGTCTCTGGCTGCAGAGGCAGAGTATGAAGCTATTGATTGTACGCTTTGCTTTATCAGACATCACCCCAGAGCAGTTATTCCAGCTTTTGGAGATATCCACTTCTTGATCCTTCACTATGTGGGGTGATGCTTCCTTTATTTATAGTAAACCTTTATTCCTTTGTGCTGTGATGATTAATGAGATACTTTGCTAGATTGCTGACTTGAAGTTGGCACATGAACCTCATGTTTCTTGTCTGCCTGCATTTGTCCATTTGAGATGTTTCAGAGCAGGATTTGCAACTTTCCTATTTTTGTATCATATTTAACACTGTCAAGTGAGGCCTCTGTGTGATGTTTAATAGTCATGACCCTGAATAGATCCTCCTGAGGGCTTTTTTACCAAGGAAGGACTTGGGAGCAGGCCCTCTCACAAGGCAAGCCATTACCTGCTATCAGTGGAGGGCAAATTAAAATTCAGACTCATCCTCTAAACCGTGGTCTGTCCTTCTCTATTACAATTCCATCCAAACTGTCAGCCACAGGAGTGAAAACCTCCCCAGCAGCAGCCCACACATATCCCTCCAGGGACCCCCTTCCTGTGTGGCTGGCACAGAATGAGGCTGCACTGGCCACAGCCCTGGTAGGGCAATGAGCTTTGGTACCAGATCCAGCCCTCAGGTCAAAGCTTGGACACACCAATTCTGTTACATGGCAATGAAACCTAGCTTTAGGTGAGTTGTAATTCTTAAAGCCAAGGTCACCCTTGAAGCATTTAGGGACTCATTTGTCTTGGCAGTAGTTAGATAAGTAAGGCAGTCAAATATTTTAAAGCCACTGGGTGAGCAACTGTGAGTGCTGTGAACATAATGATATATTTCATACTGGTCTGCTGTTTGCTGATGGTTTGGGGTTTTTTTGTTTGGTTGTTTTTTGTTTTTTTTTTTTCACTTTAGGATGAACGTGAAGCCAGAGAAAATGTGAAAAGGGAGCAGGATGAAGCATATCGCATATCGCTGGAGGCTGACAGAGCAAAGGTGTGTGCTGGGATGGGATTCTGCACAGTGGGTGAAATCTCTCTGGTGCAAAGGACTGCCTGCCTTCAGTTCTGCTCTTAAGATGGGAGGGCTGCTGTAGGAGCTGTTACTGCCCTCAGTGGTTATAAATGGCACTAGATACGGTCATGAGGGGTAGACGTGATTGATGTTATTTTGCTATAGCGGTCCTGGCCTCACTTAATTCTAGAAGCTGGGAAAGGAATGGCAGGAAGAGATCACTTAATAAATATCCTATTTGTTACATTAATTTCTACAGGAAAGTTGAGAAGTTTCTTTGCTTTTATACGGCTAATGCACACCATTTAACACAGTTATGGGAAGCAAGGCAACAGATGTGTGATTGCTGTTTGTGTTTTTTAGAGGGAAGCACAAGAGAGAGAAATGGCAGAGCAGTTCCGCCTGGAGCAGATTCGGAAAGAACAGGAGGAAGAACGTGAGGTGGGAAGTTTTACCTTTTCTGACAACTTTTTGAGTTCTTGAAGCTTATGGACATTGCAACTTTCATTCAACACACATTGCAGCTTTCACTCCAAGTATACTTTTAATGTGAATGCTTCTTTTTTTAATTGCATACTTGCATTATGGTTTATATGTCTAGTAACTAGAACATTTTCATCCACTGTTAGCTCTTCTGTGTTACCATCTGAGTGACAGTTATGTCATCTGGGTCTGAATTACAGACAGATATTAGATAAATCCATGAAATGAGCTCCATAAATGGTAGAATCCTTGGGAACCCCTAACCTTGTTTCTACAGATACACCTTTTAAAAATATAATACCATGCTTCCAGGAAGCAGCACAAAGAGTAGGTGCAAATCTGATCAAAGACAAGTTGCAAATTTAAATTTGGAAGTCAAATGAAATAAAGAAAAAAATTTAAGGACAAACAAAAACCGAAACAAAATCTACAAAATTTTATTTATGGTACATTTTAAAATTCCTAAGCAGGCCTCTACAGAATCTTTCTCAGAATAAAAATTGTGTTTATGTTTCAAGGCCTATATAAGAAAGGAGAAACTATGTGCAATGAAGAGCACTTGTTCCTCAAAATCTTGTATTTTATAGATTCTCTGTCACCATCCCTGGAGGTATTCAAAACACATATAGACATGGCACTGTGGGACATGGTTTAGTGGTCATGGAGGTGTTGGGTTGACGCTGGGACTGGATGATGCAAGTGGCCTTTTCCAACCTTAATAATTCTGTGATTTTCGAGGGTCACAGTGCCTGTCAGAGACAGCCCCTGCAGCCTCTTTCTAGGCTCTAGGCTAGCTCCTGTCCTAACTGTGTGTCCCTGCAGGTATTTGTATAAAGCATCATGTACACAATTTTACTCGTATCAGTGACTTCCTCATTTTCACCTCCTGGTAAATACAAAATGTGGTAAAAGGGTTGGGGTGTACAGCCATGTTTCTTCCCCTGAACTCCCACCACATGTCAAAGGATTGGTAAAATAGAGTAGTCATGAAAATATTTCCATCTCTTCTGTGAAGCTCTTGAAGTGTAAGTCCTTACTGAACTGCTGTGAAACAGATTATACTTGTAAAGGTCCTTGAGACTGTGGAATAAAATTTTCAGAACTGATATTCACATGTAGATGTCTTGACTGAAAGCACAGTTAACTGGAAGTTGGCCTTTGACTTCCAGGCTTGTAAGATCCTGTGAGCAAGTTACTAATAATGAATACAAAGCTGTATCAGCAGCCCTGTTGAATATATAGTTCGTGAGTGTGTTTCCAGTATTCTATTAAATATAAATGTGGAAAAAAATCATTTATATAAAATATCAGAGTTCCTCTATTTTTGGTTGACTTAACAGAACTTCTTTGCTTTGACTTCCATGCATTACAGAGATTTCAGATTTGGAATTATACTGTCATTTAATTCTCCACTTAGTTAAAGTCCTTGGAACTCGTGGAATTCTCATAAGTCACAGCCTTGCTCATCTCCCCCACCCCTGTCCACACGTGACTTAAATGTATACTTGACATTTCAGTCTTGTGTACTTTGCTGATGTATGAAAAAATTGCATTATACAACTACAAAAAAAGTTGGCTACGAACACATTTATTATTCCCTGCAATAAACCCAATAAACAAACGGTATGAGCAATGCATTTGCATATATATATTTTTGACCAAGCTAATGGCATTAAAAAACCTGAACCACTTAAGCATTCAAGAACCTTTTAAACTGTGCCGCATTGCAAATACCAAACAGGTGTAGTCAATGCTTTGGGAAAGATGCAGTCCCCTTCTTCTTTCTTATCCTACAGTATCTGATCACTTATTTAGCTCCTGTTAACATCAGCCAAGAATGGAAGCTAAAAAACAGCTGAAGAAGCAATGCAGAGAACTGAGCTGTGAGAATTGTGTCAAGAGTAATTGTTAAGATGGCAATTCTGTGAGGTTAATAGTAATAGAACATACACCAATCCTGAGCAGCTGCAGGCTGCTGAGCAGTCAGCTCACACTCAGCATCAAGAAATAGGGGGGGTTGGTTAAGTAATTCTGCATGCATAGAAACAATAATTAATTCTGCTTTATTATATCTGCTCCTGAACCTTCTCTGATAGCTTGGCCTTTTGGAAATCGTTTTCTTAGGCAAAGGCTGCAAGACTGGCCCATGTTATCAAAATATACCTGGGCTTCCCTGTTTTAACGTGGAGCACAGTAATGAAAATAATGGGATCTGTTTGCTTAGCAGAACAAAAGGGATTTTAACAATAATGTTTACTAACACTCCCCATTTTCCATACAGATTACTTAGGCTGAATTGTTCTGCAACAGTGTTTACTTACAGAAGTGGCTTTATGTTCAGTTCATACGTTTAAAATCTGACTAGTGAGCTACTCACACACTGAACATCTTTTTATCAACAAACTGAAATTGCTTGTTCAGGTCCAAGAGTTTTTAATGTGATCCATCACATCGTTGTTTTCTGCCTTGGTTTGCTGGTGCAGAATATCCACTGTAAATTGCCATTTTATGTTGAAGCCTTGGAGAGTAGTTACTTTGGGGAGCCACGCACTCTTTGCACAAGAAAAGAGCTCTAATGAGCTACTGTTGTTTATTTTTCTATAATATAATTGATTGGGTTCAGTAAATAATGTAGCATCTGTTGTTATACTGTGTGGGGAAATGTCAAAACAGAAAGATAGTAAGCAGGTGGTTGAGAGTGAGAAAATTAAAATAGAATCTATTTAAAATATAATCTCACAGTAGATGAGCAAAAATGAACTCAAGTTCTATGTATAAATATTTATACTGAGATATAATTTGCTTGGAGGTTTGTGTGTAAGAAGTAGACTATTTAAAAGCCTTCATCATCTTGCTTCTGCCCAGTCCATTCCCTTTTTAAGGTAATCATCCTGCATCAGTTTCTGTTACTGAATGACCTTGGGGAGGTTTTCAAAGGCACAAATAGCAACTGTGTATCTTGAAAGTTCCTGGAAAATCTGGGTGAATCCTAGCCTGACTGCCTCTTCACTTTGAAAAATTGTCTTTTAGGTATGTTTTGGGGGAGGCAGCGTGGGCATGCTCCTGCCCTTAAAATCTTGACATCAGCAGTACACACAGCATTAGCAGAAAGACAGTCATAAGCATTTTTAGACCTGTAATTTCATTGCAGTTTTGAGGCTGGTTTTGTTCAAGTTGTTGCAGACAATGTCCACACCTGGTCTTGGAACCACCTTCCTGCAAATAATGATGATGATAATTATTAATAATAATAGCTTGCTCTAAATCATGAAGTTACCATTTCTGTTCTTCCAGTTTTCTTCTTTGACCATGCCTAATTTTATATGTACATGCCTGCATACCTTCATGATATATTTAATTATGTCTTTTAACGATGCTTTTGTTTGTTTGTGTCAAATCTGCATATATTTCTGTTTACTTTGAGCTGCCATTAAAGGTCTGGTCTTTGCTGCAATTGGTCAGTTACTCAGAGCAAGAGGAGAGCAATTTAATGGGTGCATTTAAAGAAATACTTTTACTGCCTTTTAATTTCTACCCTTTCAAGGAAGTAATTGGCCACTTGTCAAATATTCTCTCATTCAAATTTTTTCCAAGGCTTTCTGCCAAATGATTAAATTACTTATCCCCACCGTGCATTAACTGTAGACCTAATAATATGTGTCATAAAGAAGGATTTATTTTAATTAGTTGTCTGGTGGGCTGTTATTAAGGAATGAATAAAAATGATTTTGTCATTGAGATATAAAACACAACTATGGCTCTGGGGCACTCCCGCACACCTTGAAGTTCTAGGAGAAATAAGAAGGAAGGCTTTCTGTTGTTTTCTTCTGCTGCTAGCATTGCAAGCTAAGTGGTTATTTTTCCTTCCTCAGGCTATCAGGCTCTCTCTTGAGCAATCTTTGCCTCCCGAACCGAAAGAGGAGAGCACCGAGTCTGTCAGTAAACTGCGTATCCGGACACCCAGCGGAGAATTCTTTGAGCGACGTTTCCTGGCCAGCAGCAAGCTGCAGGTTGTCTTTGATTTTGTAGCTTCCAAGGGGTATCCTTGGGAGGAGTACAAGCTGCTGGGCACCTTTCCAAAGAGAGATGTGAGTAAATGTACCTTTCGGGAAAAGATACCACTGCTTCTCACCCCTGCATGCTAGATGACCAGCGTGTGTTATAGCACAGAAGGTAAAAGATGTGCCTGAATAAACTGGAGAGCTGCCAAGCTCTCTGGCAGTAAGCAAGATAACCTACCACTGCCAAGCAAGCTAACCTAACCACTGCCAACCTCTGTGGCTGTAGGTGCTAACCTACCACTGCTCTCATATGTTACACACAGGTCTGCTTTGAGAAACCTGTTTCCAGTGACATTGTAAAACATCCTGTTAGTGAAATAAAACAAGCTGTGAACCATATTCAATGAAAGCTGCCTGATTATGCAGAGGCAGCATCATTAATGTCCTGTTTTGAGGGAAACTGCATCCATACTGGTACTTTTTTTAGGTCTGTCATGAGCTGGTACTTCTGATCTTTTCTGGTTTTGCCATTTTGATGCAATTTTGTAGGCCAGGGAGGCTAAGTGTCAGGTAATACGCAGTTATGAACTAATCAAGGCATTCTAATAAATTACTCATCCAACTGTTACATAATACCAGTAAATAATCATTTGTATCCCCTACCTTGAAATTCTAATGATGTCCCTGCTGTGACCCATTTTCAAAATCATTCTGCTTACAAAAGCCAATTAAATTCTGTTCATATATCAGCAAATATTTATATGCTGGTTACTAAGTTTCTTCTAAAATATACCTCTTATGTTTTCTGTTCCTTTACAAATTAACTTTCCTTTCCTATTTAGCCATTATTACAGCAAAGGTAAAAGTCAGTGGGTCCAACTGTGCTGTAATTACCCAGAGTCCTGCATAAAAGGTGAAGGTAACAGGCGCTACAGGGATGCTTGGCACTGCACTGGGTAAAGTGCAGCAGCTTTGTGGCTAGACTGTCTCAGCACTGCAAAGGAGTGTAGGCAGCTCTGGATCAGATGTTTGGTTTGTTTTGTTTTTTTTTTTTTCTGGGGGTATCTCCAGGTGACTGGTTAATCCATTTTTCATAAAAAGAAGCTCAATAACTTGGGTTGCTTTTTCATTTTGTTTCCCATCACTGCCCCTGGAGACAGTTCACTAGGAATAAGGCTCTGCTTAGCGTGTTTGCAGTTCTGCTTTGGAACAATTGACTCTTGCTATATCATCTTATTTGTAAGTACTCTAATGGGGAAGAAAATCATGTCCTTAGCAAGCTTACAACCTTGAGAGTGGATGTGATTTCTGACCAATTTTTGGCATAACTCTCTGAACAGGATTGTAGTGCTGCAGCTTTTTTTTGCACCTTACCCTATATTGAGAATCTTGATAAGTCAGACTGAAAAGCAATGTTTAAAGAGTCTCATTAATTGCTAATTAGCTTTACTCCTTAAGCATGTAATCTCATTTCCAATGGAACCAAAGACCAGAAGCGTCACCTGTGTTTCCAGAATTACTAATTGTTGAGTTTACTTGACAGAGGAAAACCAGTCTGTCACAGTCTAAACAATGGGCTTATGTATTTTAAATATTTTGCAAGTCAAACCTCCCTACCCATAACATAGTCCTGTCTTAGCACAGAGTCAGTATTAAAAACCTACAAGTATATTATTCTCACTTTTATACATTTGTTTTGCACTTCAGACCTGCTGCTTCTGTACATAATCACATCACCATCATTATTAATTTTAGTCTGCTGTAACACACTCAAAAATTCATCAGACAACTGACGTAAGAACAAGTAAAAAAGAGGGAGAAAAGTAAAAATTAGAACAGGCCAATGATTCCAGTACTGTCAGGGAGCAAACACTGGGGTCAAGAAGGGAGAATTTAATGGCAGGGGACAGAGTGTTGGTCTGTCACATGGGAAGCAAAGACCCTGTCATCATTTCTCTATGATTCCTACCTAATACTGCCGTGTATGAGGAGTCACATAAATGATTCATGCCGATTGACTCAGCGGCCGTGTATGAATTCGGTTGCCATTGTGACCATCAGAGCTAAAACAGACAAAGTATAATCCCTAGGGGTTTGCTAACCACTGAGAACTGTAAATGACATCTGCCATGTTCCACAGGTTTGGAAAGTTGAAGTGTACAATTCCACAGACAGATATAAAAAGAAACACAAAGGAGGTGCTTGATGAACGCCTTGGAAGCACAGTGAAAGTTGATCTTCATCACCTTAGGCTTTGTGGTATATAGTCTCTTAAAATGACACTAAGAACTCCAGCGCCTGCTGCTGTCTGACATGTACCACAAACATTCATTGAAATCTCTGCAACAAGAACAGAGTACTTGGGATGCTGGTGCTCCGGGAAACAATAGCATTTAAAATGTCTGTGTGTATTTAAACTATACATAATATTGCTGAAAGTGTCAGGACTACTTTGCTGGATTTTTTGCTGCAGTAAGATGAAAACACGTCTTCTTGAGTTAATATTTTTTTTCCCTTCCCTCATCAGTATTCCAATAGCATGCACACACCAGAATGTGTTTCTGTTATGCCAAAACAAGGGGGTTATTTTCAATCAAATCACCATTGTCTTGTGGTAAACTTGTTAGAGCATTTTTCCCTGCTTCTCAAAGCTATCAGTCCTGACACCCTGATACAGTGTTGTTGAAGTATTTTTACTTCTTTGGCAAATAAAAATTCATTAGTTCTTAGTTCTATGTTCCAGTTGCTTACACAGATATCCTTAGCTAACTTGAAGTTGGTATCATAACCCTACTGTAAATACAAACTTCTACACGTGAGTAAATACACAGATTAACCTTTTCCAGACACTACTTGTAGATTTTAAAGCAGCAGTGACATTCCAAAGCAGTTAAGCACATGCAGTGACTCGTTATTGGGCCTTTGTCACCAACTCTGCTGTTCTTTCTACTAGCACTGAAATTAGATATTAACCACCTCCTCTCTCAGTCCCTTAACCAAGGCAGCAGTGTGTACCTACCATACCAACAAGGGTCTGTGGCATGGGGACAGCAGGTAACCTGTACCTCTAACTATGGCAAGCACCTCTGTCAGAGTGAAAAGTGTCAGAGGAAGATGGTCTCACCTGGGTTACTGTGTCCAGCTCTGGAGCCCTCAACACTGGAAGGACATCAGCCTGATAGAGCAGGTCCAGAGGAGGGGCATGAAAATGATCAGGGGGCTGGAACACCTCTCCTATGAGGACATGCTGAGGGAGCTGGAGTTGTTCAGCCTGGAGAAGAGAAAGCTCTGGGGGAGACCTTAGAGCAGCCTTCCAGTACCTGGAGGGGGCCTGCAATAAGGCTGGAGAGGGACTGTTTACAAAGGCCTGTAAGGATAGGACAAGGGACAGTGTTTTAAATTAGAGAAGAGTAGATGTAGATTGGATGTTAGGAGCGAATTCTTTACCATGAGGGTGGTGGAACACAGAAACAGGTTGCTCAGGGAGGTTGTTGAGGCCCCATCCCTGGAGATATTCAAGGTCAGGCTGATCAGAGCAACCTGATCTAGTGGAGGATGTCCCTGCTAACTGCAAGGGAATTGGGCTAGATGACCTGTTGAGGTCCCTTCCAACCCAAACCATTCTATGATTCTGTGATTGTGAGTTCTTTGCATTATTTTTAAATGCACCTGCAAAGGAATTATGGAAGCAAAGGTGTGAGCTATAAATTGTTAGTGCTGGTTTCAGAATTGTAGTTCCCATTCTTCCAAGAATCACTCTAATCTTCAAAATGCATTTAACTATAACAAAAAAGTTTACCCTGAGCACATTAATGTGCGCAGTCAACCTCCTCATTCAGTATTTCTAAGTCACTTTCTCTTGAAAGCCTTCCCAAACACTAATTTCAGTAGTCCTCTCATTCTGACAGCTGCAAGGTCCACCTTCTCCCAGAACTTTGGAGACTTGCTGGACAATCAGTTCCTCACTTCCTTTTGTGGTGGAAATCTGCAAAAGTCTTTCTAAAAGTTTTTAGCATCTTACAGAGTAGACATTTCCCCATACTTGAAGCAAGAAGCTGAAGTGTACCAGGTCTAACTGAAACTGCAGGAGGAATGTGCAGAACAAATTTTACACAAACTGTGCTTCAGACACCCTGCCTAGGGTTAATGATATGTTTGTGAATGCTGTATGGTATCTCTCAGAAAGGGAAGTCCTAGCATGCTTTCTATTTTTGAAAGACTGAGTTTATTAATTTCTTCTGAAAAATCAAACTTGTGACCAATAATTTCTTCTGCTTATTTCTCCTTAGGGTGTAGTATTAGTTATGTGTTTGAGAGTATGCCTTCAGCAGACATGGTATTAGAGACTTAAGCTCTTTATTTACTGTATCTGGGAGCTCTGGTAAGCCAAGACCTCTACAGTATTTCACATTTTATTTTTCTGAGCCACAGCTTAGGATCAGGTGGCAGTTAAGTCACTTAAGGTTATTTAAATGCATCTAAAATGTTGCTTAATAATTCAGAACCAGTTTGGTCTGTTTAGAGTATTAAGATTTTTTAAATCCTTTTAATTAACCAATTTCAACAGCAGTTTAAATAAACAGAAACAAAAAATCTGTCTCTCCCTTGAAAATGCAGAAAATAAACTTAAATTACATCTCAGTTCAAATTAGGTGTGATCGGGATTTCAGTAAATTTAGGGCCAGACAATTCTTAATATTGTATGGGAGTATAAGGTAAGATACTTCTCCCAACCCAAGTGTGGTCATTCGTTCCCATGCTCTGGCAGGAAAAATCCTCTTTGATGCCCACAGTGGTCAAAACAATCCTAGAATCCTAGAATCAGTCAGGGTTGGAAGGGACCACAAGGATCATCGAGTTCCAACCCCCCTGCCATGGGCAGGGACACCTCACACTACAGCAGGCTGGCCAGAGCCTCATCCAGCCTGGCTGCAAACACCTCCAGGGCTGGGGCCTCAACCACCTCCCTGCACAACCCATTCCAGGCTCTCATGGTGAAGAACTTCTTCCTCACATCCAGTCTGAATCTCCCCACTTCCAGCTTTATTCCATTCCCCCCAGTCTTGTCACTACCTGACAGCCTAAAAAGTCCCTCCCCAGCTTTCTTGGAGCCCCATTCAGATCCTGGAAGGCCACAAGAAGGTCACCTCAAAGCCTTCTTTGCTTCAGACTGAACAGCCCCAACTCTCTCAGTCTGTCCTCATAGCAGAGGTGCTCCAGCCCTCTGATCATCCTCCTGGCTCTTCTCTGGACACCTTCCAGCATGTCCAGATCCCTCTTGGAATAGGGGCTCCAGAACTGGACACAGTTAATAATGCTACAGGATAGTAAATTCAGCTGCAGCACCCAGCACACATAGTCTTCTGAGCTGGTAACTGTCCTCTCATGTTCTTGGAAAGCTAATATTACAGTGTGGTCCATATATCACCTACTTTTCAACTCATTAGGTGGTATTTAAACTCTTCAAATAGTTCACACAAGGGTTATATGTCCAGCATCATCTCTGGCTTTTAACATTCTTTCTCCTAATCACTATCTTGATAGAAAGATGGAAGAAAGGTGTTAAGTGAGAAAGGATTCATGCAGTGTTGTGGTTATACCCAACAGTGCTTCTAGTGACTTCACATAGATCATGAAAGTTACTTGAATATCTGTCTTACAGCAAAGGAGGCTTTCAAAGGAATGAAATATTTTTCTGATATGCTCAAAAAATTTGAGGATGTTTTTGCAAGTTCAGGAAAAATTTAACATGTGATTCATGTTATTCTTCCAGTCATTTCAGCTACTGATGGCATGTTTATCAGTTCTGATCTAGTTTTCACAGGGCCACAGCCACCTACAAAGGCAGACGTCCCTCAACTGTGCTTAAGTCAATACTCCCTGCCCTTGTCTTTTCTCTCCGTTCAGGATATGTTGTTAGTTTATTTATTCAAGCAGTTAAGTTTGGTTTAGTCAAGACACTGAGAAGTTGCCTAAGCAAATTGGCCACACCAAAGGAGCATATTCCCATGCCTCTTTTAGAAGCATGATTTCTGATAGTTCTTGTAACAGTAGAACAATTGGACTGATTAACCTTGAGTGCAAGAGGAATGGACCACATGTCATTGCAGCCAGAGTGCTGAAGCATTTGCAACCTCGAGGTTTTACTGCTCTTAACAAGTTTGTTCCTTATAAAGAATAACATCACAGTCTTTTGGTCAACACCTACAAAGGGAGCAGGTGATACTCTTGCCCTGTAGAAATCAGTGGTAGTACTAGAGAGAATATTGAGTAGATTTTGCTGCTTGAAACGTGATATTTATTTCTGTGGCAAGATATTTTCCATCTAGGTAGCTGAAAAATTCTGGAAGCATTACAGAAAGATTTTTTAATGAGGTTTTCTTCCAAGAAAAACTCATTTGACCTTTTCAGACATGGTGCCTTTGCATAAGTAGCTATGATGATACCCAAAGAGAAAGTCCTTCATATGTCAAGTCACCAAAAAGAGATGGAAGGAATGTCTCCCTCCCCTCATAGATATAGGCTTATTCTAAAAAGAAATAGCATTACATTCTATAGGTCAGTGTCATTTCAGACCTCCTACAACAACTCTATTTGAATACAGGGAGTGTTTAACCAAATTCAGGAAGTAGGTGTGCCATTTCAGATGAGCTATTTTACTTGAGCTTCACTGAGGTAAGCAAGCACTCACCACAACACTGAATACTCAGTGCAGTACATGAACTCTCAGTTGAGTCATCTTCATTAGCCATCCCAGTGACTAATGCCAACCATGTGATTAATATATTCCACCCAAGCACATCCCTCAGACCAAAAGTGTTCTTTTATTTGGCACTGCCCCATTTGACAGAACGTTTTTTTCAGGGAGGCACATTTCTATTCACAGCTAAGCTGCAGACCTTTTCTGTTGCATGTGGCATTATCCAGCATAAACTGGGCCTAGAGATACTCTGTACTTTTCCCCCAGAATTCATGCTTAGTGTCAGTTTTGTGGGCTTTTTTTTTTCCTTTCTCATAGGAAGAAAATGTAACGATAAATACCAGCCAAGAGCCTTTGTAATAGTATGATAACTAAGAATGCTGCATCTGGTTACCAGAAAATTTAATGATCTCCTGCTGTTTTGGTAATTGCACAAGTAATGCATCAGACTAAATCACCAAAGCAGTCTTGGGCGCACTTTTTATTCTCTTTACTTATCTACCAATCACAACGTTATACTGTAGAGATCCTTGTGGTATCTGAGCATCTTAATCCCTTGAACTTGTGATAAAAATCCTTTTGGATTGTTTTTCCATGCAGTTGTAATTAAGTGCACATGAATCCAATCCTGGGTCATTCTCCTGTGAGTGACTGTGTTCACATCCATCCCCCTCTGGGATGTGCATATGCAAAGCAAAGACCTTGTAGTTCGTTTGGAGCACTAAATGCATTTATGTTTTCAGACTTCCAGGAAATGTGGCTGTTTCCTTCTTTTCAGCTCTTCATCAATATCCACAGCAAAAACTATGGTATTTCTGGGGACATGACCTTTCTTCTCTGTAGCTGGCATATTTTAAGGTGATTAAATACATGAATAGCTGTTAGCTGGATATGAGTACGCTGGCAGCAGTGCCCACAGGTAATGGACTGTTCCACTTCTTGGCACAGCACAGAGGATGCTTGACATACAAATGCTGTCATCTGTAGAGGCCAGTGCTTAAATCCTTTCTCTACGCAGCAAGAAAACTGAAAGTAAAGACTGTGAGGGAGCAGGTAATGGAGTTTCCTCAGCCTGCAGGTCCTTTGTCAGGAAAAGACCCATTTCAGGTGTTCTTCAGCCTCTTTTTTCCAAGATACCACACAAATTTCTTAAATAGATCAAAGATTTTGAAACAAAAGAAGGAAGGGAAGAAAGCAGAAGAGCTGAGGAGAGCTTTACACCATCTTGCTTTTCCCTCCGAATCTGAAGTCCTCCAGTCTCGGAGCTGTTGGCACTGTGGAGACCTGCACCATCTTGTTCAGTACCTGCAGATACTCTGACTGCAACTAACTCTGACTTCTTGCTCTCAATGTATGAGGCAACTTATCAAATGTTTTAATGCCATCAATAACATTTCAACAAAAGTGACATTATTGAAAGAGACTTCGATTAATTTAAATACTTTAGTGTTTTCACTTCTGCCAAAGTGTACAAGTGCATTTGTTGTTTTATCATTGAAAATGAGCTGTTTGAAAGGCTGAAGGAAGGTGCAGCCTTTTGTGTAGTGATTTTTCTGTGAGATAAATTCTTAGAAATAAATACAAAGGAGGTATTTGGTGTTGTTAATAACCAGATTTATTTTGGCCATTTGTGGTTTTGTGTGAGAATTAGTGTTTGTGGGTTTTCAGCTTTCTCCTACTAACATAGGGTGGTTTTGCCAACTAAATGAATCAAATTTTCATCTAGAATTGTGATTTCTTAATGTTGAGCTTCTTAAAAGCATCACATACTCCAGGTGTGATTGTACAAATACAGCAACACACTGCGTTTGGGCTGATCCTTACTATTTACACTTCCATTAAGCTTAGTATTTTAAAAAGCAGAGAAAACAGTTGCTGTCTTAATTTACTGTTTAAAAAGCCAAGTAATGCAAGTCAGGTTTACAAGGCTTCACAGACTGGAATCTATGCAACAGATTATTTTCTGATCTAAATTAAGTCAATGCAAATGTGCACTGTGTAATGACTGGCTGCATCTCGGCTATCTGAGAGCTGCATGGTTTTTCTGAGAGTGGAAAGCATGCTCATAGAAGATAAACCAACGATTTTCTGTTTTATCAACATCCTTTTCTTTGCTTAGTAAATGTATTTTTAAATATGCTTCTCTAAAATACTGTTTTGAGAAACTCTTCTCAGAAGAACAAGACAGTAAGAGTGGGACATATCTGGACTGAGCCTTTGTACTTGGAACGAGACTAAAAGTCTTTTACTATGACATATTTTTCCTTATTTGTGATGGCTTTCTTCAATTCAAATGTAAATTATCTCCACATTTATTCAACTAAACCAGATCTAATTGCATATGTTTCTGTAAAGTAGCCCTACTTCTGTTTGTTGCTCAAGTTGAGTGTATTATCTGTATGACCCATAGATGTTTCAATAGGTAGAAAGGAATCACTGTATTTGTTTGTGTGTCATTCTGAAAACATATTTTTTTTAAACAGATCTGGTCCTTTACCAGGTGTGCCTTTAAGTAATTTCTATTGCATTTATACTTTGGGAGGATTAGTAAAGAGAGTAAAAGAACTCTTTGTCCGTTAGATTCATTAAATGTATTCATGCGTGTGTAAGTAGCATAGAGGCTGTGCTGCTCAGGAATCAGATCCTTGTCCTAGGGTGTAGAGAAAGGTGAAGGGTGTGATATTTACTGCTTGTGTAAGTGTCATAATAATTGTGTACTCGATTCTTTATTTTTAAATAACCTTCCTGGGCATTAAGCCATGGGGCTTTTTTGTGTTTATCTTTTCCCTGCAGAGTTAGGGAGGGAAAGGAACCACACCTTTGAAATGGTGAAAGTACAGCTGTTCAGGAGGTGTAGTAGGTCAGCAAAGGTGAACACAGAAATAACACAAAAAATATGCTAGAAGGAAAAAGTCTTGGATATAAAAATGTATTAAAATGGTGTTTAAGCTAATGTTAATGTTTTGTTATTGGGTTATTAAAAACCTAAGGAATTCATCTGGAATAAAGTATAAGTAACTATCATATTCTTACAGGAAAAGTAGAAGAGCTAGCATTGCTGTCTTCTCATTTTTGCAGTCTTACATCATTCACAGTGCCACAGACATACATCAAACAAAAAAGCTAGTGCTTAGTTGAGATGATCACCTCAGAATTCTTTTAAACAGGTATCTATCAAAATAATAAATTTCCTGTGTGCCAAACCAGCATTGGTTACATAATGGAGCTCTTAGGAGACAAACTCTTACCTCCAGAGCACCAAAGCATACAGTCCTGTAAAACTCTACCAATAGCACAGTTGGTTTACTACCTGAAACCTGTTTCAGTGAAACCAAAACATTTTGCAGCTCAGTGGCAAGATCTAACACCAACAGAAATGAAGTCCTGTTACCACCCTTCAGTCACGTTGTTAGAAAGTCTAGCCTGAGGAGAGAAGAGTGTTGAAGTTTGCAAAGAAAGTGATTTGCTTGAAGATAAACACTGCCAGGGCACTTTCAGCCTTGGCTTTGGGACAGGCTAGAATGTGCATGTATGTTATTCAGCAGTTCTGTCAGCTCAACTATGAGTCATTTTGCTATCAGTCGAGTGCTGTTCTCTTAGCATCTGGACACTGTATCCTTCTTCTACCACCCTCACTATATAAACCTGGAACAATTTAGAGTCACTTTTAAAGGAGTTTTTAGTTTGTATTTCATTATAATATAAAATACTTAGCTCGGCAAAAACACAACATGCATTTTAAAAATACTTTCACCTCATCAACTGGTATCACCATGTGATGTGTGAGTGGACTCCTAAGAGTGCATTGGTACAACTGGTAGAAAGTCAGCTATTGTAGGACTTTAAAACAGAAACACTATACTTGTAATATTTGTTTAGGCCTGTAACAGATGCTGAATACTTAACTTGGTGAATTTTGCAAAGAAAGTGTTGTTTTCACTACTTGGGTACCTATGTAATTTCCCTGAGTTGAACAGAGTCAAACCAGATTCAGTCTATAAACACATGCTTAAATGATCTCCTGTGTAATTTCTAACAGCATAAAAGAAATCTTTAATAAAGGTATAGGGGGGGTTGGGACAATGAACCTTACATAGCATGCAGGGCTGTTTTGAAAAGAGACCATGCAATGACATTGGAGGAAAAGATTGTCAACACTGGACTCCAGAATTTATCCTAATAGTAATGAAACAAGTTAGAGATATTTAAATATGAAGATATTTTATACTTTTGATATCATATCAGCTTGGCTTTATTAAATAATCCTCATAAATTTAAGTGAAGAAAATCCATTAGGGCACCACATTTGACACACCTACAGCTCACCCAGGATCCCTTGGTCTCCATTATATGATTCTTTAATGTCTAATTCTGTTTTAAAATGTTATTAAGTTACAAAGCATTTTAGGTCTTACATTTCATATATTTACAAGAGAAACCATTTCTTTTGGTAGGAGGTGCATGCACTAATAAGGATTCTCTTCTTCACAGTAAATAACATATTTGCAAACCACAGATAACAAAGTAGAAGCTGCAGAAGGGTTATGGTGTGATAATTAAGTACAATGGCGACCCATATGAACAGAAAATGCCAAGGAGCTAAAACAAAGCAACAACAGCTTTGTTTGTTGACAGATGTAGGAGCCATATTGTTAGTTAATTGGGTAATGGTGTAAACATTTGCAAACTCTGCTGTCCCTCAGTGAATTAAGCAGCACACTGAAATCATGGTGAAAAGCTGCACAGTCCTTTTGCTGCAGGTACTCCACAATGCTTTTAGCTAACCTTCTGAGTATGAGGACACTGAAGAAGGGGCATCATGCTTTGTTATTATTCAGAGTACTTGAAGTTTGCAAACCTTAGAGCTCGGACTATGTATCTTGAATTACACTCCAGAGAATAATAGGTTTCCATGTGTTTGCAGTCTGGAAGACTGTGTTCATTGCCTAGGCTTGCTCTTCAGATTTTTTTTTTCTCCGAGATGTAGAAGAGACTTTTTGTGTCTCTCATAGCTTTTCTTCAGGGAGGGGAACCTGCAGGATTTGAAAACAGAGGTCTAATTAGATGCTGGCTTGAACTGAAAAGGAAAATTGCTTCTCAGGTGCACAATACCTCATGTGCTATGAATTGCAGAGACCCCTGTTTACCTCACTTTCTGTGCCGACGTGCAAGAATGGACTGTAGCAGAATACCAGAACATTAAAAAATGCAACAAGATACTTAATTAGCATACTTCTGTAATCACAAACTTAAATGCACTACTTTGGCTGTTTTTTACATAACAGGTTTGCTTTCTAAGATAATAACCTTTCAATAATTTAAGCAGCATCTGTGCAGGAATGCATAATTGGACTGTAGATAATAGGAATCTAAAATTGAGGCTGGTTTTATAAATTACTTTTCTCTTCAGACATTTAGCAATAGCTCACCATGGTACAAGAAGTTTAAGAAAATTATTTCCTGCTTTGGGTATCAAAATAATGCATCTGTTTGGAGGTTTTAATTCTGTTTTGGGTTTGTTTGGGGTTTTAGTTTTTTACATTCTGTTGCAGTCATGGAGGTGAAATTCCATTGATTTCAATGGACTTAGGAAGTGTTAAGCTTTTAGTATTTAAATAAGGAATTGTCTGCAATAATAAAAAAAAAACCAAAAACAGTAGAAATACAAATATATTTAATTTTTTTCTGATTTAGCTTGGTGGGGGAGAGAAAGAGGAGCTATCATGGTTGTGTTAATTGGTACCAGGATTAGTAAGTTATGTTCTTAGGAAAAAAATACATCAGTGTTTCTAATGAATTCATAGTATTTAGTGTGCTTGACAGTGTTGTTTGTTTGTTTGTTTGTTTTTACATTTTAAACAATTTTAGAAGGGAGTGGCATGATATGATCATAGTTTTGGTATGTGTTTGCATTTATATCTGTAGCATCAGACTAATATGTATTATTCACAAGCAAACTTCTGATAACTAGTGTACTCACACAGCAAAATTAACTACAACAGAATTAATTACCAGGGAAAATAAGTTTAAAAATGGAAGTGAAATATTTCAGACAGTGCTAAGATTAAAAAACATTATCTTCATCTTTCTATGTGAAGCTTTGCAGTAATCTTCTGAAGATTACCACAGCGCTGGTGTGTAAACCTGAATGTCTGAAGGACACTAGGACCCTTGTCATCATTATTTAGTCTATATAAATAATTACATTATGTAATATTTACAATTAAATTCTATTTTCAGAGAAGCAATTTGTCCTGTAGGCAGCAGTCTAGCTTCTAAATAAACTCCTCAACACAAAAGTTTCTTGCTGACTATAAACTAACAATTGCTTACGTGCCTTAAGCAAGAGTTGGTAATGGGATAATCAGGATGTTGAGCAGCTTGCAGGGCTTGGTGCTAGGATCCAAATGCTGATGAATTTTGGCAGTAACAGTGCAGATAGTGCTGGTACCATTATTTGCCAAATTGCATGGCATTTAACTCTTACTGGAATTTTCCTATATGCTCACCTGCAGGAGTGATTGCTTAAATACCTTTACAAATCCAATGAGTTAGGATTCCAGTGAGCAATCTTATAATACAAATGTACACACTTAAGTGTCTACAGAAATGATATAATAAATCACAGTACTTATAATGCTTATATATATACAAACACATATGCATCATAAGGGTACACTTCAATAGCTGGGTTGAGGATGCAGTTTCACCATATGGTGAGCTGGTTGTTCATCACACTCACAGTGAAAGGAGAAGGCCTCTGCTTCCTCCCTGCTCAGTGCTTTTGCAACTTCCTCACACTGGATTTGTGTGGTCACCAGTTAAATGAACTGGCATGACAGAAAAATAGCCAAACAAACAAAAGTGGATAGATTTCTCCCAGCCTAGGTTCATTGAGGGGGCTGAGAAGAATCAAAGTAAGTGAAAGTCAGGTGCTTCACCATGTGCCTTGAAGCAAGAAAGGGAGTAGGAAAACAAAGGCAGAATAAGTTTCTTCTTTCGATGGAAAGATCATGGTGGATTGGGCATGCTGCTTGCACCCTCAGTTTGATTAGAATATTTATCTGTGACTAGTTTTATTTTTCATCTTAACTAACGTTCCAGTAATCCTTTGAAAAGATCTTAACTTGGACAAAACCAGATATTTGTGCATTGTTTTATGGTAGAAACCCACTTCTGGGAATTAATGTGGTGGGTTCTGTTTATTGTTATTACAAAATAATTAATAAAACCACCCAAAGCACAGTAACTATTTCTTAATCTGCATCCTGGGAATTCATACTCACAACTTCTGTTGTCACTGAATGAGGGACTCAAAAATCTCCCCAGTGAAAATCTGCCCAAACAATTCAGAAAAAGACTACTTACTCATTCTTTGTTCTTGTCTTTCCAGGTGACCCAGCTGGATCCAAATAAATCATTACTGGAGGTAAAACTGTATCCTCAAGAAACCCTTTTCCTAGAAGCAAAAGAATAGATCAAACAAGATTGTAGGACTGATCATCCTTCGACAAGCCAGAGGCACAGCATCGAAAGGAAGACTTCCATCAACACCACCTTGTACTATCAGCCCACTCAACTCAGTGTCACAACTTTGGCCTCTTGCAAGAATCCTGAAAATTTGACAAACCATAGCTACTTAGTTTCACACACACGAGTATATGTTTCCAACCTCATTTAAATGAGCAGAGGATAACATTTTGCGATGAACACTGAACATTATGACTCTGTTGCTCACTTATCATCCAGCTTTTGTTATAATTAATGCACTGTTAAAATGTGAGTGATTGTTAAGTAGAATTTTTACTCTTCAAATGCCCCTTTTTCACCAAGAGATCTTGGACATTTCTGCCTGTACTTTTGACACTAGAATGCTGTATATTTGATATCTCGCTGAGCCAGTGCTCTCATATATATATGCATTTTATTTCTGTGTTTGAATTTCTACTTGGTCAACTAATTTAAAAAGGCAGAAAAAAAAATAATGGGACATTCTCAGCCATGGAAATTTAACAGTATTATAGTAGAAAGCATATAATTTTTGTTAGTACTTTCTGACTTCTTTGATAAGATGTAAGGTTTTGTTTGAAGAATATAGTTTGACATATATGCGAGATATTTATTTACTGGTTCTGCTTTGGGTCTCAGTTCTGATTCAGTTTAGGGAGTATTTTCCATTACATTGCAGTGTGTGAAACTGCTTATTGCATGATGTGAATATTTAAATAACATTAGAAATGGCCAGTATCAGAAACCTGGTATCTTGCCAACACTTCAGGAATCAGCTGATATTGAATATCAGCTGTTAAAAACCTTTCAAATACCAGATACAAAAGTTCTTTATTTCTCATTGTGAAAGGAAAGGGCAGTTCCCATTTTAGCAGTTTTCCTTCGTTCTGCCACTCGTTTGTATCCTGTTACTCTGCTGTTTTAAAGCACCTTGTTTGTTTCATCAAAACAATGAGTATCTTAAGAGGTGGTGTAATAAGAAATCTGCCTTATTATTGCACACTTTGGACATTTTAACAATAGGTTACTGATCTCCTCTCAAATTAAATAAATCCTGGTTCTTTTGTCTGAGATGTACACACCAGCTACCTGCTACCTGACATGGAAAAAAACTGGTACTTTAAATTTCTCAAGCAAAGAATGAGCATACTGAGTCTAAAACCATAATGTACACTTGATGCCAAACCTGCATCAGAACTGGTTTGGGTTTGTTTTGTTTTTTTTTAATATCCTGGGCTTACAGCACAGTAAGTGTACAGTAGCACTACAGAATTGTCATCTGCTAATCTTTTTTTTTTTTAAAGCCTGACATGTTGTTTTTCACATCTGTTTATATGTAATTCATAGTGTTTATCCTAGCAAAATATGTTTTGATCTGGAAATTTTGTTCTAAGCAAAAAGCAATTGCACACATCTTTTAATCCTTTTTTTTTTTTTTCCTTTGGAAGGATGGTGATATAAAATTAAATGTATGCCTATTATTAGGGTGTTAGTGAAGCTGATTTATTGTTACCTTTACCAAAAATGCAAATTTATGAGTGGGGAAAGCCTTATTCTACCTTTTGTAATTCTGTAATTAGTGAGTGCTACATCAGACACTTTTAGAAGTGAAGTATCTATGACAAAAAAAGTTTGGAAGTGTAAGCAAATTCTATTCATTTGCAGTTCACAAATAAAAGATTTCATAGCCAACAAAAAGCTAAATATATGTGTAATGGAAGGCTGAATGCAGAGACTTCATCCTGAACTACTGTTTTCTTAGCAAAATAAAAAGAATTCCACTACATTTACTAAATAGGAAATTAACATAGTTTACAAATTGGGGTGATGCTGTTTCTACAAACAATCACAGTAACACGTACAGCAGGATTTTAAAGTGATGCATATCTTCTTTTTTTTCCAGTTAGCTCTTCCTTCTGAGCTGGCTGTTGAGGAAAGGAATTGCTGAAATACTGCTACACAAAGCAAAGCGACCTTTCAGCTAACTTGTTTATATTAATCTGTTCTGTTTAACTTTTGTTTATCTCATCAGGCTGTTTTCTCTCACTTGACTTTTATTTCTGTATTTTGACTATATATTCTTTACTTTGATACTAGTTTCATAAAGTTATTAAATGTGGCTTGAATATTTGTTGAATTTGTTGAAGTCAGTGCTCCCAGGGTTTGTTTGGCTTTTTTTTTTTTCCTAAATGCCTTTATTATTTTTCCCTCATTTTGTTCATACTGCAAAATACGGTGTCATTATCAAAATGTTCTACTGATAATTAAGTGGAAATGTTCAGATTGGTGGCATTGCTGCCCTCTAATACAGAGGTACTAAGATCAGTATACAGGGATCGTTCTGCCACAACGTAAATAAGTGTATCACTCTTTAAATAAAACAATTATGGATTTGGTCCTTAAATACTTTGGGCCTGATTTCAAGAAGCAACCATCTAGAGTCATCTTTCCAAATTACATTTTCAGTGCAAACCAGTCCCCATCAATATTCTGTGCCACAATTTCTGCTCTCTTAAACCATGGTATTCACTTCATGTGCTCTGCTGGCATGCTTAATCCTCTAGTCTGTCAACAGACTAATTTTATAATTCAGTATTACCCTAAAACTGTAACACTTACTACAGAGCAGATCCCTGATTCTACCTTTTCATCATAAGGTCCTTCACATTAATGGACTATCAATAACATGATTAACGAATCAGTTTTACGTCTTAAGGAATTACTTCTAATGAATGGAATCCTCTACGATGTCAGCTTTCATTATTGGCCTTCAGAGCATTGCAGTGACGGTGGGGCACACTCTGGCTTTTGAAGAAACTTCCTGCCTACTGACATTGGTGTTTGAAATCATCATTAGAGAACGTGCAGAACATAAGTGTTTGCTCTGTATTCTCTGCATATGCACTCTTAAATCTAGTGAGAGTGCTGAGAGAGTTTCTAATGGAGCTATGTTGGGGTTTTTTTTTTTTTTTTTTTTAATGTAGCAGAAAAAGACTTTGGCTTTCATAAACTGTAAGTGACATTAGACACTTAAAATAAATTTTCAATTACAGTAATATTTCTACTAAGAAGTTACATGATTTCTCTCTTCTATATGTGGGGAAACCCAACATCCCATGACCCAGTTTCACAGAAGGGCTGAAGGACTTCATTATCCAAGCCTCATGTCCACACACCCTAAACAATGCACCGGCAGATGAAGGTGCCTTAAGCTGAGGTCCAAACAAGCAAAAATACATAACTAGGTCTCCAAAGCAAAGCAATAAAAGCCACATGTGAAGAGTCACTACTGGGCAGAACCAGAAACCACTCAGAGCAGTCACTACGAAGTGCTAAAGATGGAGATGTCATATGTATACCATTCCTTATTGGAGCTATGGCTTCCTGCTCTCTGCTGGCTCTGGGCAGCTTCCTCCCCTTAGGGTTCACAGCACAGAGACCACACATTGAGGTAAGTACCCAGTCTTTTCTTCCAACATTTGGCAAAGTACAAGGTAGGTTTCTATTTCAAAACAGTTACAGTGATCTCACTGAATTGTACTTGATGCTGAAATTCTCCTGTATTTGAGTCATGCAGGCCTGAGGAGAAACAATGCCCATTTCAGAAGACACTTCAACACCACCATAGTACAGGCTACTTTCGATGCGTCTACTGTCTCTGCTGTTAAAGCTGTTTGACTGCTACAACACTGAATTACTGAAGCTTTTTGAGAGAGAAGGTGCAAGCAAGAGCATCAGTCTTCAGGCTAGTAGATGGGGGCTTGCCTGAGATAAGCTACCCAAGCCCTTTCCAGTGACTGTTCGTTGCAGTCATTGGTCTTTTCAGATAAATGACCTGGGAGGAAAGACTGCACCCTAGTTAAATTTTCCTGTTCTACTTTGTATAAAAGAGGGCAACAGCAGTAGCCTTAATGAAAGCAAGCAGAAATTGCTATCTATTGTACACAGCATGACCCGTTGTTCACTACCTAAAACCATTTCTTCGCAGATGACAGAGATGGAAGAATACCAAAATTAGCACTAAACACACCAGGATCCAGGTGGGTTTATACTCAGTCTGGTACAGATCTGCACTGCTGTCAGAGGAGCCACCTCTGCTCCCATCTTGCACTAGGACCATGCAAACTAGTTTAAAGCTAACCACTTTTATTTTCCCCTGGAATAGTTTTCAGACAGATCCAGCTCACTGAGCAGCTGGATGTACACCAACACTGATGAAAAGCGGGAGGTGGAGCATGCAGGGAGTGAGCAATGGAAAATGAGAGGAAGGCAGGGCAGCTCCCTCTTGATAGCAGCGCTGATTTTGGTGGGATTGTATTGACCATGATCCTCTAAATATATTTTGTTGCCTTGTTACTACCTTCACATTTTACATTCATTTTTTAATTTCAAGCACATTAAACAAATGGTATAAAGGTTTTCCTGTCTGAAGTGTTCAAGTGTTCATAAGTTCTGTGAAAATTGGTAGCCCAGAATTCACGAAAATGGAAGCCAGACAGGAGGTATTATGTGCAGCGAAAGCAAGGCTTAGTCTAGATCTAACTCTACTGCTCACTACAGACCTGAGGGATCTGTTTCAGTAACCTACCTGCAGGAAAAAAGTTTCAATGGGATTTAATGTCTCATTAGATACCAGAGAACTTGCTCCTTAGGGCTTTTCTCTCTGGATTCCTTTATGTGCAATAAAGACTGAAATCACAATGCAGTCTTAATATAATTCAATTAAAACATCATTCAGCTGCTGGTTATAGAAGTAGGCTTTGTTCATTCCTGTGCTCACAAAACTACTGGTTAACGTGATCATTATTTTGTACTTGCTACCAATGACTTTCATTTACTATTTTTCCTACTCTCTATTGTGACAGCCTTGCTCAGTTCACTGCTATTCACTTTTGATCCAGTCATCCTGAATGAGCTGGTATCATTCATTAATATTATCACCTCACTACTGATACCTTTTTCCAGATAATGTGTGAGTACCTTGAAAAACACAGGTTCTCACACAGACCCTTGGGGACACTGCTGGTATCCTTTCTCACTGGGAAAACTGTTGCTTACTGCTTCCAGCTATCAATCTCTGAGTAACATGCCCTTTTTTTTTTTCCCAAGAAAAGATGTTTCCACTGTAGCAAACACCACTGCAAGCGGCTAGCTTAGTTTTCCTGCCTTATTTCCACTAAGTACTCATTTTACACCCTGCAAATATATTAGTCCAATTATCTGTCAGGCTTCCTGTTTCTGACATTTTCAATGATCTTTGGTAATTAATGACGTTTGGTAATTGTTCCTCGAGATCTGTGTCAGTTGTTTAATTGTTGAGGTTTTGTCTTCCAAAAGTTAACTTTCCACAGTCATGTTCTTTTCTGTTCCCTTCATCTGAGTTCATCTTTCGATGGCATCCTTTAATGTGCTGGCTCGCACAGCTCAGGTGTTTCTGGTGGCCCTTCTGGAGTTTAAGTGAGCTATATATGTGAGTACTCAAAGGATCTAAGACAGTGTCTTCAAAGAGTTTTGATTACTATCTTAGTCTTTTACCTGTGACTTAATTTCTCTTTATTATCATCTTTATGCAGTTCTCTTCTTAAAGATAAATTCTACTCCAGTGATTTGTTTGAGTTTTGGGGGGTTCTTTTTTGTTTGCTTGGGTTGGTTGGTTGTTTTGGGTTTGGATTTTTGTTTGGGTTTGGTTTTTTGTTTTGTTTTGGGTAGGGTTTTGTTTGGGTTTTAGTAAAACAGTGAATATGAGGATGTTCTAATTTACTTTTCAGTGTTTTTCCTATCATTTTATTTGCCTCTATGCTTTATTTAACTTGTCACAGGCTCCGTTAGCTTAAGTTACTATAATTGATGAAGGTATTTTATACCCTGTAACTACATGGTCTTGCCTTTTCTAAACTTCCTGATAAACCTAATTTGTTGTCATTTGAGACCTCCCATTTTGTTTCAGCCATTGTGGGAGTTTTACAATTCTTCTACTGTGTATGTAGAAACATTATTCATTTTGTCTTGCTCTGTTTGCCTGTTTTATGTGCCCTGATGAATCCTTTGTGTAAGGAAAAACAAGCATTTCCAAAATGTGGTGGAATTTGGAAAGATGGGATTTTTTTTTTCAGTGGCAATTATAAACTTACAGAGGAACTTAATAAATTATTTTTTGATCTAATTAAAAAAAAATCTAAGTGGTTTTTTTTTTTAATAGAGCTTAAGAATAACCTGCAAACTGCAGAGAATGCTCTGTTGCTGAAAAATACTTCTACTTTCCAAGGTTTAGATGAAGGTAAGTAAGACATGGGTGACTGTTGAAGTTTCCTCCAACAAAACAACAAAAAAACCCGATGCTTTCAAGATTACAATTCCTTGTGAAGTGTGTTCAGTCCATTTTAACTGTTGGTTTACCAATCTTTTCTCAACTGGGAAGTCTTAGTAGATTAAAAAAAAACATTTTTGGGAAGCCTTAGCAGATACCAACCATTCCTTTCACTTCATGAGCAATTTCAAGGTAAATGTGTAGTTTAGTTCTTTGACAATTATATTTTGGCAGCTACAGCATTCTTTCATTATCCCCTGTATTTTAGATGCTTTCAAGTGTCTTTTTTTCCTTCAGATAAGATTTACTGTTACATTTGCCTTCTTGTCAACACACAATCACTCTGCATGAACAGCATTTCTTATCAATTAAACCCACTAGATTCAACAGAATACATATTCTGAGAAGTTAACCATTTGAGAATTCTTAATTTTGCTTTACAAACACCCTCCTAGTTTTATTAGCATTTATCCACCTGCCACCATAGTCTGCTTCTGGAATCAAACCAGTTCCTTGTGAAATGACCAGAGTTCTCCAATCAAAGTGGTTATCTGGTAACTCTACTTTTTATTGGAACAAAAGAGCTGCTAATAGCAGAAATAATTAAGCAAAGAAAAGTTGGATTAACAATAGTGGATTCCACAATCCAGTGGCTGTTTGGTGCCTGCTTGAAAATTCACTGAATGAAAAAAAAATACTGGCAGGAAAAGAAATGGCACAGCACAGCTGATCTCACTGCACTCAGGTCACACTCTCCGTGCTGAAAGAGGCAACAGTATTAGTCACCATGTTGCCTTTATACCAGCCTGTAGTAAAATAATTTCCCATAAGCAGACTGAATCCTTAGGAGACCAATTAAACTAACTTTATAGCAGTTATGCACTCCTGGGTTGGTAAAAAGGAGCTGGTCACAGCAGGGTAAGAATCAAGCTCATAAACGAAGAGCAGCCAAAGCAGAGTAGTAGGAAAGAAGCACAACGGAAATTCTACTGTCAAACAAGCTGTTAAATACCATGTTGTTACAGAAATATTAACTTAGGTTTGATCTTTGATTTAAAATTCCAGCTTCTAATGGATTCTTGCTTCCAATAAATGGTTATTCCCATTCATTTAAAAACATTATAAAAATAGTAATTTTTTAATGTATAATTACTTATTTATGAAAGCCTTACAGCAAGGAATTTATCTTCCAAGAGAAAGTGGAATTGTTTGTCCTCAAAATGTAATGTGGATTTTAAAAACAAAAAGGAAAAAAAATCATCTTTTGATTACTACAATCACAGATATATTTAATTACAGGCAATCCACTTACCTCGAACAGGAAAATTAATTTGAAGTTATTTATAAGCCACTAGAAAAAAGGGCTAATAATTAATAATAGAGTACTGAAGGCTCATATGATTTTTAAGCTCAGAACAAGATGGAACACTTTTTATACTCTCTACAAGGTAATAATATACATTTTTGCTTAAGCTCTGAAGAAAACGTTGCCTCCTCCCACCTAAAGAGGAAACAAGTGATTTTACAAGGTAGGGAAAAAAAATTACTAATAATTAAAAGAAGAGGCTCTGTTCTTAAACTTTCATCCAGGCTTGGAATTACATAAGAAAAATATACTAAACCATTAGTCTCATATTGAGTGATAAATTCTAATCATGCTGTCCCTGGGGAAGGGAAAAAAAAAAACCAACAACAAAAAACAAACTACTGCAGCAATAACAACCAAAAAATATTAGTCTTGTCTTGATGGAGGATTTCTTGGCAACGAGTTTGTCTTGTCTGAAGTAATGAAAACCTCTAGAGCTGAAAGGGAAAGCTGAAAGCAGTTTTTCCTTCAGAAAAAAATAATGGAAAAAAATTTGCAAAGCTTCTTCCACTTCACCTTTTTCTGCCCTGTGGTAATAATACTGTGCTATGTCCCCTACGTTTAACCTTTTTTGAGTAATGGTTAGGTAGTATCGTGTTTCTTGGAAGAGCAGGACTTGTACCTGAAAACTAACCACTCTGTCTTCGCACCCCATGGGTTTAACCCTTTTTAACTAACACCTTTCCCGTTGTTCCTAACCTGCAGAGCCCAGCTGCATGGCGGCTGCTCTCTCAAGCTCCAGCTGCTGCTAGCAGGAACTATGTGACACGGCCAGCAAGCCCTTTCCCTTTACCATTGCACCTTCACGATCACTTCTCCCAAAATGCTCACAACTGGGAGTCTGCTTCACAACAGAGTCAGGATTTTCTCTTCTCTGGATTTCGGTGCACATTTCCTGGCTGCTGTTGCAGGAGTTACCTAAAAGCGCTGGTTGCAGGCTGCAGCAGAAGGACCCGAAGCCTGCTTCAGCCTCGCTACCCGGCTGGGGCCCACTTAACTTCCAGGGTCCGTTGAGGAACAGAGATACCCTGAGGAGAGGGGAGTACCTCGTAAGCCATCAGAGCTGGAGGAAGAGGCTGACGGTTCCAGGAGCCGCCGTGGAGGCCTTCCCGCCGCCAGTAGGTGTGAGTAGCCCCTCCCGCGGGGCAGTGATGTGGGAAAGCGGCAGTGGGCCGAGCAGAACGGGCCTCCCTTGAGCAGCGATGCCCTTCGGGTGGCATGCCTCGCTCCTGTTGGCCGCCCGCCAGCCATACTGTCCGGCCGCTCAGGCGGGGTTTGCCACCTCAGGGACGGGCCCGCTCCGAGGCTTCTGTTGGCGGCCGCAGTGTAGAAGAAACGGAGGCCACGGCGAAGGCCCCCTCCTGATGCCCCGCGGCTGGGCCCTCTCATGGCCCGCATCTCCCCAAGGATGTGCCCCTTTGGCAGTGGGACACCCATGACTTCCCGCCATAGGCCGCGATCAGGGCGTGGTGACAGGCCCGGAACCGGAGGCATCACGACAAACCGCGCCTTCGCACCTCGGGGCTGGAGGGCTCCTCGGTGAAAATGTCATCGCGAAAGAACAGGGCGGGAAGAGAAAGCACCTCCCACGCACGCGTGGGCGTCGTTCGCAGCCCAGCCGCCCCTCAGTCCCTCCTGGGGTGGGGAGAAGCCGTCGTCGGAAAATTCCCCACTGAGCATCGGAGCGGCGACAGCAGGCGGGCGGGAAAGCTAACGCGGCTCGCAGGGGCGGAGCAGCGGGAGAGCAGGAGCGAAGCCGAGCAGCGAGCAGCCTGGCCAACGGCCGGGAGCGCCTGGATGGGGCCTGCCGGGGGAGCGCACAGCCGGGGCGAAGGTGTGAAACCGCACCCCCGGGGTTCCCTGTCTTTCCCGCGCGGCGCAGAGCGTCCGCGGCCGCCCGGGCTCCGCTGTCAGCTCCGAGCTAGCTCCTCACAGCCGCGGCAAAAAGTGCTCATTCACCCCCGACAAAAAAAAAAAAAATGGTGAAAATTAATAAAAGGATCGGAGAGGGGAAGAGGGACCTCAGCTGGCCTTTCGTTCCTGTGCCTTTGGCGAGCGTGGGGCTGGCATGTGCCCTTCCTCACGGGCGTGGGCAGAGAGGGGCCCGCTGAGGCCGGCGAGAGGTCGCGAGCGAAAAATATTGGAATTACCGGGAAAATAAAATCCAACACCGCTCCATGGAGCCTTCGAAAGCCCTGATATTGCCCCAGGGCTGCCCGGTCCCGCAGGGCTGATGGCAAGCGGCGCGGCACAGGGCTGAACACTGCTGTGGTAGATTGTGGATGGTCCGTCATTAACTTAAGAGAAGTCTGTGTTTGCGCAAGGGCCCCATTAAATAGCGCATGTTAACTGTGAAAAGAATACAAGACTTTTTAATTTTTTTTTTTTGCTTTAATGCTTGTGGGGTTTGATGATGCTGTTAAAGTGGCTCTCTTCTCCCTTCCCTCCGCAAACACTCTCAATATGTTTCTTTGACGACATAGGTTGTATTTATCTATCGCATTCCGTCAGGATTGTTAAGCTCCTGAGCTCCTAGGGCAACAAACATGGAGGAGGGGGGAATCCTCTGACAAATCCGACTGGGGCTGTCACGATCATGAATAAAAATAAAAGGCTTAATCTTCTGCTTTCGGCTAATGAAACAATTTAGCCTCCAAAATATGGAAGCGCTCCGATGTGCTGAGTCGGGCCGGGGCAGGGCAGATGCGAGAGCCGCGCAGAAGGGGAGCTGCTCTGCACCTCGGGATGCCTGTCCCGCTGCAACGGGCGGGGGCACATCCCTGGCCGCCCCCGCCCCGATCGGGCTGCCGTGCCCCAGCAGGCAGGAGGGAACTCGAGGGTTTTTAATTACACTCCTTCCCTTTGCTCCCTTCATTTTTCTGCACCCTTTGCAGCGAGACACACTTGGAATCAGAGTGGTTGTGACATTTTGGTGGCAGCTTATTGTGCGGAACACTTAAAGTTTAAAAAACAAGCCCCATAGAAGTTGAGGGGCTTAAAGCAGCCCCCTTTGTGGGGCAAGACATAGAGTTTTGATTCCGGACAATGGTGTTTCTCAAATTTCTTCCAAAAACCTGCACCCCATCTGTGATCTCAATGAAATCGCTTTTCTCTCTCCGTTCAATTCATTTGGCAAAGGCGAAGCAGATGCATGGGACGGGGTCTGAATTTTAATTATTAGGTTTTACCTGAAACAAAACAGCAAATCCTTTTTACCATGTGTTTGAAGTTAGGAGACGGGTAGGGGAATATAAAATATAATTACAAAGCTCTCGGATCGTTAGGGAGCTGACAAGAGCCTTTTTAATGAACCTCTCAGAGCGCCCTATAGTAAATTAGCAGAGCGGAGATTTCCTGAGTCATTCTGCCTCTGAACTGCTGCCTTCTCTTTACCTGCGTGTGTGTGCATGTGCTTCCACGCCGCAGGCCAACGGCTGTAGAAGAGGCTGCGGCACACGCGTGTTTTGCCGTGCCACGGAAAGCCTCGCTGACACGCGGGCTCCCCGCAGAGCCTTGGCTGCCCCACAGCCACCTGCCCGGTGGTGGGTAGCGGACGGAGGCAGCCTGTGCCTGGGGCCCGCTCCACCGACCCGTGGAGGTTTGCAGCGCTCTCGACGGCTCCATGCTCTCAGGAACCACCACCTCCCCACCCCCACCGCTCCCGCCCTCCGCGCATTATCTCAAAGTGCATTTAACCATCAATAAGGTGCGAAGGGAAAATTGTCTGTCACTTTAATCCATGCCCGAGGGGCTGGAAAATAAAAAAGGAGAGGGAGAAGAAGGGAGAGAGAGAGAGAAAAGGTCTTAAAGAGCCTAAAATCCATACAAGACCTGTGGGAATGCGGGAGCGGGGCTGTGCTCTCCCGGCCATTCCTCAATTAGCAGTAAGCTCCCTGTACAGGGCAGAGCTCAGCAGCACTGCCTTCCAAGGTGAGCCGTTTTGCCGAGGGAGACGTCCCGCTCCGCCGCGCCACTTCCAGCCGAGAGCGGGGCAGCGGCTCCGGGCGGCCTCGCCCTGGGGCCGGAGCGGCGGCGGGCTTCTCTCGCGCTGGTGTCCCCCTGTGGGGAAGAGGAATTCCTGCACGCCCCCTTCTCGGTGAATCCAGTTAACTTGTCTTTGGGAGGGGGGGGTGGGAGAAGGGGTGAACATCGGGGAAGGATCAGCATCAGCACCCCCCTCGGCCTAGGGTGCCTGGCTTTCCCCCTCCACAGGGAGAATCTGCCTCCTCCCGCCCGCTCCCATAAAGATTAAGGTTTGGGAAGCCCCATCCCGAGTCTCTGCTAGACCCGGGGGACATCAGCCAGCGCCAAAGGCCCAGGGACAGAACATGAATATTTATTTCTTAGCTCAAGCACACGAAGGGAGAGAAGAATGATTTTTTTGCGTGTGTGCGCTTTTTTTCTCTCGTTCTGTGTATCTGTGTGCGTGTGTGTGGATGGGCACAAGCTCTCAGAGAAAAGAAATTTTAGAGTAACAACTAAAGGCTTTCTTGTGCAGTTATTTTAAGGGCTTTGTTCAGTGCCTGAAGGGGGATGCGCCCATTTGTTCGGGAGGGGATTCATCACATGCCCCTTTCATGTGAACCAGAGGTTAACAACCTAATGAGCACTTGGTGAAGAGATGAAGCGTGTAAAGAGTCCGATTTTCCCAAATCCTGGGCTGCTGTCTTGGGGATGTGCTACTCTAACCTCTGCTGGGCTAATAGTCTCAGCACTTCCAGCGGGGAGGCCCCGGGAGGCAACCGGGTCCAGCAGCGCTCAGGCAGGGCAACAGCAGCGAGACAGCCCGTTTCCAATACCCCACCGGGGAGTCGGGGGGGCCAGGCCCCGCCGCTACATATGTTGGGTCAAGTCTCCCCATTGTGAGCGTGTAAAAAGGTGTAAAAACTCAATCATCTGTAGCTTTTTTAAAGGGAGGGCTTACCCTGGATTTGTTGCATAATGGATTGTTAAAAAAGTAGAGGTTTGAATTAAAACTGTTCCCTAGTCACTTTTAATTAGACCACTCTATTTAATTAGCAAAGTTGAAACATGCAATTAAAATTAGCTCAGTTTAGCACATATTAAAGGAAATGGGGGACGCTCTCAGGCTCGTATTAAAGTGAATCGGAGGAGAAATGGCGGAGAAGTTTGAGTATAAGTGAAATGACTCCGTAGAGGTAATTCAGTAACAGACCATCTGTTAGAGGAGCCCCAGTCCTCCCCTTAATTGCGAACCTCCTTCTAATGTATCTGTAATGATCGTCCCCTCAACGCCAACGCGTTGCACAGGACCAGAGCCGTTGGATGGTGCAAAGAGAGACTGCAGATGTGTGTATCTGTGATACGCTGTTTTCTAAAAGCCCAGTGCTGGGACCTGTGCCTGGCCCGGTGCGGTCAGCCAGCCTCGGTCCCGCCATGCAGCCGCCGTGCTGCGGGATGGGGAGGAGCCCACGCAGAAATATGTGGAGTCCCGATTCTCCCTCATTTCCCTCCACAAATCTCTCTCTCCCCATGTCTTTTCTGATGTGTTTTGTTGTTTTGTTTTTGTTTTTTTTTTTTTTTCCCTGCCCCCACTGGGAACAGGGAAATGGAGTTAATAATGTTTCAAATACTTGAGAAGTCTGGACTAACGGGAGCTCCGTCTGTCTTTCCCCGTTCTAGAAGCTAAAGAGGTTGCCTGGACTGGGAGGAATGTGCTTTTTTCTTTAGGGGGGGGGGGAGGGATGGTAATTTTCATTCTTGTAATATTGGTTTGGGGATAATTACTTTTAATGTCAAAAAGATTTAGTTTAATATCATCTCTATTAGGCTGCTGGGCGGATAATTAAAAGTGAAGATGATAGCAGCAGGGAAACAGATGGCATTTGCTTACTTTGATTCAGTAGGTAAATAATGAAAAAGTCAATGGCAAACCCCCTAGAACAATTGAAACCTTAAAGAGCACTAACATTAGCAGGTACTTACAAACTGTCTTCCGCTAAGAACGAGATGAAAATACACTAATCAAGAACTATATTTCTCTGGGATGCGTCCGGGCACTGCGCTGCCTCCGGGAGTGCGTGTCTGTGCCTTCCCTGTACGGCAGCCAATAGACGGACTCTTTTTAATTAAGATTTTACTACTGTAATTGGGGGAAGATGCAGCCGCACCGCTGCATGCAGGCCCCTCAAACTTTTGCACGGGAACAGTGATACATAGGAAGCCTTTAGGCGAATAAGTGGGAATGAGGAGAGAAATAAACATTGGGAAGATCTATTTTTCTTAAAAACGAATGTAACACCCCCCACCCCACCCCGGTGTTTTACCGAGCTGAGCCAGCTGCGAACACTGAGTCGCAGGCGCCGACTTCGTGCGTTTCTGGAGGCTGCCAGAGCCAAACTGATAGCGGGGAAAATTAACCAGCAACTTGGGCATCACTCCACCAAACGCGGGGGTTTTGTGGGGTTTTTTTGGTTGTTGTTGTTGTTTTGTTATATGTTTTTGTGGGGGTTTTGGTGGTTTTGATTTTTTGTGTTTTGTTTTTTTTTTTTTTTGCAACGAAGTAACGTTGCTTTTCACGCGTCTGGAGGGCACAGGTTTTCTGGGGCGACGCTGTGGCCCCGTAATCTCTGGCTCCAACCCCAGGGGTCTTCGCGAGGCAGGCAGCCCGGCCCTGACAGGGCCGTTGTCCTGGGCGGGGCGGGGGGTACTCGCTCACCCTGGATCTTGGAGCTGGCCCAGGCGCTACGTTCTAAGGCTGGCCTGTTTCTCAAGGCCCGGCCAGTTTTTGTAAGGGGGAAACCAGGAGCTGGGTACACCTCCCAGCTCTTCTCGAGGCTTTGACTGGGGCGAAAGGAGCTCCCAGACCCAAGCTGGGAGCGAGTCAAGTCTCGTAGGCTTTAAAGTTGCCCTTCTGGGTCTGGAGGAATTAATTTTTCTTTCCTCGTAACCTCGCGGCGTCCCGCTCCGGTTCCCCAGCACACCCGCCCCCGCAGTGGGAGCACGACTGCTCTATGGATTCCTAAAATAAACACACACCCCCTCCAAGAAAGACACAAGAACAGGGATGTACATGAAGATTTTATTATGCCTCGTCAAACAGAAATGAATTACAGCAGGCGAGGGGGGGGGGGGGGGGGGGAAGAGGAGGGGGACACAGCAACAGCAACCCCTCAGCGTATCCCGTACACGATCACACACACGCGGGGCTCTGGCAGGCCGGGGCAAAGCTGGAGAAAGCCAGAACCCCGCGGCAAACCCTGGCCGCGGCTTTGCTGGTCGGGGCTAACTCGCAGCCAAGTTGTGTTTGTTTGAATAAAACCTTGGAAATATGCGCGCTGTTTGTCTGGGTTCGCATTGCAGGCTTCTCAAAGAAATAAGGACAGGGGATTAATTATTATTAAAATATTAAACCAGTGAAAGCGAGACTCCGGACTCCGATATTCTCCTCTCCTAAAGGCACTTTGTAAGAAAACAAACAAACAAACAAAACAACGACAAAATAGTGGGATCTCGTTTGAAAGTGCCCCTTTCAGCGACCAGCGCTGGAAAGAGGAAAGAGCAGTTTCTGTTAGCCCGGCGGAGTGTGCCGAGTTCGGAGAGGAGGCCTCGGCTCCAGCGTCTGGAGTGACCCCGGTGGAAAGCGACGCTTCCCGGGAGCGGCGGGGCAGCGGGCTGTGCTGGCTTTTACCAGGGTGGTGAGGAAGAAGCAGAGGGTTGGAAACCGTTAGACGCTTCTGGTATACTGAGGAAGCTTTTAACAAATGTCCCCGGGATTTGCTGGTGCCTTGGGCTGCATTACATAGTCTTGCAATAACAATTTTGTTATTTTTTAACTCAAACTCAACTATTTCGATGTTGGATTGATATTGAGTGTAATACATGAAAGCGATATACTGTAAAGTGTTTTGGATGGAGGAGTGTCTGTAGTGCTGACTTCGGATAAGCATCAGAAACAGGCACTGGGTGTTTCTTGTGCACAACGCAAGGATATCGTGTCCTAACTCTGCCTATATAGTCAATGGGGGGACGTGCTGAATGGGCCTGTGGAATCTGTGTGTAACGCCTTGATATAGAGATGCTATACACTGTGCATTCAAACGTATACACTGCCATCTGCAATGTTACTAACGGCGTGAGGCTCTGAGCAGAAATCACTGCATTTCACTAGAGCTGGCTTTTTTTCTGTGCGTGGTTGGGGCCTTGTTTGGTTTTGTGTTTGAAGTTTTGTTCTGTTTTATTTATTTATTTGTTTTTTTTAATTTGGTTTTGTTTCTTTTTCGTTTTATCTTTTTTTTTTTTTTGTGGCTATTTTGGAGGGGTTTGTGTGTGTGGGGGGGGTTTGGTTTGGTTTGCTGGTTAACTGCCTTTTTTTTTGCCACGGCTACTTCCAAAATAGATCGCTTAAATCCGCCATAAACGGAAAGAATAACCTAGCCCTTTAATTTAAATTAAAGCTGAAAGAAAAGGGAACCCGGGAGATCAGTGTAGCCCGTGTCCTGCGCTGTTGGCGATGGCAAACTGCCTCGGGGGGAAAGGGGAAGATATTTGAAAGGAAAAAAAACAGCAATACAACAACAATAAAACCCAAACACCACAACGCCAAACAAAATTGCCAGGAAGAAGGGAGAACATTTTCTCCTTTGTAAGAAAACATAAAGCAATGATTTAAATGTTTCTCATTCAGTCTGATGGAGTTCTAGGAATTCCAAATTAAATCAGATGATCTGAGTAATTCTCTCCGGAGAGTAAAATTAGTGGTTGCAAATAAAATTAAATCGGATATTTTGACTTGGCGGCCGTATCAAGTAAAGGTGTTGTAACACCTAACTCACGAGTAGTGGGCGGCAGCTGCACACACAGAAAGTCGGATGGGAGTTCAATTCTTAATAAAAAAAAAAAAGAAAGAAAGAAAAAAGAACTATGTAACAATATTGAAAAGTTTGAGTGCTCTGCTGCACTGCAGTTGTGCTTCTTGCGTAGTGTGACAGAAAGGAAGGGGCAGTGGAGCATCGGTGGGCGCTGCTTGCCCTGCGGCGGGGCTGCCCCGGGGCCTTGCGCGGCACATCGCGGTCGCGGAGGGAGCGGCGGGCAGGTCTGGCACATTTAGAGCGTAGCCGGGACTTCCTCTCCTCCTGGCTCAGGTGTCCGAGTGCGGCGGAGACAGGCGGCTTGCCTGAAGGAAACCTGCCCGGGAGGGTACCTCAGCGGGTGCCGCGCCGGTGGGGATGCTGAGGCGGTGGGAGGGCCGCAGCGAGTACTGGCAGACGGGAAAGGATTTACGGACACATGTAATAGAACTTTGAAAAGTGCCAGAGAGGATGGAAGATCCCTTGCCGGAAAGAGAGAGGATAGCCCTGCGGAAATGAATCAGCGTTAATTCCCACCAAGGCTGCTAAAATGCTACCTCTTCCCCTTTACCGGCGAAGGTCACGTCAAACACGGGCGGTTAATGCTAAAACAAAAGCTTCAGGGTTAATATACAGTTATCAGCCCGACAGCCGCCTCCTCAAAAATCAGCCCCTTGGGTTTATTGTCCCCGCGGGGAAGGCGCCTGTTGAATATGCAGTCAGCTGTCAGGAGGAAGAGCCAACTCCACTTTCTGGGGAGCGACGGGAAGGCAGGACTCCCCCGGTTACAGCGCAGCGAAGGGACGGGAAATCGTACTGACCTGGGGCTTGTCCTGCTGCGGAAGCGCCTGCGGGATTCACCTGCGGCTGTGGAATGAAAGAAGGAAGGGAAGGAAAGGAAGAGAGGGAAGAAAGCGAAGGAAGCAAAGGAAGCAAAGGAAGGGAAGGAAGGGAAGGAAGGGAATAAAGAAGGGGAAGGAAGGGAAGGAAGGGAAAGGAAGGAAAGAAAAGGGGAGAAAGGAAGGAAAAGGGGAGGAAGAAAGGAAAATGGAAGAAAAAGGGGAGGAAGGAAGGAAAGGAGGAAAAGGGGAGGAAGAAAGGAAAATGGAAGGAAGAAGGAGAAGGTAAGGGAAAGATAGAGACATGGTTACGCACAATTAGAAAACAAAATCTGCCAGGGGAGGGGGCAGACATGAACTGTCACTTTCCGCAGTACCTTCCCCCCTCCCTTCTGACAAGTGACACCCAGGCAAAAACCCCGAACAACTGTCCAGGCGTGTGCCGTTTCCAGCGGATCAGGTCAGAGAAGCTGCGCTCTGAGTAAGCAAGTAACCGGGCCGCGTTGTGCACCCACGCCCACGCGGCCCGAGCCCACGCCCACGCGCGGACGCCGCTCGCGCCACTCTTCCGCCGGTTCTCCCCCCCCTCCCTTCCATGGACACTCCCGGCTGTCCGCGGGCGCGCGCGGGCAGCCGCCGGGCGGACGCGACGGACCCGCGTGCGGCCAATCAGAGCGGCGCTTCCCGCCCCTGGCCAATAGCAGGCGCCACATTGTTGTCAAATGTTGCCTAATGGCAACGCGGGGCGCAACAATAGCGCGAGTGGTGGCGCGCGGCACGGCGGCCAGCGCGCTCTACCTGCAGCTCCGGCCGCGAGGTGGGCCGCACGCGCCAGGCGACGCGGGGCGGCGGCGTGTCCCGGGGGGCGCGGGGGCCCTGCCCTTCTCCGGAGCTGCTCTGCTCCGCTTCGGCCCTGCTCCGGTGCGCCGGCTCCGTCAGCTTCTGCCTGCTCCGACTGCTCCAAAGTCGGCTCGCCGCGGCGGGTGAGCCCAGCTGGGCCGGGAGTTTCCCTTGGCCCGCTCCGCCCGGCTGCGGTCCTGCTGCTCGGGAAGCGGGGTGGGTTTGGTGTTTGTTTGTTTGGTTTTGAGTGTTTTGTTTTTTTTTTTTTTAATTTTGATTTGTTTAATTCTCCCCTGGATTTTAGCCTCGGCGACTTCTGGCGAGGAATCCTGTCGTTGAAGGTGCCGGATTGCTCTTTCGAAGGGACACTTTTAATCTGCGGCCGTAGTTAAAGAGGGAAGGGGGATCTGAGGTTAGGGAGCAGCTCGGGTTTCCAGGTGGTCGCCGTGGGGAGTGGCGATCCCACAAGCGCGGACAGCAGAGCTCGGCTGTAAGCCCGGCGCGATGGACTTGGTGTTACCCTGCTAGATAAGCGTGGAGAGCGAGGAGGCGAGAGAGATCTAAGTTCTCTTGGATTTTCTTAGTTTAGACTCTCTTTTCGGGCGCAGAGGGGAGGAGAGCACAAAAAGGATCCTGTCAACCTCCACCTCACCTGAACCCCAGAGCTGTGTGCCGTGGGACAGGGGCGGTGAGCAAGGCGAGGGACTAGGTGCTGGGGTTTGCATGACCGCACGCGACTCGTGATCGCCCCTGAAGGCTCCGGGAGCTTCTCCGTGTCCGGGCGCGGGTGCATCTCGGGGGCTTCCCCGCCCCGCGTTGCTTTTGGGGAGGCCAGGGAGGGAAGCTCGCTCTTTCGGGACTGGCTTGCTAGGATGGAGCTGCGGTCTGAGCTACCCAGTGTGCCCTCCGCTCCGCCCCCGGTACCCCCCAGCTCGGTGGCGGCTGCGGCTGCGGCAGCAGCAGCTACGTTGCCGGTGAGCGTCGCCGGGAGCTTGCTGCGGGCACCGCCGCTCTTGCTGCGGGCGGCCGAGAAGTACCCTCGGACGCCTAAGTGCGCCCGTTGCCGCAACCACGGCGTGGTGTCGGCGCTGAAGGGCCACAAGCGGTACTGCCGCTGGAAGGATTGCATGTGCGCCAAGTGCACCCTGATCGCCGAGCGGCAACGCGTCATGGCGGCACAGGTGGCGCTGCGCCGCCAGCAGGCCCAGGAGGAGAACGAGGCCCGCGAGCTCCAGCTGCTCTACGGCACGGCCGAGGGGCTGGCCCTGGCGGCCGCTAACGGCATCATCCCGCCCCGGCCCGCGTACGAGGTCTTCGGCTCCGTCTGCAGTGGGGGAGGCAGCGAAGGAGGCGCCGGCGCCTCAGGTAAGGCCACGATCTGCGCTGGCGGTGAGGGGGGGGGGGGGGGGGGGGGGGGAAAGAAACCGGGAGAGGCGGCGGGGCAGGGGGATGGCGCGGAGCTACAGTCGGGGTGTCCTGGCGAAGTGGCGGGGGTGGCCCCGCTGACAGCCGGGATGCTCCGCGGGACCGCCCGGGGCAGCCGCACTGACGCTCTTGCCTCCTCCCTCTCCGTCCCGCAGAGTCCAAGATGCAGAAGTTCGAGTTGTTCCCCAAGACACTGCTGCCGAGCCGCGCCGTCACCCCGCAGCAGGCGGGCGGGAAGCCTCTCTCCCCGGACGGCGAGTCTGTGCCCGGTACCTCCTCCCCAGAAGCTCGCCATGGCTCGGGCTCGGAGAACGGCGACGGCGAGTCTTTCCTCAGCTCGCCCGTCTCCAAGGGCCCGAAGGAAGGGGAGGAGAGCCCGGGTTCCATCAGCCCGCTGGGCTCGGACTCGGGCTCGGAGGTGGACAAGGACGAGCAGGACCCGTCGCCCTCGGCCGCCGGCCGGCAGCGGACTCCCATCGACATCCTGACACGCGTCTTCCCGGCGCACAAGCGAAGCGTACTGGAGCTGGTGCTGCAGGGCTGCGGCGGGGACGTGGTACAGGCCATTGAGCAGATCCTCAACAACCGCGGCCCAGAGAAGGGCCCTGAGGAGGGCTGGGCTCGGGACGGCGCCTTGCAAGGTCTTCCACCCAGCCCCGCCACCACCGCCGCCCATCACCGGCCTTTGATAGCCGGTGCCATGGCCCCCGCCATCGGCACTCTGGGCAGCCGCTCTGCCTTCTCCCCGCTGCAGCCCAATGCCACGCACTTCGGGGCCGAGGCCGGCGCCTACCCGCTGGGCACCCACCTGGGACTCAACCCCCTGCGCCTTGCCTACTCGGCGCACAGCCGGGGACTGGCCTTCATGACCCCCTATTCCACGGCCGGGCTGATGCCTACCCTGGGGTTCCGGCCGCCCGTGGACTATGCCTTCAGCGACCTCATGCGGGACCGCTCTGCCGTGCACAAGGAGCAGGTCTACTCCGGCGGGCTCTACGGGCCCATGGTCAACAACACCCCCGAGAAGCAATAGCGGGGGTGGCTTCCTAAAGCTCATCTGTGTAGGTGTAGCTAGGTAGGCACGGGTGGATGGACACGGGTGCTTTCTCTCCCCTCTCCCCCGTACAGATGATGATTGCGTGTGGAGCCCGGTGCGGACAGATATAGGTGTGTTAAAACGGTGATCAAGGTGCACTTTTCATTGTCCAGACATGAGTCACTCTTTGTTGCTTATGGCCATAAGCATGGATACCCTTGGTGCGTCGTGGGGTGTGTGCACACACACGCACTCCCACACACTCCTTCCCACACACATACATATATATATGTATACTAGCAAGTGTATAATGTTATAAAATGGAAATCTAAGTTATTAATGTAACTTGTAGGTGAACTTGGTATTAACATTAAGCTAAAGGTTAGACAGCTCATTGTAATACTTACGAGGCATATAGGTGAAACATTGTCAAACTGAAAGCCTTTTCCTTCCTACCCCCAGCAATGTTCTGATCTGTATATAACACTGGAAAGTAGGTATACTTGTAACTGTCCGTAGGACCCCAGCTCCAACGGTGTATGACGGTTTAATAAGCCTCCTTCATTTGTGATCTGCAAGAAAATTGCTTTCTTGTTCCAATGTAGCAAACTTCTTGCTGTTTCTAACAGGTAATTCTGTGTTTCCATTTAATAGAAATAAATGTTATTTTCTATTAAAAAAAATCGGTCTTATAAATGGCAAATGGTATTTTATGAGCCAGTAGAAGTGTGTTTGGGCAATCCATTTGAAAAGTATGGTCAATATTGCAAGGAGTTTGTGTAATTAGCACAAACATGTTTACTACATTTTTATCATGGTCAAAACAGATATTCTTCAGGAAATTTATAAATAAAATTGAAACATACAAACCAGAGCAATTTCCTTAACAACTGAAATTGTCAAATATGTTTATTTCTGGTTCTGGTCTTTTTTCTATCTACATCACGAGAAAAAAAAAAATTTGGGGGTGTAGATTTATGCAGGTTTTTTTTCCTTTGATATTTCACTATTTTGTTCATATTTAGGAAATCTGGCGTTATCGCAGAGAAGAAAGGCGCAGTTAAAGCAGATGCCTGCCTGGCTGGCTGTGGGTTGTGTAGCAGCACAGAGGTATTTTTTTTTCCCTCATGTCTGAAATGTGAATGTACGTTTTCATGGTTTCTGTGCCGAGATAAGCAAAGGGATGTGTAAAAGCAATGGGCTTTCAGAACATATTTACAACAGGAGAATGAATTCAAGCACCACAAGCTCAGTGCCAGGGGTACAAGCAGGGAAGGTTTTGCTGGTTTACTTTTGGAGCTGAGTGCCCTTCCGAAGCTGCCTCTCATTGCAAGAGTAAAAGCTACACGTGTGGGTTAGTTATTTTGTTTGTTGGTGTTGGTTTTGTTTTGTTTGTTTGCTTTTAGTTTATTGTTGTCGTTTGATTTTCCGCCATTTTTTTTTTTTGGCAACGGTGTCCGACTATTCTTTAAGAGCAGAAAGCATGCAAGGCATTCCTCCCTCTGTTTACTTATTTCTTGCGACGAGTCGGAGGGCAGTGGGCGTACCCCCAGCACCCAGAGAGCCTGATCCTTCCGAAGGCTGAAGTGCAATTCTCCTACCAGTCCTGGGAGCGTTTGGTCCAGGAAAACTATTACAAAGAACAAGTGCAGTGCATGGTTGAATTAAGACTGTAAAAGCTCCTAAAGTTGGTTGGTATGGAAACCTAATCCCACCGAACCGCTCTGTGGCACAGCTGGACTGTTTACTTTCTCACTTCAAATATAACTGTGTAAACATTGGCTTCGAGCTGACAGCACAGCTCCTACCAACCAGTTAATATACTGGTGGGGCTGGGAGGAGACGCACCCCACCATAGCTATTGAAGGAAGCCCCTGGGTAAAATCAAAGGACAGGAGCAAGTAAGATGCAGTTCTTCCTTCCCTCGTGTGGTTGATCTGGCTGGATACAATTTTAAGATTTTTCTTTAAAAACAAGGGGGGAAAAAAAGTGTAAGTAAATATTACAAATTACACCCAGGTAAATACCTTTGACCCTGACCCATCCCGGGAACAGCCAAATCAATATCACAAGGGAAACTTTTTAAAGTCTCGTGTTCCAAGAGTGGGTGAAACTTAATATTACTACAATAAAACGGTTTAATAAAGAAGGGCTTTAATAGTGAGCTAATTTGATTGAGTTTCCTAATTCCACTTTAATTGGAAAGGAGTTGTCTGTTTGGTTATAAAGTGCCAGGGTTATGTTAGACTGGAAAAAAAAAAGGATGAACTTTGAGCATCTGAATAAACTATTTTTTTTTTTTTTGCTTGCCAGCTGACTTTGTGTAGGACGGGTTTCCATATTAGAGTTATGAATGGGCTACAAAGAGCTGCTACTTAAAGAAATCAGGTCGCCACATTTCTCCTATTCTAGCCTGTTGAGAAAGGCTTAGGAGCTGTTGATTTAACTCAGCTCCCCTTTTAATTATAAAAGCCATTCTTGTGTAGTTAGGCGAGCAGGACAATTTATCAGAACTGTTGCCGTGTCTTGGAGGTTGGCTTGATCTTGGATTTATACAACCGACAATAGGGATCACGACGATTAACTTTCATACGGATAGTTTAGGCTGGAGTAGGAGGAGCGGGTAAGAGAATCCAATACATTTAGGTAATTCCCTTAGATTAAAAGAAAAATAAAAATTAAAAGATCGCTTCGGTTTGGAAGTGTACGGGGGAGGTTTGCATAACAGAAGCCTCCGGCAGGACATAAAATATTCAGGTCGCTTTTTAGAGTAAAATAAAATGCTGTCACCTGAATAAAAATCCGCGGAACCGAGTATAAATTATTTGTAAAGGCTGCGGGCGAGCTCTCGCAAATTTCCCCGTTAATTAAATCTTAATCCACGAGTCTCAGGAAGCAGCGGGGCTGTATGAGCGGCTGCTTTACATACAGTGGGACACGTTCCGGAGTGATATTAACTGAACTAGTGTTTAATATGAATCATCCCTAATCCACAGCATAATAAAGATCAAATTAGACTAACCATTTAGTAGCGAAATGACATTCCTTCACCTAAAATGAACCTTTCCTACTCGCTTGTGAGGCTGCCAGCAGGAAGGGGAAGGTGAGGGGGCTGTTCTCAGTATGAAGTGTGTGTGTGGGAAAGCTCTACTACCCTCCCACTCTTTTTTTCAGAGACGCCTCTCCCCAACCACCTCTGGACTGTCGGGAAACGCGGCATCAAGTCCCTGCACAGCCGAAGCCGTGGCTGTCCCGGGACTTGATGCCTTATTTCCCGGCCTGGAATCGGCTCCGCAGCCCGGCGCTACCTCTGAGAAGAGGGAAGGGACAGCCCCGGGTGCCTCTCACCGGGACGGTGTGGCCTTTGTGCCGGCCCTGAGCAAACACAGCTGCTGCCGGTGCAGCCGAACCCACGGTGACATCGCTGATGAGCGTGGAGGGAGCGGCTTTTACCGCGTCCCACCATTCTCCCCTCGCTCCCCGCTCTCTAACATCTCTTCCTCCTTGTCCCCAGCGGGTGCAAGCCCAGGTATGTCCTTCTCCCGAGATGATTCCACCTATGGGAGCCCATGCGTTCCCAGGGCACTTGTGTCTCAGGCACACAAACTTCCCATGTTCTCCAGGAGAGGGGACACCTCTAATCGTGCAGTTATCTACTACCCCTCTCACCCCCCCGTGTTGTCATAACATCCCCATGGCAACTACAGCAATTACTTTTACACCAGGACAACAATAGGGTAGTATTTAATATATTTAAATGTGATTAAGCACGTGGAAAAAAAAAAAGAAAAAAGAAAACAACAAGGAGGAGCAGTTCCTTGGGACGAGCCGTCAAAGCACGTCTGCAGCTGTCGGTGGACCCCCGGGTACGACAGCTCCCGGTTTCCTTCGTCTCCAGGGGCATCTACTCGTACGAGGGAACGGCAGCAAGTTTAGAGCTCAACAGATGGAACTGAGGGTTTTACTTTTTTCCTGCTTCTTTTAGCATCAGTGAGAATCCATTCCAATTTCCATCACTCGTGTTTCAACAGAAATACTAAAACTCCATTGCAAAAGTTATTTTTGCTGTATTATTGCTCCTTTCCACTTTCTCCTTTATTTTTTTCTATCTTTTTATTAGGAAAAAAAAGAGGAAAAAAAGGAAAAAATAAAGACGAGGTTGGTTGGCATAAATTCGAAAAACACAAATAAAAACACTTTAAAAACAACGCTGAAATCTCACAATGCTGTTTTGCATCAAAACGAGGTTCTTCGGGGGAAAAAGGGCATAAAAAGGGGAGAAAATTAACTTTAGCAGATGCTTTATTTTGAAAACTATTAATCTTCGGTCAGTCTCCCTCGTTTTTATGTTACTAGGGAGTCAAATAATTGGCGGAAGAGACGCTTCTGTCCCAGGCGCGCTGTCGGGACGGCGGAGAATGCCCACTGCGACTGCCAGGGCTCGGCCCGAGGACTCCCGGAGCCCCCAGAACTGGGGAACCTTTAATTCACCGCTAAAGCTTGCGGCCGGTTGCTGGATTCGATGGAAATTGTCGAGGGCTGCAGGAAAGGGAGGGTGCGATGCAGCTGCCGGGGAGGTGATGTTAATGAGAAAGACGCGGCCAAGGGGGGGGGGGAGGTTAAAAGGTTGGGGAATGAGCTGACTCACCCTGACTAACACGGGAGCAAGGTGATAGAGATGAAGAAGGTAGGTTTGCTAAAAAGTCTAGTGTGGGTTAATGCTAAAGGAGAAAGAAACGGGGAGAGGATGGAAGGGGTGAATTCCAGTGCGGAAGGGCTGGGCTCACAGGGTCTTTGCCTCGTGAGAGCTAAGAGAGAACTTGGATGCAGTAGTAAGGACTGTGAAAATACTTAGGAATTACTAAAATAAGGTCTTGGTGCCTGTATTACAGGAGTGCAATGCGTCGCTTGCTGAGTGTTGAGTTTGAAGGACAGCCATGTTCATGAAAAGTGTAAGGCAGCTCCTTGGGCTGTTTTAAAAGTCTGTTGGGCTGTTTTAAAAGGCTTTAAAACCTGCCTTTCCTGAGGGAGCCTTTAAGAATTGATTATACCCTGCACAGGCTGAGCAGGGCAGGACTGTGTGGTGGAATTTATATTTTCAAGGAAAACTCTGAAAGGCTCTTAGTTTCAGATATAGTGATATCTGGTGCTGTACAGAGGTCAGAAGATTCAATTAAGTGCATGCTCATAATACAGGCCAAGGGCTGAGCAAGTGGCCATCAGTGCAAAATGGTGACAGGTGCTTTTACAGTGACTCATTGATTGTTCATGTGGAAGCAAGTATGTCAAGAGAGATGAAAATGCTTAAAGACAAGAAGATACAATTCTAAACTGCAACAGGCTGTTTGCTAACCATTTCTAACCATAACAAAGTCTGAGGCCTAGAGTAAACTCATGTTCATTTTTATCCCAGGTGTGAATTTGGCAGACATGAGCAAGGGCATGATGAGACACCCACCCAGGAAATAATTCTGTTTGGAATGTTGTTTTGTGCAGTATTAAATTTACCTGTATGTGGGAGCTAAAGTCTTATTTGAAATTTTTATCTTCGTTCCTTGCAAACTCTAGACTACAGGGGTTAAAAAACACTTCTTCCTGACAACCCTGTTCTGATGGTGTGGAAGAGCAAAATCTTGTCATATACTGATTTGTGGATTAATTTTCTGTAAGTGATGGTGATATGTGTGATATGTTCTGATCTCTGCCTTCACATAGAAGCTCTGCCTCTATGAACTCTGTGATGCAAATCTGTAGGGGATAAGAATGGATCCTTTGGCATGTTCTTTGTGTGTACCTGTAGCTAGTATGAATTTGGAGAGGTTTTTTCACCCTATATTCCCCCCACCCCCCTTTTTTTTTCTTTTTCTCTTATTAATCTGCTGTAAACTTGTAAGAGTTGTTTCTCCATGGTTATTTTTTCCCCCAGTACATGAATAGATGAAAAACAACTATGAAAAAAAAATGTAATGAATTTCAGAGAAAGCTATAGAAACCTACTGAAAACAAGGTACCTGAAGACTTAATGCCCATCAATAATTGCAAATTGGTTATGTATATCTTTAGAAAGGAGCTGATTATTTAATCAGGCAAATATAATATGTGGACAGGATCTGTGCAAATCTGAGAAGGTTTGTGACAGCAGGGCAGGCTCCTGGGGGGAAGAGGGAAAGGGAAAGGAATCCAGAAACAGAGGGTAAATCTTTTCGTGTGGTCTGACAGGCAGATGGAAGGCATGAATTACAAAGGCTTTTAAAAAGATCTGCTTGGGGTTTATGTTTACAGAGAGATTTAACAAGACTGGCTGGCCTTAAAATGCTGAGGTCATTGCTAAAATCAGATGTTTGGAAGTGAAATGGGGTACTAGCCCTGACCAGACTATAGGAAAGGTTCACAGAGATTCAACGAGACAGGAGTGGGGCCAGCAAAGCAGGGCCCCTATAAACCATTCAGTAGATCCAGAAGAGGGCTTAAGGGTCACCAGGACCTGAAGTCAGAGGAGGGAAGAGGGTATGACCCCTGCTAAAGGGAGCTGGATTCAGAGGCTGTGAGCTGCTAACCAAGAGTAGCAATGGCAGCAGGAGAACGAGCTCGGATTTATGCAACAGGGACTTATTTTGTAGGGAACAAAGATATCAAGATGTTACCTCACTTTCATGTAAGTGGGGTATGGGATATTGATTTCCTCTCAGGGCTTGGGGAAGCCCATGGTTTACCATGGGTAGAACCTATGGATTTCTTAATTTATTTTAATTCCCCAACTTGAAAGGTTAGCCACAGATATTTGCAACCAAATATATGGAGCAAATTGTAGACATAATAATCTAGAGAGCCTTTGCTTTGTAAAGGGAGAGTCAGGTATCTTATACTGGTTAGGAGAACCTAATTAAAGACCTCTCCAAAAGGAGTAAATGACAAATGATCAGGCTTACAGAAGACAGACTAAAATTACAATGCTCAGTCCAGTGTGCTGGAATAAAATTATGATATGACTGTCTTTTTTCTGCTTAGGTGGATGAATTATGTCTAGTTTTTCTCATCACTCTTTTTATCCACATTATGAAGCTTTATTTTGACACAGAGAAAATAATCTTAATGCAGTGGGGCCAAGAGTGGGGAAAATAGTCCAGTAAATTTGGCAAGCAAAACATGGCCCTTGCCCTCCTCTGAAATTAAAATACTCAAGACGTATCCCATATCCATGGCAAATACTTGGGGTAGATAGCAAAGGAGTTATGGTATGTGTCACCATTATTGAGTTATCTTTTGAGGTCCCTTCCAACTTCTAACATTCTGTGTTTCTGTGATTCTGTTACATGAAAATGCCTATGGATTCTGATGCCAGGTTGAAATGTAATTTAACTGGCTCACCAGGATCCTGTGTGTCTTTCACTTAGGCTTTCTCATTTTCCTCCTGGAAGAGGACTCAGCTGTGTCTACTATCCTGATGGCCATCAAAAGAGGGACTTGTTTTATTTTTGCAAGCAAGGATAAGTACATCTTTGATCTGGAAAGATCTTGAAACCTGTTTGAGATGAGGATGTCTAGTATGCTTGGCTTGCAGGACTGTGTCTAACTCTGGAGCAGGGCTGACAAAATGGTGTACTTGGCTTTTGAGTGGGGAATAGCTTTTCACCTCGAAGTCTGTGGTAGTGGAAGTGATGAGTGGCCTTTTAAAAGAGGGCTGGGCTGGCTCTTGAAAGATGGCTGACTGGGGAGCTAAGGCTGTACTAAGGGCTTTTCCTCCTGTGTTATTTTATTCTTCATCACTGAAATGTCTAAGGAAACCTAGTCCTCATTAGGTGAGCTGAACTGAACAACAGTAAATGATGTTCCATAAACTGTAAAAAGCTAAGACTGACCTGGTGAAGTCACTGGTAAAATGTCTGGTTTTCTTGAATGCCCCAGTAGGGTAGATGCTGCATCTAATGGATGTCAGTGATATTGGGCAGAGATACTCTCCTTAAGAAATTGCCTGCTGGAACTCCCTCCAGCCATGTGGCATCCAAAATGCAACAGCAAAAAGGATCCTGTTGGTGATTTTCAGTAAATGTTTTGCACAGAGCCATCTTTGTTGACTGCCTCTATTGTTTTGCAGATGTTTATGGTATCATAGGTGTATATATGTATTCTTTTTTCATCCTTAATTGAAAGTCCTGCTCCCCCAACCCAAGGATTAACTTTGTTATAACCGAAATTAAATCTATATGAATTTTTTATCTTTAAGAGCATTTTTAAAAACAGATCTTCAGATCGTAAGTTAGGTTTCAAATATTTGCAATTTTTACCCTCTGGAATTTCTTTATTAAAAAAAATTCTGCATACAGATGATTTTTTAATTTTGACTGGTTTGTTCTTTGCTTGCCAAGTATTGCTCCATGTTTTTTAGAAAGAATAGGTTGTAGATATTTTTCTTAAAGCTTTTGAGGGTTTTATGAGCAAACAATAACAATGAAAATATTTTATTAGTGTGTGTCACATTGGTTGGTGGTGATTGGGTTTTATTTTGCCACACATGACAATGACTTAGTCTCCTTTTCTCTCAGTTTAATTTCTGTTGTAAGTGAGGCTCTGAGATGTTTCGCTTCTAGACCCTGGCAAAAGCAGCCTTTGTTTCTTCATAAACCCAAACACAGAATATTGCCATGATGCAGGATGCACAGCATCAAAGTGCTTCCTGTGGTAGCAACATGCTGCTGGTGCTTAGAGGGTGTGAGCACCTGATCTGTTCTGTGACTAATCTGAAAATGAAATGATTCTTAAGAGAGGGATGACTGATGCTTCAGCTGAGTGTGGTACACTTAAAGTAAAGCATATTAACTGACAACAAGTCTTTTGAAAGGTACAATTATCCCTTATCTTTGCAGGTTGGTTTGTTTAACTTTCACTGGATTATTCTCCAGGAATAAGAATGAGATATTGCTGTTGCAGAGGAGTACTGGGACCTTGTAAATGAAGAAAGCTGTGAGGTTTTTTAGTGAAAACTGCAAATGGGTCTCGGAAGATTTGGCTTGTGTACTAAATTCTGCTGCTGATTTACCAACACTGTGTGACCTTGAGCTACTTTAAACAATTTATATATTTTCTAAAAATGACTACAATAGTGACTGTCACCAGTTTTAGTATGAGACACAAAAAACTTCAATAGCAGACTTTAATACTACTTGACTATTTATTTTTAATAAGGGTCCTAATTAAGCATGTAGTCTCTATTGCAGGAAAGCTCTCCTGGACTCTGTCTTCATTCATTAAAATGTGTCAAATTCCTCAGAGTTTTGATCAGAGCACTAACAATGGCCAAAAAAAAAAAGACCCCATGTCCTGAATATATACTAACATGTGTCAAAGAACTTGCTTGTGAATAAGTTAAATAAGTTCAGTAATAAAATACAGCATTGTGTATTTCCTCACTTCCAGCTGCACAAGCAGAGTCCCTGACTTCATTCAGGAAGCTATACTGTTGTGAGACATGGAAAAGTAAAATACCCTCTGCTGTATAATAAGTCATTCCAGCTCTGTCTAATTAACACTTCTTAGTGTTAATTGTAACCCCCTGATTCGTGTTTTTCAGGGACAGTATTTCCCAAGTACTGCTGATGAAATGTCAGGCAGAGGTAATAATTTTGTTTTCCTTGCTATTATAACAGTGTGCCATAGATATAGTTATATACAGAGATACATGCCAATCAACCAACAGAGCAAACAAGATGAAGAAGTAAAAATCTTCTCCTTGGAGAGCTCCTTAGGCAGACAATGAATTATGAGCTCTTTTCTGCCTAGAGGACTGGCAGTCAAAGTAGCTGTTCCTAAGGGCATACCTTGCTGTGATTAAAAAAATGAATAATTTTAGGTGGTTTGTTTTGTTAAATCAACAGACTTAACAGGATGGAGTGGGGAAGTAAAAAAAAAAAAAAAAAAAAAAAGTTTAAAATTTTTTACATAATCTGCAGAATCCTACAGGCTTCTAACATGAATGTTACAGAAACACCATTGGCCAATATTTGCAGAACAGCATTTGATGGACAATAAAGACATTTATTTTGTTGTAAGAGGGAAACCCCATTGGCAGTCTAGCACTTCTACCTATCCTGGTTTGTCAGTCTGAAGGAAATGAGAGAGTACTCAAAGAGAGCAGGAACATGAGATTCACTCTTAAAATATCACTCTGGTGCTGGCAATATTACAGAACTATTGCAAAAGGCAAGTAAGAGCGTAAGGAAGGATATGAAGCCATCACATGTCACTGATCTTCAGGATTTTTCTTTTGGAATGCAACTGCAGAACTGAAGGTGGAGTTTGGTCTGTGGCCCTGCCCATGACACCACTCTCTCAAACATTTACTGATTTTGTTTTTTTCCCCCTGTTCTGTCAGCCCTTTCAAACCCCTCTCCCTTAACTGGGAGGATTTATTAGAAGACTATCAGTGCTCTGGAATCCTTCACTGCTGTTCCCAGTGCCTTGTAGTCCCCTCTTGATGTTCTTTAGGTTACTCACTATGTCATTGCTGCCCATGTGAAACGGCAGTAGAGAATAATAGTCAGTGGGATGTGTGAGGTCAGGCAGCCTTTCTGTTATATCCCTGGTGTGAGTCCCTGGTAAGCAGCACACCTCTAACTTGCAGGTTGGGATGGCATATGGATGCCTCTGTGCCACTCAGCAGAGACTCACCCTCTATTATCACTCCTAATTTTTTCTTTGTGGCTGAAGCAGTTATATGACAGGAAGCAGATCTGTCTGTCTTGCTTGAGTCTGTGGACCTACCACATGCAGGCTTCTGGTTCTCCTCCATCTGCAGAGTCATGAATCAGTTCTGCAGGGCTTTGATGGAGGTTTCTTCCTCCTGCTGGTTCTAGCCCTTGCTATTTGCCATTCCCCACCCTTACTGGCTTTCCCTGTTTCCGGCTGTGCTGATGGGGGAGTTTGGGGCTGTTTGGCTGTAGGCTGTGAGTTCAGTGCAGATTGCACTTGAATCCAGTTGTCTACCTCCATTTCTGTCTTCCTGATACTATGCAACCTTTTGACTGCCTCCTATAGCTCAGCCACTTGCTGCAGAAGATCCTCCATCTGAGCACACCTTTCGGAGACAAGTCTTCTCCCCATCTCCACCCCAGGAGAAGGGTTGAGGCACTGAAGCACACCTCAAGATTTTCACAGCTGTTTCTACCTTTGGCATCTCCATCCGGGTGGAGGCTTCAGTCCTGACCAGGGTAGGCAGTGCCTACCTGCCTCTCTGTGGTTTGGTTTGTTTTTTGTTTTTTTTTTGGTCAGAATGCCCGCTCCCCTGCTCTGCATTTCCCACTGAGTTTTGTAGGGTTATTTTATCCTGCAGGAACTAAAAGGGAATATTTTGATTTTGTGAAGCACAAATGTGAGACAAGAGAAGTGTGAAGCTGAGGTGCAGCAGCTCAGATAGTTCTGCCTGCTTCTGAGGAAGAAAGGGCTGAGGGGAAATGGGAGAATGGTGGCAAGCAGTCACTGGAGATAGGGTTGTTAGCTGATATGTGGATAGGCAGCCCCTCTGCAGATGCTTTCCTTGCCAGAAGCCCCAGGTTGGGGGCCTGTTTGTGCCTGCACGCTGGGAGGTAGACGCAGGGGGTGGTGTGTGGGCAGTCAGCATGACTCTTGGGAGTGGCCATGTGCTTTAGACAAGATAAAGGCCGAGCCTTGAACTTCTGCCAGCCTTTAACCACCCCGTAGCACTCCCCATGAGAATGGGAGTCAAAGCCAACCTGTGAACATAGCTGTGGATGTAGCTGCATCAGGTAGTGCTGCTGGGCACCGGGTGGGCTCCTGCCCTGAGGGGCAGCTGAGGTGGCTGTGGGACCAGCGAAGCCGGCAGCTCCCACTGCAGGACCATCAAACATACAGATAACAGCTTTATCTCCCTCTGTCTCTGAGGGATTTTTTCCTGGTGAAAGGTTTCTCTTTCTTCTTCCTGCCTTGATTGTGTGCCTTCAGTAAGGACCTGCACAGCTGCACCAGGCTGTATGCCCCTTGGATGAGGGGCAGCCAAATGTCTCCTGGCAGTGTCGCTGCACCACCTGCTGATCCGGCAACTCATCCCCTAGTCCCATAGCTGAGCTATATCTGCACCTTCTACTCAGCCTCTTGGATGACTGAATGCAACGCCATGGCTGAGGTGTGGCTCCATTTGCCCTCTCCCCATGTCCCAAGCAAAACAAGATGATGGTTAGGAGGCCCTGGACCTCCCACTCCCTCAGGGCCTTTTGCCTCAAAGAGAAATTTCCACTTAGATTAAATTAGCCTCTGCAGCCTGTAGAACCCATGCCTTCCTCTCAGGAACATCTGATTTACGTTCAAGTGTGGTGCTTCACTTTTAGCTTTTATTAAGCAATTTCAGTTCAATACATGCATGGTTTCTTCATGGTGGTGTAGAAGCACTGAGGGTGTTTGACAGCAGCTGGGACAGTGAGCAGACACAGAGGAACTGCTGAAAACAAGGTGTGAGGATCTTTTTACCTGAGAGTTTGAGATGCCATTGGCATGCTTTTGGTACCATAATTTTAAGCACTTTTAGGCACATCTATTGAATCTGAGATAAGAGAAGCCTGGGAAGAGGCACTGACTCTTAACCACATTAAATTATGTTGCCAATCTTTATTTTCCTGTTTTGTGAAAACTGCTGAGAACAGTATGGAATATTGCCCATTTCTTTATGCAATGTATGCTTGAGAGACTCCATAACCAAATGGTAAACTCACAGATCTCTGCAACTGGGTGTGAATAGTCCTGGCTGAATTCAGTCACAATGCTCTGTCTGCATGTATGTATATGTAAATATGTCAGTGTATGTATATATCTACCCATCTTACCCTGATGAATTAATTTACCATTTTCAGTTTCTTTACCAATTAAATTTCCTAACGCAGCAGTTCACTCTGCGTCGTGTCACGCATGCTGACCATGTGCTGATTCGAAGCAAAGGATAATTTAGCAGGGGTGCTGATTATGGCAAACTTAGTCTCAGGGGATCCATGAGAAATGGATGCTTTGTGATGAAGTTTGTTTTGTGTAGATCAGGAAGATAATGATTGAGATAGATAGATAGATATATATATGAGAGATTAGAATGTGACATTAAGACCAAAATAAACATGTGAACCAGCTCTATGAAATCCACACTGCAACTGCAAGATCTAAAATCAGGACACTGAGATCCGGGTTTAAATTTGAAATACTAAAGGCAGTATGCTAGACTTGAGCTAGTGAACTCCTATTTGTGTTATGTTATGGCTGTGAATGGTCTTAGTGACTTTCATACTGATGCATTTCCCACATTTTTGAAGATTTTTACAGTGCTTGGATATAGGACTGCTTTTTCTGTGTGCCAGCTCCAAAACCACTGTAATTACAAGTTAGAATTCACTTTAAAATTCATTTGATATTGATATTAAAAAGCAGGTGAGTACTAGCATAGGAAATATGTTACTGGAACATGCTAAAACTGATACTGTGGTCATTTCATTACAGTAGAACTGCTAGTCAAGAGAAAAGTAATTATAGTTAAGAAAAACATAGCCAAACAAACCCACAATTTTCCCCAGCTATTTTAAAATTAAAGAAAAAAATAAGCTCTCCTGGGACATCTCATGTTATTTTACTGACCTCAGTGAAGACCTTAGAACCATACAATGTAAATCACTACTCTCAGTTTTCTTGCATTCTTCATCCAGCCCTTTCTTGATGACCAAGCAGGTTTATATGGATGTAAGCCAATGGGTTCTTTATCCTTCCAGGAGTGTACCCCAGCATATAAACAAGGAATTGCAAAAGAGATGAATAATATGCACATTGAATTTCATCTGATTAATTAGAACTCTCTCAAAATGAAACCTGAATTATTTAGGAGGAATAATTCTGCACTGAGGAAAAATAACAGTTTTGGCAGGCCACATAATACATGTTTCAGGGTTATCTACTAGTAACTTCAAGTCACGTGGTTATGAACAATATAAAATTAAATTATTTGGTATATCTGATCTGTTGTTTATTATTTATTAATATTTATTATTTATTAAGTCAAAGTTGAAAGTTAAATCACATATTTGTCTCCCATCTTTTCATTATACTTATTGTATTAAAAGTGTTCTTTTTTGTATTGTCTTTACAAATATATATATTAAAAAAAAATCTGTTTATTGAAAGAATTGCAAAAATAGGAAACTGTGTTCTCAGCAAATACCATTTAAAAAAAAGAAGACTGATATTAAAGAAAGAATTTTCATAGATTCATAAAATGCTCTGGATTAGAAGGAACATTTAAAGGTCAACTAGTCCAATCCCCCTGCAGTGATCAGGGACATCTTCAACTGGATCAGGTTGAGCCTCATTCAACCTGACCTTGAATGTTTCTAGGAATGGAACATCTACCACCTCTCTAGGCAACTTGTGCCAGTGTCTCACCACCCTCATTGTTAAAAAAAAAAAAAAAAAAAAAAAAAAGCACCTTACATCTGCTCTGAGTCTCCCTTTTTAGTTTAAAACCATTATTCCTTGTCCTGTTGCTACAGATATTATTAAAAAGCCTGTCCCCATCTTTCTTATAAGCCTTCTAAATTTATTTGGATACTTCATAATTCTGAAGGAGGAAGATCCAAGGGAACTAAACCGCAGATGTTTTAAAAAATAATTTTTATTTTTATATTTTTTAAAATCCAGTGTTTAGTATTTTTAAAGCATCATTGTCATGAAAATACTCTAGCCAGAAGAATTCATGTCATATTTTGGACAGAAAGCTTTTAATAAACAGCTCATAATCTGACCAAAAGAAATTATTTTTTTTTCCCCCTTTCCATGGCAATACCATTTTTGACTCCACCTAGTTTAATTGGCACATCTCTCTTTAAGAGAATCTCTTCAGTAACTGTGCCCTTTTTCTCTGTCTTTTAAACCTTCAAACCTCCTCTCTAGTTTAGGTAGCAGATTCCTGTGACTGCATATACTTTTCACAGTGTCTTCAACCTAATTGCTGTTAAAATCCCTTTGGAAAAACAAACAAACAAAACCCAAACATGCTGTTTCTTCAGCATTTTTTTTTTTTTTACCCTGAGATTTAGTTACCAAGTTGTGGTGCAGGGTGCTTGAAAAGACTCAGGAAGCAGCCTCTCTCCTGAGAAGTGACTAAAAGAGATGATTAGGAGAATGCAGGAGATTGGGTTTGTAATAGTGGTAGTTTCTCCTAATCCTCTTTGTTTCAGCAATCATGCCTAAAACTTTAAAGGTGCCTGCTGTGCCTGCTGAGCTCTTGTTCAAATGTCCTAGTGGAAGAGTTGTCCCTCTTGCAAGCAAACACAGAAGAAAACGGTGCTGTAATTTGGGCAGCTGACTGCTGTTCCAAGGGCTTTGGTTCAACTTCCTGTTCTATCAAAGATCTCCTGTGGGCTCAAGAGGACTTAACTGGGGCGCAAGTGAAATAGCATGTCCTTCTCAGCCCAACCATTCCCCATGCAGGGTAGCTAAGAGTTTGAAAGAGAGAAGCATGAACTATGAGTACTGGCCAAGATGAGCGTAGTACTGAAAGGATTTTTGTAAGATCTGACTCCTGGAGTCCTCCTATTGCACGAGAACCTCAGGTATGCTTTTAGGCAAATTTTTAAGCATCTGATTGAGGAAGAATAAAATGAAGTCACCTACTATCAAGGCTGGATGAAATGAAAGGAATGCTGTAGCTATTAAAATGTCATGCACAAAGCAGTTCAGGACCATATCTGACTTGTGTAGAGTCCAGGTTGGCAGTACCAGAAGATAGGCGCTTGCCAACTATGAGAAACTGAAAGCAGCCAGCGTCTCACACTGGCTTCCAGAATCCATAGTTTTAAAGTTAAATAATTCATGTGGTTAATGAATAATAAATTTAGTGGTAATGATTAAGGCAGATGACTCTCTGTTCAGTTAAATGGTCACAGCCAACTGAAAAATGTGTGTGGTGCATACATGCTGCTCTGCCCCTTGAAGTTTGCATGCATTCTTCTCCTGACAAGCTTGTTTAATGCTGTGGGTGATTCACTTTGCCCTTAGTGCTTCACTGTTCCCTGCCTCACAGCTGGCTGCAGCAATGTGCTTGATGGAGGAGGGCAGCTAATTATTTTGCAGTGTTTTGCTCTCTTGTGCAGTGAAGCTCCAGAAGACACAATTTTCCTTCCTAACTTCAGTGGAAGCTGACATGATGCTCTTTGCTTATGTGTGGGCAGTGTTGCCTGCTTTGTGGCAGTTTCCTAGGCCAGACCCCTCAAATCCCTCCAAGCTCTAAGTCACAAAGTCCATCCCAGTGGGAACTGGAATAGCTCAGCAGGGCTATGCAGAGGTGGGCAGTGCTGGCTTTGGAGCAGGGTTCCTGTGGGGTTCTGGAACAAGAGGGAAAAATCCCTGTATCTTATGTTTCCCCTCCCTCCCACCCCTGCCATTCAGTCCAACTCCTTACAGAGGCTTTGTAGAGTCTGCACACCACAGAGTGTTTTACCTTCTTCCTCACCCTGCTCCTCCATTCCATCTGGTGTTTGTTTTCCTGTGCTGCCCCTTGCTTGCCCCATCTGAATTCTGTAAGAGTCTTGTGCTGGGTGTTTTGACAAGTGGATGCTGTGTAGTATGGGCTGTGCAGCCTGGAAGGGGGCCCTGCAAGCTCTATACTCCACTAACTTCTGCTGTTGTATAATGGCTGAGATGCACTGTTAAGGGTCTTTGCACAAAGGGGCCCCAGACTGTCATGGAATATCACTCCATTATGGAGGACAATCTGTCTGATGGTAGGGAGGAGGAGGTCCTGTTCTATCTTTGATGACAGCCAGGAGCAAGACAGGGCTGACCGTGTGCCTTTGTGATTCCAAGCTCATGTGTTGTCCCCACTTGCTGTGGGTGGCATAAATAGAAACATCTGGATATTGAGACAGTTCTTCCTGAATTACTCATGCAAGTGGGAAGCAACCTCTGCTTGTTCTTGTGGTTATTATGTATTAATTATTATTATTATTTTTAAACTGAGCAAAACTCCCATTGAACTGCCACAGTTTTGTGCAATTAACTGGGTTGAAACCATCATCTTCAGAATGTTTCTTGAAGATTTGCAGCACAATACTGAAGGTTTTGGATTCGTTCTGTGTTTACAGTAGTTTGTGAGGTAAGGAACCTCATTTTAATTTCTACACCCTTTCTCTGGAGCTCTTAAGAAGCAGTCAGTGGTGGAGCTTGTTCTTTGGCACAGCTTTCAGTCAGGCTCAAAACGTACATTGGGGCATTACAGCAAAACAAATTATCCCAAGTTGTGTGCCTCAAGCTGGAACTAGTGAATGGAGGGCTTAATCTTCAGAAAATTCCTTACAGCTATCAGTTATGCATCTTATTTGTGTTTTTATAGGACTGTTTTCCCCTTTCCCTGAAGAAGGGCTAGCACGAGTTTGCCTCTGTGACATGTTAGTTACGGCACTGTTTGAGCAGCATCTTGATTCTGCTGCCACTGTGTGGTCAAAACCGGTCTGGTGCTTCAGGTATTCCTGTTACTATGGTTTGTGTGGAGCCAGCACAGTCCTGCATCCTGTGTGTGAATCGCCTCTGTGCCACTGTAAATGAGGAGTAAGTGCACTGAAATTAAAGGGCTCTTTAGGTGTGTTAGCAGCGCAGCCAGATACACCTGCAGCAATAAGGATTTGCTGTGCTGCCAAGGAAAAAAACCCAAATAGTGCCTAAGTCAGCTCATAATTTGATACTATCACAGAATGTTAGAGGTTGGAAGGGACCTCTAGAGGTCATCGAGTCCACCCCCCCCCCCCCCGCCAAAAGCAGGATCGCTCAGGGTAGACTGCACAGGAATGCATCCAGGTGGATTTTGAATGTCTCCAGAGAAGGAGACTCCCCAACCATCACCATATATTACAGGTAAATAAAGGGTAAACCTTCTCTTAGACCTGTGCTTGAAGTCCCAGCCACAATGAATAGCTGACTGAGCTGTTTGAAATACAAGCAAAAAGGGAAGAATGTTAGTGAGGTTTCATTAATCTCAGTTGTGGTAATGTCCACAACTCATACACACTCCAAGATGATGACTTTTCCCTCTGTTGTTAAGGTTGAAAAGTTAAAGATCTCTTCCAGCCTTGCACATTGTTGAGGTTTCATGTATGCTATGGAAGCTTTGCTATTCAGCAGCAAAGATCCCTGCAACAAATAATCAAATACAGGTGTACTTAACAGGGAGAAAAGCTTATATTTGCTTTTTAGAAAATAGCATGGTAATCATTTATGTTTTGTTGGTTTGGTGCTATCCAGGAGGTTTTTCAGTCATTAACTCAAGTGAGTGAACTATAAATGTTTTATTGTAGTAATAAACAATGATATATCTGCAGGGACTTTCAAAGTGAGTAAAGTAAAAAACATAAATTGCTCTGTGGTTTGGTTCTGCATTCCTTGTTCATTCAGGATTTTCACTGGCTTCAAGGAGTGCTGGAGCAATATTTGTAAGGAAATCAGGGTGGAAAAAAAATTGCCATGAGCCCAAAGATTTAAAAAAAAGGTAAAATGTCAGCAGTAGAAATTGACAGAGGGAAAAAATTCCAGCTAAGGGAACAGCAGCTGAGAATGTCATACAATACTTTTATTAACACACTATGAAAGGCAATTTTAAATAAAAAGGCCTATTTCCGCAGTTTTCAAAAGTCCTTATTTAATTTAGAACAAAACAATTATGCCACAAATGTAAAACTGGTTTGCAGTCATTTGATGACCTCAGATCCAGTCTCACCTTTAACTCAACAGCAAATTACATGTTCTCTTTCTTGTCTCCCACAGTGCTTTGGGGAAGGGACTGTTTCTGTGGATCTGTGCAACATCTTGGTTAGCACAGACCCATGCTGAGGTGGGTTTCCTGCCTGCTGCTTGGCAGGTACTGGCAATACATGTCCCCTTTCCACCCCCTTCTTGCCATATCCCATTTTACCCTCTTGCCAACACTTTTGCTTTTTCTCTCTCCACTTAATTTGAGGTAATGTGTGTGTCTTGCTTTCAATTTGCAGCATAATAGGGTCCCATAAACAAAATGATCAGTTTGACTCATACTGTTTTTTTTGTGGGTTTTTTTTTATTTGTTTTGTACCAACATGGATTGTGGAGTGAAGCATTCAATGAACAGTATATCCTTGCTGGGAACTGTGTTGACAGCTTTTGGTTACTGTAACATGGGAAAAACAGGAGTGAACAATGCATCTTGTAGCCTTACCTGTAGGTCTTGATGCTGGCTGAAAACTTTGCAGTCAGAGTGAGCACTTCCAGGACTCTATTTCCTGTAAGACTTGCTCTGTGAACTGAGTTCCCATAATTTGTGAGACTTAGGCTGCAGTTGGCTGTTTAGGCAGAGTAGTGATAGTAGTGCAGATGACAGACACACAACATTTGCATGTAGTATGATTGCATAAACCACATTTTCTTTGGAAAATGGGCTAAAAATAGAAACCCTTTCCAGTGCCAAACTTGCCTGTTGTAGCTAGTAGAGGCTTTTTGCCCATTCATGAATGTGATGAGCTACTCACACTCTTCTGTGCTAATGTGATTACTTGGCACCCTGGTTATACTTTCACAGGATTTTGTGAAATACTTTTATCATGGTGATGAGGACTATGAGTAGATAAGTGAATAGAAGGGGTTTTATTTTTTTCTCAGGAAGTAAAAAAAAAAAAAAGTAGCTTTGGTCATGTTCTCTGTAATATTTCTCATTTCATGGTTGTTTAGTGCAAGGAATGAAATGTTATTTTAGTCACTTGAAAGTGATGCAGGCTTAAGGCATACTGCAATCAAGATGGGTCTCCATATACAATGATAAAATAAATATTGCATTTTCCCCTCTGATCCCAATCCATGAGCCTGTACTTCAGGACATTGAAACCTACTTTCCAGGTTTGAATTCTGCTGCTATGACTGTAGCACAAGTGGACTTAATATTTGCTTTTTATAGTACTGTATGGCATTGTGATGTGAGCATCCTGCTATGTTGCACTCATTGCCAAAGCCAGTGGTTAATTTGGATGACACCAGAAACTGAATAGGTGTGATGGAAATGAAAATTTGAAGACCAAAATCATCTTTGGAGTAAACATGTCTTTCCTTTGGGTTCTGTGTGTGTGGTGATGTGCACTTCCATTGCATTAATGCCCAGGGACAAATACCCAGGACAAAGCCTCATTAGCCCATAATGTTCTGTATAGTGGGCTCATCCACCAACAATCTCCTTCAAGAGTTTAATAAACTATAAAAAAATATTTTAGCATTGCTTTAATTTATGACAATTAGTATAAAGTAGGAGAAAAAAAAGAAAAAGATACAAGAGCCCCTAACTCAAAGGGACGTGAAAAGAGAATGAGAGTAGCCTACACATTTTTAAGTAGTTAATATTTAATAATATCGCTTCCTAACAGTGGCTGAGATGCTGAAGTAACTATTTCTGCTTTGCAGCAGCCCATTGTGCTCAGCTGAGTGTTAGGCCACTAGAGAGCAGCAGAGACTGCGTTTAAAACCACCACCGATTGTCCCTGGTCTCAATAAAGCAGCAATTTCGTGCCGTTTAACCTTCAACTGTCAGATGCTGTCTTATTTTGAGACCCGTTTTTTTCCCTGTTCTTTTGCCTAACGCTCAGCTTTGCCTTGATCAGGTTTCTCTGACAGTGTTTTCCCCCAGTGTAAACACACCGAACGTGTGCAGTCCTGTGGAAAGTGTCCCTTCCTTGAATGGATTTTCACTGTGAATAGCATGCTAGGAGAAGGAAACTAGCATCTAAATATGCTGTGGGGGCATTGGGAAGGGAGACTGTCATCTAATGTGCTGTGGGGGCATTTGTAATGTAATGAACCCAAATGGGATTTCTGAAACTGGTCCCTTTACTAGAAATGTTTTTTGTGGTGACCAGCCTGTTCCTGTAGTGACCCAGTCTATAATGATGCCTCAGGGATTTTTATGCTTTCTGTTGACTATATTCACCATAAAAAGAGCAGAATCAAAGAGCTTGAAAGGAGCCAAGCCTCTCCGTGCTTCTCAAATGCTATTACAGTGGCTGCCAGGGTCTTTGGCACCGACCATAAAAAAAAAAAAAAAAAAAAAAAGAGGCAGCAGGTAGACAACAGACAGGTAATGGGAAACAGTCCTATGTATGGCATGGTGTGGGCACTGAAAGGGAAGATGACATTAGCTCCTGACCCTCGTCTGGCAGAGGCCACTTCACAAGGAACACAGGGACGTTTTTTATTTTATTTCTCAGTGTGCTGAGAGCAAAAATTGTTGCAGATTATGGATTGTGTGAAAGAACCGGACACTGCTTAAACAGGTTTTGGTGTGGCAAGAAAGATGGGAGTGGGTGGATCGATCAGGTTGTGGACAGTATTTAACTGATTAAAAGAGGTACTGTTACGACTATACCCCAAGGTTCTTGAATGACAAATCATGGTGATTATTCCCACAGACCAGTGCATTGCTGTACCATTATCCCTGTACCCAGCATTATCAAAGCACTTCTTTATATAGAAGATGCGTCACAGACATTACAGTCTGCTGAAGGTGATGCCACCACAATACATGTTCTGATACTCTGAGGATTAGTTTGCAACTTCTTTTGATTCAGCAGGAGTAGGAGTCTTGGCATTTCTGAAATTCCCTGGGAGCCTTTGCAATTTCAGGTACCTAAAAAACCCCCTTGAAAATCTGCCCTATAGTATTCTGTAACTCAAGGTACTTATATTTCAGTTTTGGAGAAAACAGGCTCTGAATTCTGCAGAAGGTAACAGTGGAAGCATTATTATTGGTGGCATTTATTCTATCCTAGCAGCTGCAGATTACATTATTTAATATCTATTTTATCTATGTTTCAGAAGTGATTTTGGTGTTACAACAAAGGCAGACTTGTCTTATGAGAATCAAAATTACACTTAATTGAATTCTGCTTTGGGAGTTTCTGTCAATCACACAACTGCGTGAATTGGAAAAGACACGATTGCAGCTATGATTAACTGCTCCAGAGTCACTCTGAGTACTGTGTATCACATTTCATAAAGAGATGTAGTATCTTCAGAATAATTGTATTGTACTAAAGGGTAGCTTTTGAATGTCAAAAATAACTTCCTTTTCTCTGAGGGGATTATGAGGAGGAAGGTTGTGAATGTTTCTGAGGTAAGCATCTCCACCTGAAGCAGTCCTGACTTCCTTCCTCCATGTGTAATTCCAAACAACAATGTAAATTGGAGAACAGCCTGCTCTGAGAAAGCCTGCCTTTGATGGCAAGTGCATGTGAGCTACCTTTTCACCATCTAGAGGTGAGCAGGTGGTAAATTAGCAGTAGATATAGACTGCTGATGAGTAATTAAGAGTGAATGTTGATGGTGCTGGAAGAGTTGAGGCATGTATTGTAAGTGCATGCCAATGCCAGGAGTTCTCTCATGTTTGGATAGTCAGGTAAAGAAAACAGGGTCCTCCTCAATTTTCTTTTTTTTTTTTCTTTATTTTTCCTTTATTCCTGGCTCTCACAAATGAGCAACAACAATTACAGACCACTTTTACTTCAGAATATGAGCTTTTATAAGAGCTTTGAGTAAATTTATATATATTAAGATTTGTAACTTACCAATTTAACTTTCTTGAGTGATGTAAGACTGCGTTTTAAGAACTCTGAGCAGTTAGTCCAAATGATCACTGCACTACAGATCTCTGACTTTGAAGGGCAGAGAACAGGGGATTTGCACCCCTGTAGCTAGTTAGCCAATGTTAATACTTTCCATTTAGCTCTAAACTTCTATCAACTGTCTCCAGTGACATTTAACTTACATATGTGAAGGGATTGGCATTTTTAGATTGTTAGAGTGTTATTGGATGAAAAAGCTGATTTTTGTCATGGGACATCTGTTTTATTGTTAATTAGATGAAATAGGAAAGACATCAGAAGAGTACACACAGAAACTATTTCATAGTTCCTGCTTAGAATCTTGCTCTGATCCCTTGAAATTAATGATGCTTTACAGATTTTCACATTTTGATGTGAATTTCATTTAGGAAGTTTCAGGAACAAGTGACAGAGAGTTGTTATCCATCTGTGCCTCTGTCTTTACAATTCAATTATTCCCTGCCATTGTGCAGTCTCTCTTTTGAAAACTATCAGAAGAGAGAAAACAACCAAGGAGTTTGTTTATCACTTGAAAAAACAACCCAACCCCAACAACTTATATTATGAGCACAGCTCATGTTTTGCACTTGCCAAATAAGAAGTGCTATTTATGTTGTCTCATCAAGGTGTGTTGGTGTTTTTGACAGTTGTGAACTTGTGGATCACAAAATTGTAGATTGGTTTGGGTTGGAAGGGATTTCCAAAAGTCATCTAGTCCAACCTCCCCCGTAGTGAGAAGGGACATCTTCCACTACATCAGGTTGCTTAGAGCCTTGTCAAGTCTGACTTGAATATCTCCAGGGATGGGACCTCAACTCCCTTTCTGGACAACCTGTTTCAGTGTTCTACCACCCTCATGGTGCAGAACTTTTTTCTAACATCTAATCTAAACCTACTCTTCTCTAATTTAAAACCATTGCCTCTCATCCTATCACTGTAGGCCATTGTAAAGAGTCCCTTTCCAGCCTTCTTGTATGCCCTCTTCAGGTACTGGAAGGCCACTGGTCTCCCTGGAGCCTTCTCTTCTTCAGGCTGAACAGCCCCAGCTCCCTCAGTCTGTCCTCATAGGGGAGGTCTTTCAGCCCCCTGATCGTTTTTGTGGCCCTCCTCTGGACCCTCTCCATCAAGTCCATGTTCTTTCTGTGTTTAGAGCTCCAGAGGCAGACACAGTACTCCAGGTGAGGTCTCACCAGAGCAGAGCAAAGGGGCAGAATCACCTCCCTTGTTCTGCTGGCCACACTTCTTTTGACACAGCCTAGGATGTGATTTGTCTTCTGGGCAGCAAGTGCACACTGTCTGCTCATGTCCAGCTCCTTATCCAGCAGAACTCCCAAGTCCTTTTCCTCAGGGCTGCTTTCTGTCAGAAGCCTGTATTGATAATGAGGATTGTTCTGACCCAGGTGCAGGACTCTGCCCTTGGTCTTGTTGAATGTCATGAGGTTCACCTGAGCCCAACTCTCCAGCTTGTCCAGGTCCTTCTGGAGGACATTCTGTCCCTCTATCATATTGACAGCACCACTCAGCTTGGTGTCATCTGCAAACTTGCTGATGGTACACTCGATCCCACTGTCTTAAACAGTGCATACCCAGTATGGGCCCCTGAGGGACAGCACTTGTCACAGATCTCCATTTGGACTTTGAGCTACTAACCACTACCCTCTGGATATGACCATCCATCCAATTCCTTATCCACTGAATAGTCCACCTGCCAACCAAGTAGGGTGGCAATTAAGGTGTTAAGACCCTCTGTTCTGATGTTCACCTGGCTTTTTTCCCTCCATCCTATCTTTCTTTTATTTGTTTTCATCAAGTTGTAGTACAAAGACTCATGTAGACCAGATGTTCTGTTTTCAGTCATTCTTGAAGATCTATCTTGCTGAGCTGCAGAAAAGGAAGCAGGTATAAAATACACTCCTCAGGAGAGACAGAGAAATTGTAATTTGTGGTAACTACTGAAAATATGTCATCTTATTTCAGAATGCAGGCAAATGAGATCTAATGAGAATAAGGGACAATAAGCCATTAAGAGCAGTAATTGAGACCATTGTTATGGAATGTTAGCTGGAGATGGAAGGAGGCATCAGGTAAAGCTGCAGTGGTTATGTCTTTCTTGCCTACAGTAATGTGTCTGTAACTTGGGAACTGAGCACTGTATAGATTTGGAACAGTGAGGTGTGAAGGGGAGCTAATTCAGTTCTACCTGCTCCCTTTGCTCTTGAGCCCTTTGACAGGGCCCTGGTATGGGCTTGTCCAGAGTTTGGTGATGGAAAAGCAAAGGATGCATACTGGCTTTAGCAGGCCTATGCTGAACAACCTTACAAGTGGAAATGGGGAAAAAAAAAATCTTCCTTGAGAATATGCAAGTACTGCAGAGCAAGTTATGGGCTGCATAGTTGGCATTGGAATCTGTCCATGGTCTCTAACTGCTGGTGGGAGGAGCAGATAAAGAAGGACCTGGGAAAGTAGAATTTGTGGTGGTGGTGAGGAATGGATTTTAAGTCCATGAAGTAATGTTAGCAGAAGACTGAAGTGACTTCAAAACGTAGTCCTCATCTGTGTGCAAATGGCTCCTTTTCCACCCTTAGAAACAAAACCCTAATCTCCTGAAGCAGCTTACAAAGTGTGTACAGGGAACATGTACATCTTTCAGTGGAAGCTGTGCTTCTTGAGTTAGCATGTGAGGTTAGAGAACCATCCAGTTAGGTGAGCACTTTGTGCTAATTGTCGGTAGCGCTTACTCTGGGGGAATGCCAGAGAAATCCTGAAGGAGAACGTTTGGGTTAACTGTGTCTCCTCACTCTGAATGCATAAAACCCTTTCAACAATGGAACAAAATCCTTAACCCCTCCCCAAGACTTTCAGAGATGTGTTCTGTGCTGACCTCATGAAAACTTTGCAGACCTTGCTGAGCCATTATGTGTGCCTCTTAGAGTGAGAGTCTTGGCCCTCTGCTTCAAGTACAGTAGTGCATGTTGTGAACCTCTTCCTAACTCAAAAAGGTTCTTATCTCTTCTCAAAAGTAATATCCATTAACTAAAATTATAGGTCCATTGTTCTCAGTGCTGTACCATTCTCTTCCCTCACTTTTTGGTCTAGGACTCATGCTGGGGATAAACTTGGCAAAATGTTATCATTAGTGTGACCAAGAGAAGCTTACAACATGTTTCATTTAAAAGGGAGGAAGATTGATACCCTTTATTAGCAAGCTGGAGCAATCTCTGCCTTTTCTTCTAAAACAGCTCCATATCTGTTTGGCTCTGGAGTGCACAGTCTTGATGAATTGTGAGTTAACTTAATGGAGAGGAAAATGTGTGTAGTGCTGTGAAAGGGCAAAAGGGAAAAATACAGAATAAGAATCGATGGAAGAGAGAACAGACTTGATGGAAAATGAAATGGCCTCTTCCCAAAAAAAGCTGATGAAGAGAAAATACACAGACTGGCAAGAAGGCTGAGAGAGGGCATGCAGGAAACTACAGGACAGTCACTGAAGAGAGAGATGGATCACAGGCACAATGTACAGATTTTGACTTATGAAGAGCTGAAAGCGTGGGAATATTTGGATTAGGGGCCTTGGTTCTGGTCTGTCTTTGCTCAATTTGTTAGAAAAGCTCAAAACAAGAAAAAGATGAAAAAGTTCCTTTCTTAATTACTCATTAAAAAATGCTGGTGAGTTAATTGTATTGGCAAAATATTTAAAAAAATATTTTTGAATGTTAGTATCATCCCAATGTTAGGGGTTGGAAGTGACCTTGTAAGATCATCTAGTACAGCTCCCTTGCCAGAGCAGGATCACCTAGAGCAGATCACACAGGAATGCATCCAGGTAGGTCTTGAATATCTCCAGAGAGGGAGACTCCACAACCCCCCTGGGCAGCCTGTTCTAGTGTTCTGTCACCCTCACAGTGAAAAAATTTTTCTTCATGTCTGCATGGAACCTCCTATGCCTCAGCTTGCACCTGTTGCCCCTCGATCTGTCACTGGGCATCACCAAGAAGAGCCTGACTCCATCCTCTTGGCACCCACCCTTTACATATTTGTAAACATGAAGGAGGTCACCCCTTAGTCTCTTCTTCCCTAAGCTGACTCTTTCAAGCAGTTCCCTGCTCTTGAACTGAGAGGTCCAGAGCTGGACGCAATACTTGAGATGCAGGCTCACCAGGGCAGAGCAGAGAGGGAGCAGAACCTCTCTCGACCTGCTAACCACACTGCTTCTAATACACCCCATGGTTCCTGACTCAAAAGCAATTGCTCATGAATGGCAGGTTTTTTTCTCACTCTATAGATTTCTGCTACCTGGGTGTATTCAGGGTTACATTCTGTTACTTATCTGGCTAAATGAGTGTTACTGCTTCTGCCAGGGCTGTAGTGACAGTCCAGACCGTCCTGATGGCTTATTAACTAACTTCTGATTTCACAGAGGCTACTGCTACTGGTATATAAGCCAGAAAAGACCTTCCTTGGCTTTCAGAATCAGGCAATTATCAGGAGTGGCTGCTAGGAGTAGGGAGGGGAAACACTTGAAAATTGAGCTGACTTGATGAGGAAATCACTGAGAGATGGAGCAAAAGAGCAGGACCCTAAATACCAATGTGCTCTCAGTGTTCCAGGACAGTTTTGTTTGTATGATAATAAGTAGAATATAAAGATCTATCCCAAACTCTTAAATGCAATAAATCAACCTAACTCTCTTTTTGAAAATTTATTTTATTCTAGTTATTTATTTTAAAAAGAAATTTGAAGGTGGCTACAGGTGCTTAAATTAAGTGTACAGATAATGAGTGTTAACAGCTATTTCCATGTTGCACATGGAAGTTACACACCTCAGGGGGATCTATTTGTTCATATAAGGATAAATATCTGTAATTAAACTGTGGTGGGGCAGATGTTGGTGTAAAACAGTGGCAGCTGTGTTTCTGAATCAGGATGTAGAGCATTCAAGACCATGAAACTGATCTGTGTTTGTATCCAGTGCTGGCTGATATGCCTAACTCATAAAAGGTTAGAAGCCAAGCCATAATTTTTTGAGATTGCTCTTAAGAAATAGAAGTGATTTATTCAGGGCTTTTATTTTAATTTTTACTTTTATGAAAAATTATTTTTGACCCTTTTACTGGACTCTTAAGGCATACCTTCCATCTTTCTGCTGTGATTCTAAGTCTTTGCAACCTAGGAAGTAGAAATTCAATGCAGTGGGGTTCCCAGGTAAATGTTGTATTTGAGTGACTGGGAATTTAGGAAAGACAGCAAATACCCCAAAGCCATCAAAGCCATGATCAATTTATGGTCTTTTGACAATACAACTCTTGCTCATCGTTTGAGTTTTGTGCTGAGTTAGAAGGAGCTGCTCCTGAAGCTGGTAACTTTGCAGAAGACAGTGAAGAGGAGGGTGTGTTGTCTTGCATGTCTATAGTTGCAATATCTATGGTATAAGAAGAGATTCCACTGTTCTGTAGGATGGGCTTCTTCATTACAGTTGCTGAGGCTTGGTTGTAGGAGAGTGGTCCTCCAAGGTCAGGAGTGGAGAAATGACCAAAGGACCAAAAAGCACTTCAATATCTGAACCTGAAGGGTCAAACAATGTTCAGGAGGGTTGTGAGTGAAGCAGTGCTGGGAAGTCACCCTGTGTCTGTGATGGCTGGTGAGAGACAAGCTCTGGGTAGCTGTGGGTGCTTGGCACCTCTGGAAATCACCCAGTTCAAGGCCCCTGCACAGAGCAGGGTCAGATATAGGTCAGGACCTTGAGCAACAGGTGAAAGACAGTTCTGAGACCTCATCTGGGCTGAGAAGGAAATTGCCCTACCATTGCAGAAGTGGCCTCTTGGTCTCAACTATAATACCACTAACATTGATTTCTGATTAGTAGAAAATTGACCCCTGGGTTTGCAAGCTTTTTCATTAGAGAACTGGCAGCTGTCTCTTGGTAACTCTGTGGGTTCGTGGCATATATATATACATCTGTATATAGCACACCAACATTTAACAAGCTAAGCAAAACTAAAAAAAAAAAAAAAAATCAACAAAACACCCAAATCAACAAACCAAAAACTGAATTAACTGACAGAAGATACAGAAGTTTATTTAAAAAAAAAAAAAAAGGTAAAAAAACCCCAGACCTTCCAAATCCCCCCAAAGCAGCTGAAATGGGACTAAATCTTTAATGATAGAGTCTTGGATAAAAGACTAAAATATTTATATCACCTTTTTAACCTGAATTTTATATCAATGAAGTTTAACATATATCTTCTATTACCTTTGTCAAGTTTATGACTAGGTCTCATTTATGGATCCCTTAAATATGTATAAGACAGTTTTACTTATCTTGTTTACATGAGTTTTCTCTTTGGGCATTTGTCTCCATCACTGCATAGCATGTTTATGGTAATTTACTATAATACATGTATATCAGAGGCAGTTTAAATGACATTTAGCCTTGAATATATTTAAGATTTTTTTTTTCCTTGTAGCCAGTAGGAAGTAAAAAGATATATGAAAAGCTATTAATTTTCAAGCAGTAGAAACATAAACAATATTAAAACTTGTATTTTCTCTTGCAGCAGTGTGTGAGAGAGATGTATTACAAATGGGGCATCACACAGTCAGTTATTAAAGAAGTAAATTAATGCACTCAACATTCAATCTTTTCTTTTCACGTGTCGAAGATAATCTGAACAGTAGTTTAGTGATTAGAGAAAACAAAACGTGGCTGATGATTTGGGTTGGCCATAATCACTGACTTTGTGTAAGACTCTTCAGTAAACATTTGCTTGTAGTCAGTTTCATTTCCAGCCCTATGGAAAGGGATTCTCCCTGTGTTATCCAGAGCATGCACTGCAGGTCCTTGCATTATTGCCACTGTGTCCAGAGGGTTGGAATGAATTGACTCAGTGAGAGGGGCTGATACTGTGCTGGCAGCATGTGCTATGCCCATGTGTCAAGGTAGAGTTTTGTTGCAAAGGTATTTCTGTCAGTTGGCATAGAAGCTAAAAAAGTATAAATCTAGGAAGCTGTGGTTTAGAGTCCCAAAACTGTTTTACCAGTTGCTGGCTGAGATGGAGCAGAGCACAGATGCTGCATAGACCTGGGATGTGCTCTACTTAGTAATCTGCATTAGTTTCAGCCTCATGGAAAGGTGTGACCTGTCTCAAAGGTCAACGTTTTGGAGTGCATGAACTGTATTTCTGCAGTGTTGGTTTGTTTGTGTTTTTTTTTGTTGTTGTTGTTGTTTTGTTTTGTTGTTTTTTTATTAGTGTCCAGTTCATTCCTATCTGTAGGTGCATGAGAAACACTTATGTATCTTTAAGAAATATAAAATAATGCTATAAATCACATCAGATGCCTAGAGTGTAATGGAAGCTGGATTACCTGATGTTTTTGAAAATACCAGCACATGATTTTCTATTCCTTTTGGTGTTGAAAAACCTTAAAAATTTCTTCTCCCTAATCTCATTAATTAAACAAGTCTTGCTATTATGGAGATGCTATTAAAAGCAGACAGCTTGCTCAGAAATCAAGCTTTGTGGCCTTTGCTGGAGTGACTAAGAAAGACCTTGCAGACATTAGGGAATATCAGAAAGCCCAGCTATCAGTGACAATGGAGGGAGGAATCCTTCAATACTTTCAAAATTTCACAGAAACGTGTACTACTTCCCCTCCACCCCAGCCCAGGCACCTGTGCATACTGTGATACTGACAAGAGAAAAGCTTGCTATTAGAAATTTTCTTTGAATACATCTTTAGAAACAAGTGTGGTGCCTTTGAACTTATAAAACAAGTCATTGTTATTTGTAAGTAGAGATGTATGCAGCACCCTTGCTGCATGTGTGTGAATGTGTAATTGCAGATCATTGAAATTTGCTATATTGCAAATGCAGAAAGAGCCATCACGTTGAGAGTAACCTTTCAGAGGAGCAAGCAAGGAATGAAATTCCTTTTATGAATAAACCCAAATTGAATGATTGTGCATATGCATTTGTATTTGCTTTCTCTTTGTTCTTCCTTTAGTAATGCATTTGCATGCAGACTGCTAGTGATCAGAATGCAGAGCTCCTGTACAGCAGAGCTGTGTGCTGGCATTGATCTAGTGGTCTGTGCCAGCTCAGTGGTGCAAGATTTACTTTAATTTCCTCTTCCCTTTGTTCTTTTGCCTCCGTGCTTTAAATAAAGACTTATTTTATTGCTTCCAGAAATTTTGAGAAGTCCTAGCTATTTTGTATCCAAATAACCATGACTCGTTTCTCTGTGATAGATAATTTCAGTGCTCCCAATCCAGTGGGTCCTACACTTAAGTATGTCTGAAGTGTTCAAAGTTACTAGTTTTGGAGAGGTGTGATTTTTGGTTAGACCAAATGGAGATCAAGCATTTTGAAGCTATCAGGGTGTGCATTATGTGCTTCTGGGAAGAAACTTCTGATACGATTTTGGCAGAAGGTCCCAAACCTGAATAAGGAAGAACCAGGAATGTGTACTCTTTACTTAGACAGTAGCATTGAGCAGGATCATTGAGAGTATATAGAAAAGCCCAAGAGAATGGTGTAGCATATCTGACTTGGCCACCCTCTGTTTCTGTATTCTTAACATTGGGCAGGCTAATAATGAACAGCAAAAAATATTTTCAAGTTGATTTGTCTTTTCTACACAGAAAGAAGTAGAGGTTACCTTTTCCTTGGCAGCAACTGCACAAATGCCTTCATAAAGGAGGGAGGCTTCAGAAGTGCTGCTGTAGTTGGAGTGGTTTTGGTATCTGCTTTTTTCTCTGTGCTGTAATTGCATAACTGCAGTGGTGCAATGAGTATTTACGTGGATTGATCCAGGGTCAGGGGTTTTGGCCTCTTTGCTTAATCATCCTCGGAGGGCTATGAGGATGATTAAGGGACTGGAGCACATGCCCTGTGAGGAGAGGCTGAGAGACCTGGGACTGTGTAGTATGGAGTAGAGAAGACTGAGAGACTCTTTAATAAATGTTTATAAATATCTGAGGGCTGGGTGTCAAAAGGGAGGGGACAGGGTCTGCTCACTTGCACCCTGTGATAGGACAAGGAGCAATGGATATTAACTACAGCACAGGATGTTCTGCCTCAACATGAAGAGGAACTTCTTCATTTAGAGGGTCACAGAGCACTGGAACAGGCTCCCCAGAAAGGTTGTGGAGTCTCCTTCTCTGGAGACTTTCAAGACCCATCTGGATGTGTTCCTGTGTGACCTGTGATAGATTCTGTGGTCCTGATCTGGCATGGGGGTTGGACTAGATGATCTCTCTGGAGGTCTCTTCCAACCCCTAATATCCTGCCTGCTCTTGGCATGGTTCTTTCCAGTGAATTTATTAGGATTATGTCCTCAAAGAATAAGTAGAACTCATTAGTTTCTATTCTTTAACTTCTTTACACAGCATACAGACAATTTCTGCAGAAGCAGTATATGGTAGTTGCTCTCATTCATGTGTTTTTCAGTTGGATTTCATACATTCTACTTTTAAGGCTGCTTTAATAAATCACATATAGGGAAAAAATGTGGAGAATATATTCTTGAGTTGTGGTTATTTTTGTTCCATTCCCCTTGCCTCTAAATTTTTTACAAACTTTGGCAGTCTTTGGGCTTCTGTCCTTACATCACTGCTTTCCCCTACTTTGAGATGCTGACAAGCATCCTTGTCGATGTCCTTTTAATATTCTTGTTGAAAGAGCCATTCCTGTTGCTCTGCAGGTATGCAGCAGCTCAGTGAGCAAGGTTGTGAAGAAAACATCCTTCCAGATTTTTGGAAGGTGGCTTCTATTTTTTTTGCAGAAGCTCCAAGAGCTGATGGCATCATCTGTGTTTTGGAGGTTTTGAACCTCTCGCTCTGCAGCTGAAGTTCTTGAGCTGTCAGGTGTTTGTTCTTGGAGGGGAAGCAAATTCCCCTTCCAAGCTAGCGTGCACAGAAACCAGTGTCTCCTCATGCAGCCATGCCCTCCTCTCAGCATGCAGGCTGAGCTTCCAGTAGCACTGCAGCGTTACAGCCCAGCACTTAGTTGTGGTAGCTGGTTAAGTAATAGTTCCCCTTGTTGCAGGATCTAATAATGTTGTAATGGACCATGACCGGAGTTGTGCATCTCAAGGTACTGTGATGCAGGTGAGCACAGCGAGGAAGGTTATCTGCTGGGCAGAGTCCTCTGCAAAGGAGGACAAACGCTGCTTTTAATGAAGGAACTGAACAGAATTACAAGCAGCAGATTAATTACTTGCCTCAAAAGGAAAATGTGCTTAGTTTCAAACTGGTTGTTCCAGTGAGCCTTGTATTGTATAACATTCACCTGAGACAGAGGCTGACAGGCTGTCCCAACCTTTAATTGACTAATTAATAGTTATTAATTAGTATTCCCTGCAGTTGTAGTCTCAACCATGAGTTAATTGATTCTGATGGGGAATTAAATGTCCCATGTCAGAGATGAGTGCCCATAATAGCATCTGAGGCAGTTATTTTGTGTAATAGACTAAAACAAACCTGTTTTTGTGTGTGTGTGTGTACACTGATACTAAATTGCACAAACAGTTTTGTTTATTTTAAACCTATTGCTCTGTGCTTGTTGGATCATGTGGTTTGTAAACACTTAACTGAGACACTTAATTCTTATGTAACTGAGGGAGAGGGGATGTTACTTTCAAGCCCTGTGCTCTGATGTGGGATCTGTTCCTCTCTGAAAAGCATCATAAAAACATCTGCCTTTCCAATTCACTTCTGTCATGAGTTAAAATCCTCTGGAGATGGGAGCTAACTGGTAGATTTGATAGTTAAGTATTCCAGCAGTGACAGGCTGCAGTATTTCATAGCAGCATAAATATCATTGTGTCTGTTCAGTTTATTAGGTTAAGGGATTTTGGAAAATAACCTCTAATGGGCAGCATGATTTGATAGGCAGGTGCAGCTGACAGAACAAACATTAGTTTTCCTGTTCAATTTAAACTGTTTTCTACAGTTGAGCCCCTGCCAGGCAGGAGCAGCTGGATGGCACTGACTTTGGTTAGCCAGTGTTGTGCTGCCTGAATCTTCTTGTGGTGCAGTACGAGTTCTGAAGCTGAAGGAAGCTTTACTCGAGGCTTTTCAGCAGTTATAGGTAGGCTTGTCACTACTCCCATTCAAGCTGTCAGATTTTACAAGATTATAAGAGCTCCTGGCATCTCTTAGTTCAAAGTGTAAACATAGTAAATATACCTTAATATATTAAATGGAACTATTCAAGTTGTGAAGCAGTGTGAGCCTTTGCCATATTATAGGCAATGTGCAAACCATGTGGGATAAAATCCTCACCCTGTCAAAGCAGATGGGTGTTTGCTAAGCAGTAGAACCAAGATATCACCAAGAGTATGCAAAGAATATCTGACAAACCTGGTCTGCAGGAGGTGGCACTTGCTTGGACGTGGAGTTTCATGACTGCCAGATGTTCTCACAACTGTGAACAGTAAACCCAGAAGTGGAATTGTGCAGTCCATCTCCAAAAAGCACCAACAAACCCTTCCTGTCACCTGCCCAAGCCTTGATTATTGATTAGAACGCTCAGTGGAAAAGAACCAAAGACAGTTCAATCTTCCCTAAAGTGATGATTGAGAGGTGAATGAGGGTGCAGAGAGGTGAGGGAAACTGATAAATGGTCCAGAATTGAACACTTCAGGCTAAGCCACCAAGTGCCTAATTAACATTTAAAAGGAGGAGAGCTGCCCTGCAGGTGAGAAAAAAGGATGCTAAATTATTTTGAGAAATTCAGATGTCAGGCAAGGATAGGGAAGATTTACATATTAATGGCATCCTCAGTAGGAGAAGAAACCTTGGAGTGGTGATGGCAGACAAATAGATGCACCCATCTGCACCTTCAGATGTTATCACTTAAGTTCCAGTAGTCCTACACTTTTTTTTTTTTTGGACAAAAATGAGCAAAGATTTGTGGTTGGAAGAGGTGGCCTGTGAAAGAGCCTCATGTTGCTTTTGAAACCTTTCTGTAGAGCAGGCCTTCCCACCTGTCCTGACAACATAGCAGTTTAAGGCTTACCCTCTCACTGCTTTAATGTGTGCTTGAGTTTGGATGCTCACAGCTAAGAGCTAAGCTCTGGTGAGGGTGCTGGTCTTGGTAAACTTGAAAAGAACTGACAGAGACCAGGAGCATTTCTGTTGGGACATGACATACACAGCTGAGCCCAGCTCTGACTCTTGCTGAGATCACTGTAACTAAATAATAGGAAAATACTTATCTGGCTCAGCTTTATTTTAGAACTTAAAGCAGATGATTTTTTTTTTTTTGTTCTCATTTTGTATTTTTTTCCTTACTATTTCTTTTATTTTTTCCCCAATTAATATTTTTCTTTCCCTGAATTTTTATTGTGCGAGTCCAGTTTTACAGTGAACCAATGCAGCAGCCCACATCTTCTCTTGAGAAGCTATACCTTGTCCTTAAGCACCTTTCAAGAGAATGTATAAAATAGTTGCATTTTATGAGTATATTAAATTTCTGATTCCCATTTACTTGAATAAACTTTGAATTAAACTGAGGCTGGTGGCAGAATCAAAAAGCAATAAAGCACTCTGCTGTCATCTTTTTACTGGAAAATGTTTTACATGCATGATCCAATAGCCATGACAATAGTGTGGGTTTTTTTTTTTTCTCCTTTATTTTTTTTACATTTTTTTCCCCACTCTGTGTTAATAAGCTTGCAAAACATTTCTGCAGAATTGTCTGCTACAGCTAATTCAGCTCAGGCAAGGCCTGTGGAGAAGCTCTTAGAGATGTCAAGCGTTTTATAAATCAGATAATTTTCCTTGGTCAGTAAAAGCTGTGGAGATCCAGTCTCTGGGCAGATTGCACTCTTCAATTGAGATGTTAAACTTTGTTTCCTTTCAGAAGCAGTGTGAGTCAGCTCCAGGCAAATATAAGCATTATAGCGGAACTAAAACAAACATAAAGTGGAACCAATCCTAAATATATTTGCATCTAGATTCTGGCAGACATTGTTATGGCTTTCAGTATTTTATGTGCCTTTTTCATTTCCCTGTGAAATATTTTTTGGTGAACTTAGAAGGTTTTTAAGCCACTTTAAGTTCTTGACTCTTCCACTTATGCTAATGATGCCTCTTACTCTGCTACTTTAATTTAAGAGGGAGAATGACTTACAGCTTTGCTTCTGCCTTTCCTAGGCATCTGCTAGCAAGATTTTGTGCTCTTGAGAATGCAAAACAATAAGGAAAGAAGGAGAGAAAAATAAATAGCAGTAGATTATTTTTCTTAGTGTGTGAGGCTGTAAAACACTACAGTGAAGTTTTTGGAGTGATCCAATACTTCTGTGATTAAAGTCCTGCATTTAGCTTCACTGTAAGTGGGACAGGATCCTAGCTGAAAATGGAAGCCTATCCTGCTCTTGTGCACCTCCTCACTATTAAAAAAAAAAAAAAGTTGATACAGTTTGTATGCATGTGAATATAGACATTAATTCAGAGTGAATTAAGATAGCTGAAGTGCTGCTGTGGTCTTGTCTTTCTCCTTGTTTAGCTACCCCAGCCACAAGAGCAGCAAACTCAATTTGTGGATGAGTTTTTAAATGAGTTTGAACTGACTCTGAATTGAGCCTAACCTTTGAATAGGCCCAGAGCTGGTAGGTAGAACTCCATTCTGTCTTTATTGATGAGTCTAAATGTTTCTGATTTTTATTAGAATGGCTTTGGTGGTGAAGGTGCAGCTAAGTAACAGCATAAATAATTGTTAGCACACCTTTTCAAGTCACACTTTTTTTTTTTTTTTTAAAGCTGTGATATCTACAAGATAGACTTTAGTTACTGCAACAAAACTGGCTAAAACATTTCCTCTCCTTAAAACAGAGAGGTACCAGGGATTTTTTTGTTTGTTTGTTTCTGTGGGCTCTTGGTAGCAATAGGAATAGTTTGCAATTACTATGAATAGTGTGTAAAGATCACTGCTGTGGCCATCTGAGTAGGTATTTGAAACACCAACTCTACTTCTCTCGTGATGATGACATGGTTTCTCAGTAGTGTACTTTTCTTACAGCTTCCAAGGTCAAGTTTAATTAAAGGTTGGTTACATTCAGTGAGGCTTTTTTGTTCCTTTGCTTTTTGGAAATATGTTGCTAGCCAGAATTCTGTTACAATTCTAGAGACTTCAATAGTAGATGTGCCATTTAATCCAATTATTTTTTGGTAAAAACCATATGGAAAATAGCCAAATGATTTGTCATCAATTATTTATGTGTTTTATTATATTTCACAACAGAAGAAATGCATGCTATTTCTAGTCAATATTTTAGATCAGCTTTTCAGTCCTGCAAGCATTAGATGTGCAGTATATGTATTTGATGAACAGCTTTTTTTGACTCTTGGCACTGCTTGTTTGAGTCAAGTTACTTGTGCTTGTATATTTGCAATGTAAAATGAGCATAGGATAGAAATGTCTGTTTATAACAAGCCCACTGTAGGGATAGCTGTTACCATGCAAAGATCTTTCTCTAACAGACCAGTAAGAAGCAAGGATACTTTCCAATTATAAATGGCCAATGACAAAGTTTTTAATATTTTTTTTAATGCAGTCCTGTTAGAAATAACCGTGGTTGTAACTGTGATTTTTTGGAAATCAAAGCAAAACTTGGAGGCTGTAATCCATATTTTCAGTTATAGCAATTCTTTGTAGAAAGGGGCTTACAAGAAGCAATTATGTAAGTACCTTAGAGTTTTCTGTCAGAGAGCTTTTACTTCATTGATATGAAGATTTCTGGTTTTGTGCTTAGAGCTGGGAATGCAGGTCCCATACTGTTCACTGCTGAATACCTCCTAGGAGGCAGTAGCTGACACACATACTATGATAAAAATTCAGAGATGCTTGATCTATGTGCATACAAAGACATATTTAAACATCTTTCTGTGATTTCCTCTTGTTATAATGCCTATTATACAGGTTCATGTCATTAATGAAGTTAATCCCTAGTTAAAACTCTTATGAAGATACCAGGTATGATCTTAACCACAATGTCCTTTTTCTGCAACATCAACAGATAAGGCTTAAATATAAGTTACTTGTACCCAGTATAGATTCATTTATGCTGGTAGAGAAGTGCAAAGCAGCTGATCTAAATGATAACTCAAGTCTAATGTAGTTTGTTCTTTGTTATTAGAGAAGCTTTTTGCACAATAGAAAGTTATTTATGGGTGGAAAGATTTACTTAAATAGAGTACTCTTTGTTTTTATTTTTTGGTGCAAATTATTGTTTTGACATCTAAATTGTGTTCTGTCCCATAAAGTGTCAGCTAGTAGTGTCAAGATTTGTAATCTGTGTCCCTATAATACATTTTCCTTTTTTCTCTTTTTTAAAATTTTTTCCCCCCAGTTTGGTGTGGTTTTTTTTTTTTTTTTTTTGGTGTAAAACTCACTCATGCAGTCAGACAGAATAGCAGAGAGGAGGATACCATTCACCCTTCCCTCTGCCAGGAGATGCAGAGCAGTGAAATACACTGTAAAAATTAAAAAAAAAAAAAAGACTCAGCTTCCAAAAGGTTTTCAGGGAACAGGCTGAAACAGTCCCCTGCCCTCTTTTCAGTGGTGTAGAGAATAAAAGACAGCACACAAAGTCATAAGAAATTCTGTGCAGGAGTTAGTGTTATTAGGTGCTAGTTCAGCCACGTCTGGAGTTCTGCTTTATGCCCCAGTGAGAAGTCCTTTAGGTCCATGAGAACGTTTTTCAGAGTAAGAGGAGAACAATAAACCCGAGCTTATTAGTTTCTAAAGGCCCTATCCCAAAGCAAAGACAGATTTTTAAAAGAATTTGTCCTGTTCCTGTGAAAAACTGTTCTACTGAAGTTTTGCAGATCAAAAGTACCGGTCTACAGCTGTACAAATTCCCTTTCACACAGTATGAATGCTGCAATTTGCTAATGTACATTTTGCTTTTCATAATATTCACAAAACCAGTTTACGGTTCAGAACATTCACAAAGCTGCCATTTTTAAACTTTGCTTCTGAACACATGGCATGGTTTTCCCACTTTAAAAAGCAGGGTGGTGTTTTTTTTTTTTTCTTTTTTTCTTTTCTTTTTTTTTTTTTCCTGCAGGTGTCTTTCAGATAAATGGAACACTCTCCAGCCTCAAATGAAGCAGAAATTTGAAGGGGTAATCCAAATGCTTGAGTTCCTTGCCCAGAATGCCAGTGTTGTTTTCATTTTATTCAGTATTTCTGGATGTTCCCGAGGCTGTGTTTACTGTAACTTTGTATTCTCTATGTCAGTGCATGCTCTAATGCAGTTAAGAGTGAATGAGAGATGTCACTGTTAACACTGAACAAGCATTTCTAGTGTTTTCCTTAGGTTATGTACGACGATCTCTGTGTAGACCAACAATTAAATGCTGGCTTGCATTCTTTTAGTTGATTATGATTTACCAGCATAAATTCCAAGTGTAGGTAACCCTCCACCATGCTGTGAAAACAGCTGGGCTGGAGAGAAACTTTTCTCTTGTGAAAAGAGCAATGAATATTCTGTATAAACCTATTGTTGTCCCTGGAAAAGATGAACAGTACTTCTCTACTAATGCCTAGCAAAAGACAGTAGAGCTCTGGCGGCGTTTTTTCCTTATTGTTGCTGCTAAGAGCAATAAATAGCTATTGCACCTTTCCAGAGACCAACCCTGTAAGTGCTCAGAGGCAGATGACTAAGAGGAACCTGACAGAGGCAGAGGAAACAGTTCCAAAGTGAAGTACTGCAATGCCAGCTGCGTGGATGCCCCACTGCAGGAATTAGAGTATTGTTTTAATGCTTCTGGTGTTTGGATGCATTTCTTGGAAACACAGGCTCGGACTGTTGTTTACTAAACCGTTGCCAAGGCGTTATGCATTGGGGATATTGTGATGGAGGGGGGAAAAAACACATTGCCACAGATGCAGTGTAGTTTATTTTATTTTATTTTGTCTGTCTGTATTGACTCAGCACCATGGCAGATGTTCTCTTTTCAAATAGCTTTGTTTTCCTGAGGCATAGTCTACTTATTTCAGGAAGTGGTAGAGGAAGGGGAGAAAGTAAAGGACTCCAGATGAATTTCTGAACACAGTCATTCTCACACTGTTAAGGAGTAAATTTTATATCCATGCACACTTTTGCAGATGGCCTGAGAAGAAGTGGGAACTTGGGAGTTTTAAGACACAACGATATTCTGTAAGAATGGGGTACTAGTATGTTTAACAGTGTGTGTGAATGTGCCCATCAGGCCTTGAAATCCTGTGTGCAAAGGGCTAGCATGCCCATTTTACTGCTAAGAAGTAAAGATGTAGACTTCAAGTGGTCCATCCAGTACTTCAGTAAGTCCAACAAAGCTAAAAATAGGATAAACTCAGCCTTGTCACCAGCAAAGAAATTCCAAGGAGTGTGCTTTAGGGGTGAGATCTGCTTTATTCTATTTCTAAGCCTGAAGCTAGTAAGATTTGTTAGGTCTGCTGTAGTGATTTGCAGTCTCACTTAGCTGTTTGCTCCTGTCCAAAAATGTAGTACTTCTTCACTGTAGCAAAAGAATGCAGACCTTGTTGAAAACTATCAGGGAAGACCCTTCATACTGGAAACATATCTCCTCATCTGTGTATTACATGTTCCAAAAAAAACCTTACAGTATCTGGTTAAGGATTACTTTCTCGTATCAGGTTTTCTTTCTTTTAGTCACATAATTTGATGTTCAGTGTTTTCTCTTTATTTGTTTGTTTTCCATATGAATGCAAAACTCTCCAGAACCTGCTTTCATTCCTGCTCTGAGAATACGACTTCTTGGGGTGGGTAGTGAATGTCTACTTGGCACCAAGGCACTTGCCTCCTTTAGAGATGTCACCAACAGACACCTAGTTTGTTAAATACTTTTAGAAGATGGACATCTTGGTGAATCAGGAAAGTGTCAGGCAATTTCAAACCACTAGTGCTCAGCTCTTTCTTTGAAAGTTGGGAGAAATGCTATGTAGCCTCTCTTAGGTAATTTGTATTCAGTGGATTCTCCCTCAATGTCCTGTTATATTAATCCTGAGACACTTGTCATGAGTCAGCCAAAGGATTAAGAGAGAAAACTTTGAGTTGCTCAGAATTTCCTAGCCATATGCTTGGCCTTAAAGGCTGTGTTAAGTATCAGGTGATTCAAATTGAAAAGCTCAGCAGCTTTATAATCTCCTGGTCTCTAATGTCACTCCAACTACAGACGCCAGAAGCAGAAGCTCCAAGGCTGGCTCATTGCTGTGTGCGTAGGGTACATCTTGCCACTCCTGCTTTAGGAGCAAAGATCCAGAAAGCAAAGCTCTTAGCCATTTATTTCCTGTCATAGAGTAAGTACCTGAAAATAATTATAACCCTTTACTGGAAATATTTGGCATCGGTGCTATGGCTCCACCATTAACATTTTCTACAGTTTCTTTCCAGACTGCCAGTTCTTTTTTATTACTGCCTTGTTAGTGTGATGAAATGATGACAATCTTCTATCCTTGCTGTGGATGCAGCCAAATGGCATAAGAACATTTGTCTGCAAAAGTAACTGAATAAAAGACTGAAATGGCCAATTAATAACAGCACCTGCCTTACATTACCTGTAGAGCCTGGCCATGCATGCACCACAATCTCTCAAGGTTTTATTACACTGAGTCTAAGGAGACATGCATGCTTCTGTTTTAACCTAAACCCAAGCACAGCTCTCCAAAATATTATTTATTCTTTAAGGCCTCCCACTTCATCTCTTTGCAAACTTTCTAACATTTTTGGTGTTTGGCTATCAAGCCTTTGGCAAAAGCATCTGTGTTTAATGGGCCTCTGAAGAGAGGATAATCTATCTAATTGAGGGCTTATCTTAAGGCATATTCTCTTATCACCATCACAGAAACATACTGCAAATATCCTGGAATTTGGAACATGCTTGAATCAAGGTCTTGGACAATGCAAGTTACAGCTGGTCTTTTATCTGTGCACTCTTTTTTTTTTTTTTTTTTTAACCTAGGAATTCTAAATTGTTCTTGACTTTGGAAAAGTTTGTGTCTACTTCATCTTGGACTTTTTTTTTCCTACTCTAACTGGGCAGGAATGACTGAACACCTCAGTCAGAATGGCTGTATGTCTCTGCATTAGCTGAATCCATAGGTAAACAAATGTGTTATTGAACCACTGTCAAGAAATAAAATGCCATTTTACCATCTAAAATGACTACTCCTGTGCCTTTCCCACTTCTGTGGCATACTCACTTTTCCAATCAAAAGCACCTTGAGTCATAGGGTGAACTCAGGCACCCGTTCTGTCTTTTTATTTCTATTAGTTCAATGTTGTCTAGATCTTTATTTTTGCTCTACCACAGATACTAATATTAAAAACCAAACCCCCACAAAAGGTGCATGACTTGCTTAGTTTATAGCACTTAACTTTTGTCTGTCCTCTGTTGTTTTTCTTTATCTACTCTCATGTTCTGGATTTGTCCAATTTAAACTGAATGCCCTTAGGGCAGGGCACATCTCACTGTGTATTAATTAATGTTTGAACCTTTCTATTCACTGCAGCATGTCAAGTACATCCTCTACTGGCTGTCTGAGACCTGATGAGCAGTAGGAAGGTTATAAAGCACTGTGTGAAATGGGTCTCTGTGTGGTCATTAAAGTGCATTCATTGTCTATCTATCAGACTATCTCTTCTCTTACTGTTTTTTCCTTCAGTTCTCCTTGACCCAAAATTACACTCTCATTTTCCATCAATTTTCAGTCCTCTTTACCTGACAACTTCTTAATTCAATTCTGCAACAAAACATTTGGAGACACTTTTACATTCCCCTCTTGAACAGTGTAGCTGTCTAGGGGGCCAATGATGACCCTACCATTTCTTTATTGGCTTGTGGATGTAAGGACAAAGGATGAATTCTTGTGCTGGGCTTCTCTTATTTGTAGTAACTTTCTGTAGTGACTGCTTCTATCTTACAGATCACCTCTTGAAAGATTTCTTCTGAAAAAGTGAGTTGAGGCTGCTAGTCACAACCTTTTAGATACCTGCCCTAGATACAGGTACTGCAGAACTGACTTGGGAAAGCACTGCCCTATACTTGTGCTAGCTGTGATCAGTCTCTGGTCTGCCAAAGCTTTCATCCTCCTGTCCAGCATCTGTTTTCACATCTTTCTGTGTGGAGTTTTGGTTATTCTGTTTGTGTTATCCAGTCATCCCAAACCCTGTTGCATTCTTAGTGTTGCTGGGTGCTTTGCTCTTCTGATATATTAATGTACTGTTTCAAGAGCTAGTTCCAAGTGTTGAAAACTACAGCAGTGGAAACTATTTTTGTGTCTTGAATGCATTTTTAAAAGACTACACAGAAATAGAGATCTTACAAATCTGAAGCAATAATTGCATTATGCAGAGTAGATGTATGTTTTGATTTGTGAAGAGGAAAAAGAACCACAGGAAGGGAAGTAAAATTTAGCTGCCTGATACTTTTTTCTTAGCTAGGTCTGCTCCAGTATTTTGATGTTAGCCTGGTTAAAAGTTATCACTGAAGCCTTGTGTGGTTTTGATAATGTTTCTTGGAGTAGAGTGATGTTTTAATTGCTCTCCTGCTTGTCTGATGCTTTGGCCAGGGATTGGCAAGGAGAGTGAAAGGTACTGATTTGCCAGTAGTGATGCAGCTGACAACAGTAGAATTCTGGATGTCTGGAGAAGAAGTAAAAAATGGGTTTGATGCCCTTAGGGGTATAAAAAGAGAAGGCTTGTTTTGAGATAAAACTTGGTGTAGGAAGTTGTTTCTTCTACCTGGTTTTACTGCAAGATAAATGAACTGCTTTTGACCTCTGTCTCCAAACACCCTCATGTAAGCTGTCTGTGTCTCTAATTACCTAGTCTTCCATTTAAGAAGCATTTTCAAAGTAGTCAGTGTTGCTTTCTGGCCTTGTGGGTATCTACAGTTTCCTGTGCTGGCATTTGTAAAGCTGCTTGTGTAGTAATCCTTTCTTACCACTATCAAGCTACCTGTTCTTCCTGTTCAAGCCAAAGCCCCAGAGCTCCTAAAGTAGGTCTCTGGAACACCACATGGAAATGCCTGTCTTGTAAATGTATTTAACTTCATGAGTGTGCTCAGAGCACACCAGGTACCTGCTGTTCCCTGCATTGGAAAGGGCAAAGCCAGAGTGTGAAGTGAAAGGACAGTAATGAAGGAGGCATGTGTGAACACAGAGTGGGGATAAGGATGGGTATTGTGTGTGCTAGGACACAGTTACCTGGAACGGCTGAGTATTGAACTGTGGAAGAGTGGCTGGGGAGTGAGTCTGTTTATAGCCCATCAGCCTGGAATATCAAATCACTCAAGTACTTCAGCCCCAGTCCTCTCCTCTGCACCTTCCCTGAGTCCTGGGCATTACATGCATTGCATAGATAGCCTGAGTGCCCATCTTGGCACTGGAGCTTCTAAGTAGCAGCCTCAAGATTCAGAAGCAGGGTGCTGAGTGTGAACTGTGTCTTCTGAGATGGGAGAGGATGAAGATGCTGATCTTGCAGTACATCAGGTTTGCAAAGCTGTTGGATAATCTTTGGCACAAAATGTATGGGCTTTGTGTTGTGCTGGGTGGAGTGGTCTCATGATAGCCAAATGCTCCCTGTGTTTTTCAGGTTTAAAAAACTGTTGGTGCCTAGCAGATATAATTCTAGACTTCTGTGCCTGTGAGAAAAAATAGAGAGGAGATGAACTGCTAAATAGGAAAGAATAGGTTTATTTCTCCTAATTTCACCAATATTGCCTCTTCTGCCATCATTTGGGAACGAAAGCAGAGCCATTAGATTTTATGAGAAAACCTGGCAGTTGAGTGTTTTATAATTCGAGCCAGTAGATGTCAGCAGTTCCATTCGAAATGGCCCTGGAAATGCAGCCGTAAATAAACTGACGGCACAGCCAAACTTCTCTGTGATATAAAAACATTCCCCCTGCTAAATCAGAACTGCATAAAATATAGCAAACAGAGGAGGATGGACAGTCACCTCCTGGTTATTGGTAAGAGTAGCATGAAGAAACATAAAAGACAACATCACATATTCTTGTAATGATCCAATTTCTAATCTCTGGTATATATTTTTCAGAAGTATGATCCTACAACATGGTTTTATTCTGTTAGTCTGGAAATCAAGAGTAGAATCACTGAAATCTGAGTTGGTATCCGCTGCAGAAGTACTCCAGTGGGATGAAAATAAAACAGGGGATGTTCTTATTGCTAGTTTTCAGTCTGTGTTGCCAGCACTGCTTAAACTAATATCCTTATACCGGTCTGCTTGTTTGACCTTGAGCCAATAACAGAACTGTTTGCAAAAGCTGCTGAAGACGATTGCTTTAGCTTGAGAGTCAGCAGGGGGAGCTCAGGTCCATTTGCTTCCACTAGCCAAACGTTTTAAACTAGGTCACTTTATTTACCCACACATACACACCCACTCAGCCTCTTAGAGATGTATATGGGATTCCTAGACCTTCTAGTCTATACTGTAGCAGACTGTTAAAAAAGGCTCATTCTCATATCTTCATGATAGACATTTCATGAAAAGAGGGGTCAAAAGAATGATTGTTCAAAAACACTCCTAAAAAAGAATTCTCTTTTACTTATTATCACAAGGCAGGGGGAGGGAAAGAATATGTCCCTCCATCCTTGTACACGGGAGTTGATGGTCAGCTGAAGGAATGCAGTGAGCTGTGTGGTAGCCCTGACCTCTCAGGAAGCTTTGGGAGTATAGTCATTAAGAAGTTAAACCCAGGCCATTGTCAATATTTTAGCAGGAAATTTATAAAATCAACATTTTTTTTCTTTTTTTTTTTTTCCCCCTGAATTGATTGGGAAAGGTACCTTCTGATTCATCTAATTGCGTTCATACTAAGCTGCTTCCTTTTTGCTTCATGTGAATAAAATTTAGATTCTTTTTTTTTTTTTTTTTTCCCCATGGGTTTGTAATATGTTCTGGAATATAATTTGGATGAGTTAGTCAAGTCAGAGATAGAGTCTGTGGAAGATCTTCTGCTCTGCAACAGCCCTGTGCTAAATGGTGGTGTTTTGTTGTACTGTGTGTATGCATCTGATGTTTAGAGGATTTGCAACTAGGCTATAATTACTGTACATAAGAGAAACAATTTCTGCATACAGCTCTTGAGCCATTTTAGGCAAGGAACCATTTTTAAACCATTTTGGGCAGGGGACTGTTAAGTGACTTTCTCAAGGTCACAGAGTGGGCATTGCAGGGAATAGACACCCTATCTCCTTAAGTTTCCATGTGGTGCTCATCAATAGTGCCATGTCATTGCCTTGGGCAAACAAAGAGATTTTCTATTTTCTGATGGCCTTTAAGTTCTCAGACGTTTGTTAAAGTATCATGTATTATTTCCCCAGATACTTTTTCACTGCAACTGAGAATGTTTTAACCTGTTGATTGTATTGATTTTTGATGTGGAAATAGCAGGCTACTCCATTTCAAACTAAATTTCAAGGGCATGAAGATTGTTAGAATGGAAAAGCCACTTAGCTCAACGCAGTTGCTCCTCTTATTTTTATCTCAGTCAGGCATAGAAAAAGAGCCTGAGAGGTCCTCGCCCTATTTTCTCTATCCTGGATAGAATCCTGATTACTCTAGATGCTGGAAGAATTTGGAGGAAAAAGTAAAGCTCATCTGCTGTATAAGCAGACATGTAGCTTGCTGTGCTTGTGTTAGTGATATCAGAAAACATGGCACTTAAGCTCAGCCTCCCTACCTTTGCATTATCTTGGCTGGGTGCTGCTGCACCTCTTCTAGGGCAGGTGCTGTGAGATGTTCTTCTCTGAACCAGTGACAAATGGTGATTGTCCCACTGAGGGTCCAGCTGGTACTTTGTAAGGCAACAGCATCCTTACAGGATTTGTATTCTTCTAAACTCTGAATGCACTTCTGTGTCCCATCTCCCACCACTTTATTTTCCTTCCTTCTTTACTTGTAGCAACCAGCTAGGATTATGCCTTTTAGGAACTGTTCTTAAGTCCTTTCTTTTGACTGCATGCTATATATTTTTTCCATTTAATACAGATTTCTTGTTTTGGTCAATTGTTTCTAGTCCTATTACTTCACAGTAATCTACATTTGATGCATGTTTCCCTTGACATATCCAGCCATATCCCTCTGAAAGTCATTCCCTGTGCATGATGGGCCTGAGCCAACATACACTGAACTCCATAGCAATGTTCATAGCAATATTAATGTTGTTTGCAATGAATTTGAAACCCAAAGCTAACGAAAAAAGCCCTTGATGGCTGTATGGGTTTAGTGAGCTGGATTCATGCAGACATTCTTTTTTTTTCTTTTTTTTTCCTTCCCCTTTCCAGAGACTTTTGCAGTTGCCTTTCTATGCATCCTTTTTTCCCCTGCACGATACAGAGCTCTCTGCTGTATGTTCACTGGTTATTGTGTGCAGCAGAGCTATTGCATTTTGCTGTGCCTCAAGAACTCTTCACTTGTGGAGGGCAAGGTTTTTCTACTACAAGGTTGGTCAAGACATGAAATTTAGAGGGAGAGGGTTTCAAGCGGGTAACTGGGTCCAGTTCCTGTTAATCCCTAGTGGCTTCCAGTAAACTCAGCTCTGCCTGTGTGAGGAAGGCAAAGCTTTATTTTATGATTGTAGAGCACTGAGAGAAACAGCCTTTGATGGGAGAAGGAGCAATTGTAGCTAGTCTAGGTATATCTGCTAGTCTTTTTTTTTTTTTTTTTAATTGTAACTTTCATGCATTCCCTGTGGTATTTTAAAATAGAGCCTTAAAAAAAGAAAATTGTGTGTGTACTATTCCTCACCTGTCCTTCCATCAGCAAGATTTTTAAACCACTGAGCTGCTGGCAGCTGCAGTGTGACAAAATGAAGCTGTTTAGGGTGGCTCCCTCTTTGGCAAAGGCCAGAATGAAATTGGGGAAGACATGAAATTAAAAAGAGCTCATTTGAAAGTGAGCGCTGATTACCCACTTCCATAAATACATTGGAGCACAAGAAATTTATTGCACTTGGACATATTTGCAATCTGCTTGGATATGGATATGAACACACTCTGAATAATATACTTCTGCTGCTTGACTGACAATCTATGGTTCTACTGAAAAGCAACTTGGGTAGATTTTTCAGTAGGATGGACGTCAGAGCTTAATTTTCATTATTTCCTTGATGCTTAAGAAAATTCAGGCAACACAAGAGGGCTAGAGAGAAAGGGTGATTCTACCACAAATGAAAAATCATAGCAGCTTTCAGCAAATGAGAAGTACAGAAGGTGGTGTTCTGGGTGCCAAATCACAGAGCAGGCTAAATTTTTCACGAACAGAAAGATGAATCAAAAAATATAACAATACAGACTAAAATATTCTACATAAACATTTCTTCTTGACTGTAGTACTATTAAATCAAAAGAGTAGCTATACCTATACAACAAATGTTTTTATAGAAAACTCTTTGTGGTTTCAAGACTGATGACATGGGGTCAGTCCAGAGTGCTAAGCAAAGAGCTTAGGAGAGCTGAGATCTGAGCAAAACAAAAACACAGGATAAAATGCCTGTGGGTTTAATGTGCATGGGATTTTTTTTTCTGTTCTTTTCCCCAAAAGTAACACTGCTTTTTATGAATGTTCCAAACAGAATTTGATGACAAACAGGAAATTAAACAAGTTATCTCTGAATATTCCAAAGTAAAGGAAGCAAACAGAAACCAAATTACAGTGTGACACTGAGCCTTCTGATATCACACAGAAGACATTATTATTATCATCATTATTTTAAAAAAAAGAAACCCAAAATGAGTTTGAGAGACCAACTTGTACTCTGAAAATTCTTTTTTTTAATTTGATTGCCTCTAGAGCAGGATCAACCCTCCCAAATTTGCATTGCCCCTGTCATTTTTGTATTCTTTGATCACAGGAGGGAACACTAAAATCTCTGGTTTTTGTTGTTAACACATGGAATTTATTTTGTACTTCCATAGCATTGTATAAAAATGATCAAGATATGAATGGTAATTTATGTTTTGTCTGGAAAGCAAGTGTATAGGCTTGCTATGGATTGCTAACATGGATCAGCAAACAAGGGCACAGAAGACTGAATGTTAAGGACAAAGTCACACAACTCATGGAAGCAGTGACAGAACTGGGAACAGAACAAGTGGAACTGTGTGCTCAGTCCTTTTGCACTTGGAACAAACTGTTCCACTTAAAGGCAAGGGAGGAATATGCCATTTAAGTAGCTTACTAGATGTTATAAGTTCCTGGTGCTAGTCTAGTAACAGCAGGAAAAGTTGGCATTTTTCCTGTTACCTGTGCATGGAGGTTTTACCTAGGTAGCATTCTCTTGGTTTTTCATTTCACTGCTATGCTGGGAAATAAAAATAGGAATGATATAATGATATGTCTGATGGCTGCCATCAAGAGCAGGTATCTTCTGAAAGTTCTTTTAAAGCACAGAAGTAGAGAAGATACATTTCTACCAGATTATGGAGATGTCAGCTGATATTTATTAGTGACTTCAAAATTTGCTTCGTCCTTCATCTGATTTAAAATGTTTATGCAATTAAAGTTCTAAAATGTGTTTGAAATCTTCTGCAAATTATGGCTCTATCAGCAAATTTGTTTCCAGTTTGACCTACAATGTCAGGTATGATTGCTCTGGGTCATGTGCTGCAATCCAACCAAGAAGACAAACTCTGGCTCCTTATTTTCATTGACATTGTTTAAATGTAATGATTTTCAGCAGCCTGGTGCTGTTGTTTGTAATACTGAATGATATTTGGAAGATAATTCAGCTCAATAACTCAGATCCTGCTAGATCCCATGTGAATTAAACAGTTTCACACTGTAGTCAGAAGAAATGTAAAACTAACATGATGTACCCAAGAGAAAACACCCGTTGTTAGTCCTGTGGTGAGAATGTAAATGCATAGGATATCCATATTTTACAGGCTGAGAAACCAAGGCATATAGTGATTATTTGTTGAAGATCATAGTAAGTTAGCCCCAAAGGCCAAGAACTCAAATCTCCTAATGTTTCCTCACCAAATGGATGCATGGTAGCTTTTCGTAATTTAGTTAGGGTAGGCAAATGACCATTTACAGTCTCACCATGGATTAAGCATTGATCTTGGAGACTGCAATCCAGTGTTTTACTCCTCATAATGCCTTTGGCAGGCTCTGTGGCACGTGACAGAGCACTTTGGTCCTGTAGAAGTAATTTTTTTCCCTCTCTGCTATAAACTGCAGTTAATAGTGGTTCCCCAGTGTCTTGACATGTTTGTGTTACATGGAAAAAAAAAAAACGAAACAAATGCCAGGTGGTATTACTAATTGTTTAGCTTTTATTTTAATTACTTGGAAATTGGTAGAAAGTGCTCTAACCTAGGGGAAGAAACCCTTCTGTTAACAGAATCAAGCAAATGGAAAATCTGACAGGTTAAAAAGTACATTGCTAACAAGGCCTGGTAGTAGCCTACTTGAAGATAGCATACTAGTACTATATAAAAAGGATGATTATGTATATGTGAGACAACACTGCAGAAACATTTGATTTCATATCATCTACATATGAATCTTCCATTCAAATGATGATGAGACAAAAGCAGGAAAAAAACTCTACACATTTCCTAGATTTTTATTATGTCTGCAAGAACATGGAGCCAATGGGAAAAGTTATAACTGTTGCATAGTACCAGTTATGTCATATAGCATTGAAGAGATCAGCAAACAGAGGAAAATGATTCCTTGCTGAAGGGTAAAGAGACTTGTGATCTGCCAAGAAAGTGCTTGAACAGCTTTCTGGCCTTAGGAAATGACCCCTGGTAGGTGAAACAAAATTTTTTTATTTTTTTTTTCAAGTGATCCATTGCATTAGTGATCAAATGGATCAACATACTGATAATTCTGGAAGAAGTAAGAGAATAGGACCTGGTAATTGGACTGCAATGTTCAGGTCAGTTCAGTATCATTCAGAATCTACACAATGAGGGTGCTATGTGAGTCCATGACTGTTCTGGGGCAGAAAATGATTGCACTGCACAAAACAAACAACCAAAAACCCCCACCAAACAAAAAAACCCAAATTATATGCACAAGTTAGTTAACTCAGGGAAATCTGCATACCCAAATTCCCTTTGATTTGGATGTAGATCATTGGTGCAGAGGTCTACTCTTGGTCTTTTGAAGGTACTGCATAAATCATGTGACATGTTCTTCCTATAGTACTTTGAAAGGTTGAAAATTATATTCACTCATGTGCAGGAATCAATTTATTGCAATGGAGAGGTAAATTGCAGTGGTCCTCTGCCTGAATAGTTTCTGGGTGGAAACAAATACTTTTCTTACATTTTTAGAGAGTTGCTTTTTTTTTTTTTTTTTTTTCATTGTGCTTCTTGCACCAGAGAAGCAGATGCTGAGGCCTCTGGTGGAAGGGTTGCTGAAGTAAGTTGTGAAGAATTGGAGGGCAGAGTACCAATGCTTTCTACAGTGAGCATAAACAGAAGCAAACCCTTGACAGTAATATGAAAGCAATGGTTAATGTCTCTGTTGATGGTATGAGGCTGGACTTACAAGGTTGTAATTGACTCTGACTTGTTTCGTGATTATTTTCTAAATGTTGTTAAAGGATAACTGGGGTGTTTTGCCATGCCTGTGTTCTGTTGGATGCTTCTGTGAGATACTTTCTTGATGAAAGTTTGCAGTTCCTTAGCTGTTCTAAGTCTGAACACTGTCTAGAGTGCTGGTTGTCTTTATCTGGGGCACTGCACAGTTATAAAAGTAATACCTCAGGAAAGAGGAGAACTCAATGCTTCAGTGAGAGCAGCCTTTCTCATGAAGGAGAATAAGGAAAAATATCCAAAAAGAGAAGTAGAAAAGAGAGGGCAGACAGATAGTCAAATATGAAACCTTTCAATATGAAGGTCTCAGTCTGAGCTTTGAAGCCAATCAAAGAGGGATCTCTGATGAGCACATGGAATTTCATAGCCAGGGACCTCAGGTGGTAAGTCCCTGCTCTCAGCTTTAACTTAACCAATCTTAATTTCCTTTGAGAAAATGAACAGGGTAGAAGCATACCTGAAGAGATGACAGTGGTGACCTGTGTCTGGTATTTGGTACCAGGATCCCAGTGCTATCAAGGTCAATGTCTGCATAAGTTCAGATTTCCTAGAAGCTGCTTTAACTTGTCTGTTTGCCTTTTATCTATAGGTGTATATAGGTATGTATGCATATATATATATATACAGAGAGAGAGGTAAATTTGTTCCTAATGTCTCTTTCTGGGCACTGTGCTTTCCTTGTTGATGTATTCCCCCACACCATTTTCACCATTTCCTGTGGCAAGCTCCTTTGGGGTTGTGCGCACCTTGCTCTCTGCATAGTGAAAAGCTTCTCATGTTGTTCCTTTTGCTTGGGGTTCACTGGACTGGTTTTACTTGACCTCAAGACCGTTTTCCATGACACCTGGTAAATGTTATGAATGATGTATTGTCAGTCTGGTTTAAGCAGATTTGTAGTAAAATATAACAGTGGGGGGAAAAGGAAGAAAATGGTCTGAGTACAGCTCATTTCAAAATGAACTCTCACCTATTCAAAATTGCTTCTGATGTGGTTGATGGTAGTGTTTCAAAAGCAGTAGCTGGTAGCAAATGGGAAGAAAAGCAACAGTGAATTAAAGATTTGAAGAGATAAAAATGGTAATTTATAGGTGAGAAAGACTGATCAGAGATGTTGTTACTTTTTAGTTAATGAAATGACCTATCTAGTGAAATTGGATAATTCCCGTAGTGAGATATTTTTTCTTTATTGTCAGTTTAGCAGAATCTCTCTCTTTCGTTAGTGAAAATGAAATGGCAATTTTAGCATTCTTAATTGGCTCGGTTCTTTTCCATGGTAGCAAGTGAGCTGCAAAAACACTGCTTATGAACAGGTTATGAACTTAAGTCTAAAAACCCATGCACTGTTGGCATCAAATAAAAAAGTGGCTGATGAAACAGTCTTCAGTTTCTAATTTCACAGAGAACTGATGTTGCTTTAAGGTGTAGTTCCCACATGGGATGCATGTGGTGAATGAATATTAGTAATGAGAAGCAGAGATAATTTGTGGCTCAACAGTGTGTCTGTACTCAGAGTGACAGAATGCACAGCCAAAAACTATATATTATACCAAATTCCACTGAAAGAAGTAGTAGAAGTGTAGGAAAATGTTAAAATAACATGGTTTAAGTAATCTCTTTGTTCCCAGATGAATCTGCAGGTGAATTTGGAAGTAATGTATAGCACACTTGCAGTGATTCATAAGGAAGTTACACACTCTAGAAGAATAGAAAATATTAACAGTGAAGTTTTGAATATAGTGACTTAAGTGATGGTGGGAGAGGTGAATTAAGTAAATTAAGCTATAGGTGCCCAAGTGGAGATTACTGAAGAAAAACTGTTTGTCTAAAACAAAAAAATAGGATTTTTGCAGCCAGGCCTTTCTTCTTAGTGTGACATGTATTGGTGTCTTTGCCTAGACCTCTCTGAGTTTTTTATTTCTTGCTGTTTTGGAACATAGCTCATTTCTCTCTGATGTATTAAAAAAATTACAGCAGAAATAATGTTCTCCATCATCTGGAATACTTTGCTCCTGATGGGCTTTTCCTCTTTGCACATGATACTAAAGTTTAAACCTCTTATTTTTCCTGTCACCCCTCCTAGCTCTGCCTCTGTCTATCACACTATTTTTAAAATTTATATAATGGCCCCACAGCTTTGTGTTCCAATTTTCCTCTTTTTTTTTTTTCCATCCCCACACTTCCTTTATTACATTGCCTTTCAGTGGATTTCTTATTTCATCCAAAAATATTAGTGTCATGGGTTAAGAGAGCCTGCTTTCACAAGCCAGTTTCCCACCACACAGATGGGAGGGGAAGTACACCCCCTCTGCCCCAAGACCTAGGTTGAGATAAAGAATGCTACTGGAAACGATACAACACACAATTACCTTAGCCTATTTGCAGAAAAGTGCAGCAAAATGCAGAAGCAGCAGCAGAAGCCAGCAATACCAGATCCTGGTACATCAGAAGTGTGGCCAGCAGGTCAAGGGAGGTGATTCTCCCCCTCTGCTCAGCTCTGCTGAGACCCCACCTGGAGTACTGCATCCAAGTCTGGAGCCTCTATTCCAAGGGGGATCTGGAGATGCTGGAAGGTGTCCAGAGAAGGGCCACAGGGATGAGCAGAGGGCTGGAGCTGCTCTGCTATGAGGACAGACTGAGAGAGTTGGGGCTGTTCAGTCTGGAGAAGAGAAGGCTCTGAGGTGACCTCCTTGTGGCCTTCCAGTATCTGAAGGGAGCTCCAAGAAAGCTGGGGAGGGACTTTTTAGGCTGTCAGGGAGTGACAGGACTGGGGGGAATGGAATAAAGCTGGAAGTGGGGATATTCAGGCTGGAAGTGAGGAAGAAGTTCTTCCCCAGGAGAGTGGTGAGAGCCTGGAATGGGTTGTGCAGGGAGGTGGTTGAGGCTCCAGCCCTGGAGGTGTTTGCAGCCAGGCTGGATGAGGCTCTGGCCAGCCTGCTGTAGTGTGAGGTGTCCCTGCCCATGGCAGGGGGGTTGGAACTGGATGAGCCTTGTGCTCCCTTCCAACTCTGACTGATTCTATGATCAAAACTGTTTCCCCCCACCCAGACATACAGAAGCCAGCCCAGTGGAAAAGACCACCACCTCAAACCCTGAAACCAAAAGCAGCAACCAGAGCAGAGAGCCTCTCACGTTACAATCTGAACTTCAAACCCCATGCTACTTTGCTGCAGCCAGCACTTTCATTTTGAAGCTGGCACAGTGGCAACGTGATATTGAATATCAGCAGCAGATTCAACTTAATCTGTGACATATGAGACTTTTAGCAACCAGGTTCTCCTTATAGCTCCACATCTTGGAGTCTTACAAATGTAAACAAATGATTAAAAAATCCCAAACTCCATTCAAACACAGAATGGCAAACATTTTTAGTGTTCATATGTCAGATGATGCTGACTTTTTTTTTTAATTATAGATTTTTTTTTAAAGAGATTTTTGGGATACATTTGTTACATAATGTCTTCTTCTAATGGTTTGTTCTTAAAACTCCTGAATTCACTGTAGTTTGACAGCTCTCCACTAGCTCAGGTTGTAGAGTGCTATATCTCTTCTCCCAGGCAACCAGCAAGCAGAACAAGAGGACACAGTCTCAAGCTGTGCTAGGGGAAGTTTAGACTCGAGGTGAGGAGAAAGTTCTTCATGGACAGAGTTGTTAGACGTTGGAATGTGCTGCCCAGGGAGGTGGTGGAGTCACTGTCCCTGGAGGTGTTCAAGAGGGGATGGGATGTGGCACTTGGTGCCGTGGTTTAGTAGGGTGACAGGTTGGACTTTGATGATCTTTGAGGTCTTTTCCAACCTTATTGATTCTGTGATTTTGTGGTATTGTGGGTTCTGAAAAATGAATCCAGTTTCTGTCAATGGAAGGCATAAATGTGAGTCTCTGCAGGTAATCAAGGCATAGTAGCATAATGGCATTGTCATAAGCCGTTATGGCAAGGTGGATATGGTAAACTTGAGAGAAAGAGCTGTCTATTTCTCTCCATCATGAACTGGAGAAGATCAGATGGAGAGTAAGTAGTCACACAGCCATCTATTGTCTGCCATGCTGTGACAGGCTGGCACATTTTGTTTGTGGAAGGAAACTATGCTGTTCCAAACGCCACTGCACTTACCTAACCTCAACATGCTGGTAGGCCAGCTAAGAAGGCAGCTTATTTCTTCCCCTGCTGTAGTGTCAGATGTGTATTCCTGATTCCTCCAGTCTCTGACAATAAGACTCAGCTTTACTGCTTTTTGTTTTGCTGTAAAAGGAACAGATGAATAATACTGTTTATTCCAAAATAGGTCCCTTGCAGTATTGAAGGATATTAGTTCTACCTTCTTGTTGCCTACAATACCTGGAAAGCCATGGGAACTGAAAAGCAAACATGGTTTGTATCAATCTGGTCTTTTTGTAAGTGGATTTGCTTTTCTTGCTATGATTTAGCAGAGAGGTATTGTCAAGATACCTGATTTATGGGTTTTAGTAACCTAGGGGAAGACTCATCACTTTTCCCAATTTAACCAGCTGAGAAAAAGTTGACCTGCTTGCTAAAGAGTGGTGGCTGTTTTCTTCTTTTGGCATGGATTCCTGAAAGCACTGCATCTTTTCTAGGGACTGGGTGATAAACTGTTCTGCACAGTACAGTATTAGCAGAGAAGCAAAGAAATGCACACATCTTTTAAAATTCTGTGGTTTCATTCTGAGTCCCTTTTGGCCATACATATGAGTGAGGCCAGCCCAAGGCTTTTCCTGTAAAGGTGATTTGAGTGATGGCTGCTAAAAATAACCGTTTTATAGATACTGGTGCTCTAATTCTTACAGATTTTTTTTCTTTTTCTTTTTTTTTTTCTTTTTTAACATGAGAAAGCAGAAGAAAATTAATTTAAAAAACAGTATGAAAGTGTCTCTTTGTGTTGTCTGATTCTACATCAGCCCTCATGTCAGGCACAGAACCAGGAGTGTGCTTGGGCTGCTGCAATTCATAAAGTCAAAACAGATTTGGAGCACAAGGTGCTTTCTGGTTTTGTCTGTTCAGTGCACCTCCTGACTTCAGTTATCACTTTGCATCCCAGTGAATAATCCTGATATTTTTTTCATTGCCTGACTTCCCAGAAATGTGAATCCCTCCATCTCAGGGCCAAAGTGAGACTCACAGGGTAAATGGCTTTCAAATTCACCTTGTGACTGGTGCATCAGGTTTTTAGAAAACCTTGAGTACTACTCAGCTGCTTTTTTTTTTTTTATGAAAAAACATTAGTAGATAAAGTTAAACATAAGAAGAATTGAGCACTTTGGGTTGTTCCAACTGAAAATAGTTACCCTGTCACTTTAGTGTATAACACTGCCATGCCTCTTTCTCCCTACTTTTTCTTGTGTTTTTTAGAGTACCTGTTCGTTTGTGAAGTGCTGTTTCTGCCTGTTATTGAACAGCAGCAAGTAAAATGGAGCCAGATTCCTGAATGTGGTGTTGGTGGATTAGTCCAACAGAAAAACTGACAGGTATGATAACAAAGGTTGAGGGATTTGTGCTGTGATCTCTGTTCTTGCAGACTTCCCTCTAATTCTGATTTACAGGGCCAGATTATGGCCTCATGGCAACAGTTTGGGTAGGCTTGGGGATAAAGTAATAAGGCAAGATAGGCAGCAATTGTTCTGGTCTCCCAGTGCAGTACCTGTTAAGAGCAGAGGACACCAGTGCTGTCAGTGGGCACCATTTTGCCTGTGCTAAATTTGCTGCTGCGAAAGAATGAACCCACTATTGATCTGTATAGATCTGTGCTGCAACTGGAGAGCTATACATTCAACATATGAACTTTTCTCACAGTTTCCTCACTTTGGTAATGATTAGTGAAGAGGAGCAAAAAAAAAAAAAAAAAAAAACCAACCAAACAAAAAAACAGTGTGAAGGATGCCTGTGTCTCAGAAGAACCTAACTGAATCAACATTAGTTTTCCTCTTGTTGTCTCGCCTGACCTGCAGGCCTATTATGGTAGTGACTGATGCCTGTGAACTTGGATTTTTAGCAAAGTCATGGGGGTCTTTCAAGTGTGAAGGATTAAATCATGACCTTAACAGGTAGAATAGCCTCTAGTTTACGGTGTTTTTTCTAATCCTGGATGTGTGGCGCAGTAATGCACGGTGTTAGGTACCTTCAAAACACATTAAATCGGCTTTAATTTGTTGTGAGTAATACCAAATAAAATATTTTGTTTCTTATGAGACTTTTGGAAAACAAAAAAAAAAAACAAACCCAAAACAACCCAAACATAACAAAACCCCAAACAAGCACACCCCACCAAACAACAACAAAAACTTCCCAAAAGCAACTCAAAAAACTCAGCAGTTGGCCAAGGAAAGTATTGACTAAAACTTCATGGTGAGAAAGCAGTCAAGGTGACACCTTGTTGCCTTTGACATTCCTCTTGAAAACAGAGAATCTGAGTACTGGGTGAACTAAACAAAGAGATGACAATTACCCTGACTTAAGTATGGATGCTACTGTGAAGAGATTTTATCAGTCACGTTGCAGGTTACTTTTTTTTTTTTAATCTGCAAGTTTATACTTTAATAATTTTTTTTTTTTTTTGCCCAGCTTGGGTGGGAAGAGGGTTGCTATGAATATTTATAACAAATCACTCCTACCAGAGGACACATTAAGTCTTGCAGCATAACAAAACTGAATTACCATGAAATAAACTTTCTTAATTAAACCAATTAAATTTCTTCCCAGTATGTAATTTAGAAACTCTGATAAACCCTGGTTGAAAAGGTTTGTTCTAGCCTTAAGCTGGCCTAAGAAAGAGTGAACATCTGGCCTGTATATGAAAGGCTTATTTAGGCCTTAGGCAGTGTGCAAAACATTAGCTGTTGTCCACAGCCCTGAATACTTTGTGTGGCCCCAGGGCTTTGCTAAAGGACAGTGGTATCATTAGGGCACAATCATGTTTATGGAGTATGCTGCAACTAAGAGAAGTGAGTCCTCAGACTTCTGCCACAGAGCTTGTAGCTGAACGAGGAATATTTCTGCTGCTTCACATTTTTTTGTTACAGCTTTACCAAAATAAATTTAAAAAAAAATTAAAATTGTAGTTTTAAAATTTAAAGTTTTAAAATTTAATTTGCGCTTTCTAAGTGTTGATATTGGTAAGCAGGATTTCTGGAACAGTGGTTCACATGCCTTTTCTGCATCACATTTCAATCTCTTTTCATAGGGTGCATTCGTCACACTCTTAAAAGAAAATTTTACAGAATCACAGAATCAATAATGTTGGAAAAGACATTCAAAGGATCATCAAAGTCCAACCTGTCACCCAAGACCTCATGACTACTAAACCATGGCACCAAGTGCCACGTCCAATCCCCTCTTGAACACCTCCAGGGATGGTGACTCCACCACCTCCCTGGGCAGCACATTCCCTAGAGTGTCTAACAACTCTCTCCATGAAGAACTTTCTCCTCACCTCGAGCCTAAACTTCCCCTAGCACAGCTTGAGACTGTGTCCTCTTGTTCTGCTGCTGGTTGCCTGGGAGAAGAGACCAACCCCCTCCTGGCTACAACCTCCCTTCAGGTAGTTGTAGACATCAAGGAGGTCACACCTGAACCTCCTCTTCTCCAGGCTAAACAGTCCCAGCTCCTTCAGCCTCTCCTTGTCGGGCTTAAACTTTGAAGGCCACTCTACAGAAACAATGCCTACATCTCACTGTATGACTTCTGTACAGGAGCTATTGGCAATAGTTATGGTAATCAATAAGAAAGTGATACTCCAATTGTTTAACATGGTTGGAGGAAAATTAACAGAAAACTTACTCTTGCCAATCTTAGGGTCCTAATTCTAGCAGATTTGAAGAAGACATGAAGAGTAGGTCCTGAAGTCATCTGTAGGTGTTTCTTATGAGTCTCTTTCCCATTTGGGAAAATCTGAGAAATGATGCTGAGGAGGTTTTTCCCGTGTTTTGGTGTTCCAAAAGCTGTGGGTTGATGTTTGCAGTATAGTAGCTATAAATATGAAATGCAGTAACATCAGCACTTCAGAAATGTAGTCACTGGGCAAGTGACACCTCTGATGGCCCAGAAAAATACAAACCAGTGGCAATGAAATTAAAAGTAAAGAGTTGAGTTGGAGACTTTAAAGTGAGATCCTGCTTAGGTTCTAAGTGCATAATCCACATGGCAGCTGAACTGGTAAGAGGTGTTATACATCTGAAAGCGTAGTAACTTCTGGTTTACATCTGAAAGTGTGGTAACCTCTGGTTTACATCTGAACACCACTGTAGTTATGAACTAGGCCTGTGTTTTTTTGTTGCTTCTCATCCTCTTCTTGCTGTAACAGTGAAGATCTATCAGTCAGTGAGATGAAGCTGCCACAATCTGAGTAGAATTTTGTTATTTGATGGTTTCTGCTTCGAAGTAGTGTTCTTGTTCTCTTTGCCAGAGTCTCAAATCCATCTTGTTTAAAGGCATAATGATACCTTATGTTCAGTTTGTCCAGGATCCCTTTTCTTTTGAGTTTTCTGTGTTTAAACATAAATAAGATCTGCAGGGTTAGGACATTGTTTGTTTATTAAATAAGCAGAGAAGTATGAAGAAAGGCAAGTAGGGAGAAGGATTCTGCTTCATCGAGATGTGAAGGAGAGCACACATCACAGGCTAGTGGGGCCAGCTTAACACTCATCACATGCTCACCACCCCACTCCTGCCCCAAAGAAGAGGAAAAGGGAAAAAAGATGAGAGAGAGAGAGAGAGCAAAGACCTGGTAAAGCGATTTTGAAAGGTTACATCCCTTAGCTGACATTTTCATGCTTGTTTAGGAGCAACTTTGTCAAGAGAGAAAACTTTAAGGTAAATGCAGGGACACTTGAACAAAATGCTGTCATCCGAGATTGAAACATAATGTGACAACCAGTAGCCTGCTGCCTTAGGAAGAAGCTGAATGTCTCCACTGAGGAGATGCAGTGCCTCAAAAAAGTAGTGCTTTTACATGGAAAACAGAGTGTTCACAATTTATTGTCAGAAGAGTCACATACATGTGCACAAACCCTTGCCTGGTAAGCGAGAGAAACAGCTCTTACAACAGGCTGGAGTCTTGCTCATTAGGATGCAACAGTGATGGGGAAAAAAAATACCTGTCAGCATGCCAGAAATGTTTCAGAGGAGAACTGCTACAATGGTTGGTTCTTTGCTAATCAGGAGATGGAAGGAATGAATATCCTCTCAGTAAATCTGTGATACATTTGATGAGGAAATAGTCTGGTTTCTATAAACTTACCTTGTGCTTTTCTTATAACCGTGGAGGTATTGAAATGCAAAATGTCTGGCACTGCCAAGGCTGATGAATGATTTACAAGTATCTTTCATTAATTTCCATCTTTTGGCTTGCACTGAAAAATGCTGTCTTTTTCACTGGTTCTCAGGATGGGAAAATCATCCCCTTGCTCAAATACACACATTTGGAATAAAATAATAAATCTTAACAACTCTACTGTTGTCTATTTCAGGCTGTTAAGCTTAGCAAGTGCCTGAGACAAAATACAGTTGCATAGTCCAAAACTATGCCTGATGTAACTTGACATGTCTTAATATAAAAAGAATTTGTATTTCACCAGTCTATCTTTTCCCCACAAAATCTTGTCAATGATTTCTCTCAGCGAAACCAAGGTCAGGTTTTTGTTGTTTTCTTTTTTTTTTTTTCTTAAAAAAAAAAAAAGGCTACTCCTGCTTTGAGGCAAGCTGAAGCAGATAGTTCACAAGCCATTCTGTGTTTTACATGTTGGATTCCTCTACAGCTGTGTTTGAAAGTCTTGTGTTCAATTCTTTATTACTGTTGTGCCATAATGCTATTTAAATATTATGAAAAAGTTGCTTCCTCGTGGGGAGAAATACTCTATCATGCACTTTGTTTCACTGACCAAATTCTTACAGGCAACCTCATGGATCATAAAATAATTGGACACTGTCTAATTAAGCTTTATCTGTTACAGTGGCTTTTGATGCCTTCTTCTGATCCCTCTCTTTTTTTTTTTTTTGCCTTAAGACTCTGCTGTGAAACACCTTTGATAGAGGAGTTAAAGGCAGCATGCAGACATCTTGAAATAAGAGCAGATACTTGAAATGACAGTAAGAGTAATTTTGATGAAAGGTATCTTAAAGAGCACAGGAAATACATATGAAAAAGGGGGGATAAAGAGGGGGTACATGGCTAATCCTAACAGATGCATAGTAGCATGGCTTGTTTTAACCACCACACTCCTTGTTCATGCTAGATTCTCCTGACAATTCTCTCCAGCCTTTCTGCTCACTGTCTTGGGTTTGGCTTTCCTTCCCCTTCTACCCAATCTTGGGCTGCTGCTTACTTCTGTACCCATCATCAAGAAACATATCCTTGACCCTTTTCTTTTCCAGAAATCCTTTCACATATCTTATATCTTTACATGGCCCCATTATTGATCACCTTCCCTCCTCATTTGTCCAGATATACCATGCAGGAAAGTATCATTTTAGCCATGTAACTGGAGAGAAGAGATCAATCCTCTGATATATCCAGTTAGCTAACTTCCAAAACCTCTTCTGAGAAGCTTATAGCAGTGCCAGGGACATCTGTTGCGAATTTCTTTTCTCGAGTTACATCCTAGCTCAGGGTTGAGTTCTGGTGGACTTTAATCAAGGTCTCAACCAACCATTTCTTAGCCAGACTTTCATACCCAAGCCTTCATGGTATTTTTGATTAGTTTTGGAGTCTTCCCAACAGTGCAGCTTCCCTTGGCACCTAATGTTTGTTTTTCTTCACCTAATTTAGTAACTCTTCCCTTCTTTATTTCCTCCTCCTTCCTGTTTTACTTTTTGAATTATTGTGCCACTTCTTTTATTTTGTTTACTTTCTCTCTAGATGATCTTGTCCAGTCGTATAATTTCACCTGCTGTCTTTATAGAACTGAGATGCAGTTCTATTTCTCTGCTTCTGACTGGTCTGCATCCAATTCCATCTTCTTGTTTCTCTCCCTGACAATTGCTTCTGGGTATCATGCCATCAGCTTAAACTTAATTGTATGCCTTTCTTTCTCCATCTTCTCCTTGTATGTCATTGTAGACAATGACAATATTGACACCATCATGGTGACTTGCAACCTGAGGCAGGTTGTTTTTTTAGATTCTGTTTTTTTCTGTGCTTCAATAGGCCAGTCCTATATAGAAACAATTACAATTAACAAATTAATACAGAGAATTGTGAAAAGGGGAGCAAGCTGATGTGATGTAGTAGAGAATGGTGCCATTGTACCACTTAAATTTCAGGAGATTATACCCATGGTGACTGTGGTCAAAGAGAGAACTGAAAATGTGTGAAGTATCAGGACTTCAGACGTTTTCATTATTTAATTTAAGACTTTGGGGAAGTGAAGTCAAATGGTTTGATGATGAACACAGTGTTGTTCTAAATTAAGCAGCATGTAATAACAGAAGAACAGGTACAAATTTGATTCCAGTAGTTCTTGTCCTTGTGAATTAATTCTGAGCATTACATTAGAAGGGTTAGGGTGTTTTGTTTTGTCCTTTTTTTTTTTTTTTTAATGAACACAAACTGTTTTTGCATTCTAAACTGTATTTCTGAACATACCACATCAGCCTCGATGAGCTGGATGTGTGCTGATAACAAGAACTGAATTTGTCTTGACATCTTGTTTGGAATATTTCTAATCAAATATTAACATTAGTACTGCCACATGTCTCTGTTATTTCCTTTATCTTCTCACTTAGTCCCACAAGCCTTCTCTAGACAAAATTACACTAATGCATTACTTAAGAGTTCCTTTTATTTATTTTTTTTCTTCCTTTGGAAAGCTTTTAAATAATATAGAACCCAGTCTGAGTAGCAGCTACGGATTCCTGTGGAAGAAGCATGCTTAAAACTCTGCCAAAAGAGACAGAGTCATTGAGACTGACTTCACTGGCTTATGTATTTGTGTGTTAGTTGTGATACAGGAAGTATCACAACAGTGACAAATAACTTTAACAGGTATAGCTAAATCACTTTTTAAATTGGGATTATGTGACAAAATCGAAAATAAACCAGAATGTTTGATGTTGCCATGAATCTTTAATGAATGTTCCATGTTTTTGTGATGTGTCCAAGGTAGTCAAATGCAGGCCTTCTTCCTGTACACCAAAAGGGAAGCAGAGACAAACCTTGCATTTTAACTTTGGACCAAAATTAAAAAAAAAGGGAAAAAGAAAAAGGGGGGCTTAAATGTGCCATTCATGCATAGAAATAGGGCTTGACATGCCTAAAGTGGGAGGCAGGTGACGATAGGAAGGTTGTGCAGCTAACTAGGAGCCTGCTGTTAGAGCCTGTGCCCAAGGTGTGTGCACCCTACAACACCAAGCTAACTGGAAGGCTGCATGCCTTTACCCCTTCCCTTTGCCTCCACTGAGAAGCCGGAGCGCCAGATAGGAGAGCTAAACATTTCTTGTGTCCTTAGATTCTCCCTTCCTCCTTATTTGAATCAATGCTGTATTTAATTATTTAGCCTTCGAATGCCTGCGTTTGAGGCGCGCAGCCCTGAGTCTGCTGTTCGTAAGGCACTGCGCTGAACCCGCAGCGGCTCCCATTTCCTGCCTTCCGCAGCAGCAGTGGTCGGACGGTCTGTCGCATCTTGTAGGCTTAACAGTTTCACTGATAAATCTAACTCGATGCTAATGGATGTGCTGTAATACAATATGGAGCAGAAGCTAGGACCCTGTGGCCTGTCGTGGGCCGTGTAATTTATGACTGAAATGTCTCATATTTATGCTGACAAGAGGAATACTTGATGTTTCCTGCTAATGTGCTGGCCCGCTCCTCTGGTCTACTAATTCTAGATGTGTTTTTGGCCTGTTTTCTTCCATCTTTCTCCTTTCCTGTTTCTGCCATCTACCTTGTCACTCCTGGCTGCCAGGGATCTTCTTTTGCCTCTGCTGCCCTTTTTGTTTTGAAAGTGAGCATAACTGAATGACTGTAAGAGTTTGCCTGAAAATAAGATAGGTTCTCTGATTGCTTAAAGCTAGCACTGGTATCCTTCTAAAGGAGTCCAACCTCATATGACTGAGCATGGTTGTGACCAACGGCATGTAGGAAACTGGACTGAGGAATTGGTATGGTCCCTGAATACCCAAAAAACTATGAGAATGAGTCAGTTTTTTCCTCAGATGTGATCGTTTTTGTTCTCTGTATCTGGTTGTGGTGGTTTAACACCGATGTAACACTGTTACAGTGGTATTAGAAGCTGTGTATTTCCCCCACCTTGCATTTTTCTAATTTGCATTAATCTTAAAACAGCCTCTGCAAAAATATTGATTTGCAATTTCATTCCAATGCAGACTGCAAAGAGCAATTTTTTTTCATTTCTAATTGTACAGAAGGTGCCTTCTTGCTTCGTTCTGACAACATACAGATGGAATATCTTGAATACATAAGGCAGCAGTTTTCACTACCTTTTTATTTTATTCTTCCAAACAGTGCCTAGTAATGTCACTTAAAAAAATCAAGACATGACATGATTCTTGCTTTTTTTATCACATTGTTCTAAGAGTGAAAGCAACCAGGGCATGTCACAAAAGGTATAGTAAACCAGGCAAGCGTTGTACAAATATTTGATAATCTTTTCTGAGGTGAATTTTGCTTCTATTTTAAACTAAAACAAGAACTGCATTGGTTCTGCAGGCAAATTAATCTCTCTTTCTTTTACTTTGTGTATCACTAATAAGTCCCAATTTTTTTGCTGATTGTTTTTGTGCTGGTATTCTTTGTGCTGTAATGGTTTCACAAAGTATAAATCCTCACTGCAGTTTAACCATCAGTCATGTGTAGAAAAATCCTTTAATTTTACCCTGTCTAGATGTTAAAATAAAGAGGAAATTACATATTTAAAAATAAAATAGGACAACAGGATTCAAAATTGCATCAGCCTCAATTTGTTTATATGAGCATGAAAGAGGAGAGGGGGAGACTTATCCTTTGGGACTGCAAATGGCACCTCCTGCTGCGGTATTAAATTTACCATTTGCAACCTCCTGTGCTTCTCTGAGAGTAGAGGGTGGCGCCTGACTTCTTGGCGCCAGTGCGTCAGCAAAGGTGTCTAATAGATGCAGACACGGAGATGTGGGTTGCTTACTTAACCTTGCTCTAGCTTAGCCCCACTGGGGACAGCCAGCTGATCCCCTCAACATGACCCAGGAGAATGAGGATGCTCCAGAAGCAGTTTATAGCTTTAATAATTTACATATCCTCAGTTAATCTCCCTTACCAGCCGCCAATTAGATGGGGGAATATTCATATTGCCTTGATATATATTTTTTTATGTACGGATCAATTAGTGGGAAAGTAATGAGGTCATAGAAGAGCAGGTGGGACTATGAATCTTTGTTCTTTTTGGAAAAAAAAAATACTTCTGTAAGTATTTGTCAGTAAGAAGAAACACAGAGGTGAAAGTGGTTTTTGGTGTTTTCTGATGCTGCTTTTCGTTTCCTTAAAAAGGCTTTTAGGCAAACACCTGAGTGTCAGTTTAATCGTGAAGATTCAGACCCTACAAGCATGTGTTTAAGAGGGTTGAAACAGGACTGCTCATGTGAGTAAACTTATTCACATACATAAATCTTTCCAGGATTGGGGTGCTTAATGATTTAGGACAAAGCACCAGTGGAAAAAAATGTTTATTCTGTTGCACCTGCATGATGCAGCAGATATTGTCAGAGCACCATTAGCTACTTAACGTACCAGCTAATGACTGGCAGACTTAAAGGAATGTAGCTGGATAGCAGGCAGCCTGGTCCACGAGGGTTAATGATACCAAATGGCTCAGACAGTCTATGGGAATACTGGGGACAGCTTTGCAGTTGAGCAGAGTTTAAACAGCACCATTTTGTAAGACCACAGGCACAGGGAATATGTGATGAGAACTGTTGACTTACCCTTGAATTGATATTAATACAAGAGGAGAAAAAACCCAACTCCTCTAGCATATGAAGGTTTTTTTTTTTTTTTTTTCCCCCCTCTAAGCACATAACCACAGTGAATCTGCATGTGTTCTGGTGGGTTAATAGTGATGTATTTCTACTGTCCATCTAACCCTCCTTTGCATAATTATATTCCTTCTCCCAAATGAGGAGAGAAAAACCTATGAAATCTATCACCATGTCACCTACTAGTATGAAACAGAAATCTAGGTAAGAGTGGCTGGAAGAAGGTGCCACTGTGGCAGATTTTCCTTTTGGGTGTAACCACACTAAAATAGAATGAGAGAAGAAAAGCAAAGGAAAAAAAAAAACCCCAAATGATCCTGGTATACATCAAAGATACAGTAGCAAAACGTAGAATAGAGAGAAATATTTGAAAAAATTAAGATCAAATGCCAAGTCTAGCTTTTACCACAAAGCACCAAGCTGATTTTTCATAAAATAAAAGAAGTCCCTGAATTGAGAAATATGTGTCTCTCTTAGATTGGATTGTGCAGTGAACAGTATCAAGAACTAAGCAATAATAAATCATCAGGCTGTATGTCAGAGTGAGCACTACAAGATAAACCCCTGTTGGAATTGTCATGAAGGTGACCTTATGAGAGTGACTACAGAAATACTTTAAAAAAAAAAAAAGAAAAAAAATCAATGTTCTCTTTAAAACTCTGAAGCAAATCTATTTGTGCTTTGTCTTTCACTGTATTTGCTATTTTAATTTGCTGTTTATTAAATGAAATATTGCTTTATCTAGGGAACACTGCATGATAAAATTATCGAAGATGCTGCTGGTGCAAAGCTATTTGTAGCAAATGAAATCCTGCTGTGTGCAATTCAGAACATCATATTGAACAGTCCAGATAGCAGCATCTGTGGATAGCTCTTAAGACTTCAGACTTGCCTTAGTTAGCTTGTTTGTTTTTATCCTGTGTTATTGATCTGGACTTCATGATATGTTTGTGTGGCGAATGGCTTTTCAGACGCCAGGAACATATTTAGAGGCAGGTCAAGTGAATTGAACAGAGGCATAAAAATCTGCTGATTTCTAGAAGATGTCAACACATGACAGAAAGAGCCTAGAGAGTGGGAGACCTCTTAAACTGGTATTGACATTGCCCAGAAATTTGCAGTGTAAAAGGGGGAAGAGCGTTTTGTCTCACGAACAAAGCTTGCGCTATCAGCAGTGCCTTTGTGAGCCTGGACAAATAACATGCTACCCTTGCATGTGCTCTGAAAGGTGCTGTCAGTGTTAGTTTCTGAACACTGCAATTAAGGTTAGAAGATACAGTCCTAGCAGTACAGAATGTTTTACTCATCATGTATGTCAAAACTGTAAAACAAAACCCTGACTCCACAGCACCCCCAAAAAAAAAAAAAAAAATCAAACCAACCCCAAATCCCCATGCTGCCAGGATAACCCATCATTTGGACTGATTTGATCCTCTGGACTATGCTAAAAAGGAAATGTGGGGGTAAAAAAAAAAAAAAAAAAAAAAAAGGATGAGTAGAGATGTTGAGGAGAAACAGGAATACTGAGCCATACCCTGTTCTCTGGCTCTTGTGTGACCTTGGGCAAATCATTTATCTCTCTGTATCTCCGTCATTCATCTATGATAAAATAAGAGTCACATCTCATCTAATAGGGCTTTGGATGCCTAGGATAAATGGACAAACCTGGATAGTGCAGTTATCATGGGACACACTAAAGAGGATGTTTCAGATGCTAAAGTGCCTCCTATCCACTTAGGAGAGCCTGATCTGACTCTGTGCAGAGCAAATTTGGGTATTTTTGCTCTTGTGCCATGCCTTATCTATAAACTGGATAAACTGTGTATGGCTTAATTGATCACTGACTGCAGTGTTTTAACATCTCCAGGGCTGCTTAGAGGCTCGATTAATATTTAAAAAGCTCTTTAGGATCTAGAGATGGAAAGCTTTTATTGAAATGGAAAGAACTTATTGCTAGCACTGCTTGAAGGTATTGTTTTCAAGGTTTGTTTTTGATATAGTCTGCAACTAGGATGTCTTACTGGGGAGTCTTGCATTATTGCAGGATAGACTGCAGTCTAAAACCCTTGTACTGTGATTTTTTTTCTTTTCATCCTTATGTTCAATAATAAATGGTTACATGACAAAAATCTCCTCATCAGGACAAAACAAACAATACAGAGGCTGTTAAGAGTGAGCTGCTCTTGCACAAATAGCTATTTAATACATTGAGGGAAGTCTATGCTAATGAAGTGTGTAGAGTGCCACATCTGAGGTAACATCACTGCGTTGTCAAGGACTGTTGATACAACACCTGCCATGGAGCCCCTATCCAAATGCCTTGTTGAATGGGTATCACCAAATGGATTGCATGACTTCTATTGTAGCATTTTCAGCCCAGAAGCTAAGTCAGTTATTTGACAGGAATGGAGGAATTTTAAATATTTGTCACATCCTGTGCACTACTGCACCAGGAATGAAATGTTCTCACGTTTGAATAAATGACTTTAACAATGCATTTGTTGGTATAAATCAGTGCAACTGAGACTTTGCAGGCTTTACAAATATAGTTAATATATTATGAGATTTTTCTGTTTGAATAGTAAATGACTGACAATTTTTGCAAGTGAAATGCTCTTTTCTTCAGTTCAGCTGTGGCATAGACATGACTTCTGTAGGACTTCTTACCTACTACTGCTACTGGTCTCTTTACTAATAAATACTGTTAAGGTATTTAAAAAGATTTTACTATTTTTTATGCTGTCTCCAAGACTACAAAACAGAAGAAGGGTATGTTTCATCTCAGTATACTAAGTTCTCCTCAAGATCAAGTAATTTAACACTGGACCCACAGAAAATGACTAGAAGAGCATGGTTATTGAGTTATCTGTTTGCTATTTCTTTTCTTTTTTCCTTACTTCCCTTTATTTTTCTCCCTATGGTGGCAACTGAATGGAATCAAACTGCTGATTGATTTAGATTAATTGAAGCTAATCACTGAGATCTCAGGTGTGGAGACCATCTGAGCAATGCATTAAGATGGTAACTGCAACAAAATGGTAGATCAGAAAAAACAGTCTGTCTTCTGCAAAAACATTATAGGCTGATTCTGGAGAGTGATCTGAGTTTGAGAAGCTGGGCATTATTTGTTTTATATCAGCTAGCTATGTGTTTAGGCTATTGCTAGGATGGGGACCCAGTTTCTCCCTGACTTGAATAACTGTATCCCTTCCCCACAAAGACTGCCACATGCATAAGTTGAAAAAAAAAAATTACCATCTGATTTGCATTGGTTCAGGAGTTGAATGAAACACCAAATTGGACTGAGGAACTGGGAAGGAACTCGCAGGTTGTACAGTTTGTTCATAGCTGTGTATCTACAAGCAATAATCCCATGCACTTTCCAGCTGAGCTGGAATCACTCGCTAACTCAGAAATTCCAGTGTAAAAACATATGTTCTAAGTTCAGAAATTTGCAAGTGTCCATGCAAGGCAGAGAAAGACCAGTGACACATATTCTAAGAACCTGCATAGTCATCTTTCTGTTACTGGTCAATGCTACCTTAACCAAATCTTGTATGAGCAATAGGGATCTTGTATGTGTCCATTTCTCTTTACTGCAGACCATCCAGCTGAGATGCAACAGTGCAGCTAGGAGCAGCTGTGTGTCCCTTGCAGTACAGCAGGGTGGGGGCTGTGATGGGCTTCAGCCCACCCCGTCCTTTCATTGCTGGCAGGTTTTAGTCAAGCCTGTTCTTAAAGCCCTCTGCTGAGGGAAGCTCACAGTCTGCCCTAAGAACCATATTCCAAAGCTGCACTGCCCTTTCTGATGCCCTTTTTGATAGTGTGCTTTTTCTTGCTCTAACTTGAATATTTCCTGCTACAGTAGCTAAATATGTTTTGTTCTGTTCTCAAGGACACAGGGCATAAATTGTTTCTTTCCTGCTTGCATGCATTTTGCTCATCTTCCCCCTCCTTCCCCAAAATGTCTTTTGAGCACTTGCAGCCCTTCCCAGGTATCTTTAGCATTAAACCAATAAGAATTCTTTCTGTCTTTTTGATGTGGTCACATTTTTGAGTTGCTCTTTGACATTGTGATCCAGTGACCTCTGGTGTGGATTCCTGTTTGTGTGCATCTTTCTGTAGTGGATAGTGGCAAATACCATCTGGTGGAACGGTCTTTATAGGCATGACTTTGTATGTGCTTATCCTATGACTGTTTTTTTTTTTTTTGAGCAGCATGATGCTGCTAATTCACCTTCAGCTCCAAAATAATTTTCACTTCTAACTATTTTTAGAAATATTTTCTGATTTTTCTCCTACCTAGCCAGTGATTTTACACTGCATACATCTACAGTTGGTTATTCTTTAGTATCTCATATTATTAACCCAGTTTTCCTGAACATTGCTCTAGTTTGTCACAAAAATTTAGAAATCTGTTTCCCAATAAACTGTTCTTCCAAGTTTCTTGTAATCTCTGTGAGAACCCAACCTGGAGTACTGAGTCCAGTTTTGGTGCCCACACCATAAGAAGGACATCAAACTGCTGGAGCAAGTCCAGAGGAGGGCCATGAAAATGATCAGGGGGCTGGAGCATCTTCCCTATGGGGACAGGCTATGAGAGTTGGGACTGTCCAGCCTGGCGAAAAGAGGGCTCCAGCTCCTTATAGCAGACTTCCAATGCCTTAAGGTGGCCCATAAGAAAGCTGGGTAGGGACTTTTTATGAGGGCTTGCAGTGACAGGATGAGAGGGAATGGCTTTAAGCTTGAGGAGGGTATATTTAGACTGGAGATTAGGAAGAAATTCTTTACAGTAAGGATGGTGAGACACTGGAACAGGTTGCTCAGGGAGGTTGTAGATGGCCCCTCCCTGGAGGTGTTCAAGGCCAGGCTGGAAGACCTTGAACAACCTGGTCTAGTGAAAGGTCTCCCTGCCCATGACAGGGGTTCAGAACTATACCATCTTTAAGGTCCCTTCCAACCCAAGCCATTCTATGAAACTATGAATCTGAGGGTAATAGCTACATGCCCTGCAATAGTGCTGTTAGAGCAAGTATTGAGCACAGAAATGCTCAGGACAAATATTTTGCAGAGACTGTGCTGTGAATTTGCCTAAGTGTGATAATTTTTCTTTGCATATGATGATCCAAACAGTTATGTATCTAACCTGCAGCCTTTTCATTTGTGTCATATTTTCCCAGCCCTAAAAAAGACTATCATATAAGATCATATGGCAAACATTATTATATTCAAAGTACAGTGTTAACTGTTCCTCTCATCCACAAAGCCTGTTGGCTCATTAACAAATAAATGATGTTTTCTTGGCAGGATTACTTCCTAACAAAAATCTTTGTGGGTGTAACCTATTTCCTTATTATCTTGCAGGCACTTATAATATGTTTGATTATTTAATTCCAGAATTTTTCCAGGAAATGAAGATAAATAATTTTCCAACTCCTTTTCAAAGAATGGAAACTATAGTAAAAATCTAGTCCCTTTCTCTTCTGCGGCTCTCTCATTAATTTCCAAAGCCAAACATGAATGGCTCTGAGATCACTGTCAATACAGGTTTAAGCAGTCTAAGAGGTCAGGAGACCTGAATTTGAAAGCTTTTAACTTACCTAAATATTCAAAAGCGGAAACCAAGTCAGTGTTTGGTATGATTCCCATATAATTACCCACTTAAAATTATTATTTTAAAAACTACTCATGGAATCATGGGTACAACTGGCAGTCAGCTATCTGGGTGAGCTTTGACCAGGCTAGTAAGCCTTTCTAAATATCTTCTACTTCCTTTACAGAAGTGCCCAAATTTATTCCCATGTTTTTTCTGAGCTCTAGTAGGCTGCTGGTGGTGTGCTTAATAGACCAAGGCAAAAAGTTATTATCTACTAACGCTTCAAATCTAGTAAAAAGATCAAAAATCTTTTTGCCTTTGCTTGGGGAATGAAAGGAGTTGACACAGTAATAGATTTTTTTTTTTCCAGCTTTCCCATATTAGTCTTTTCCCTACCACATGCAAAAAGGGAACTGTGCTGGACACAGTTTTTTTTGTTTGTTTGTTTGTTTATTTGTTTTGCTTTGTTTTTCTGGAAAAATGCATCCCTATGGCATTGCTGGAGACAGACTTTGAGATTTAGGAACTGAATACAGATGGTTTGGTGTCCTAACTCATGTCTGACTTTACTGCTATCAGAAACTTTTCTAACTGTTTTTTTTCCCCCAGTGAATTTTATCTTCAGAAGAACAATGCAGGGATCTGTCTTGCATTGGATGCTCCTACCAGTACTTTCTCTGTATTTTAATAACTTTTGTCTGCTATCTCTCCACCAATAACTTAGCATCTCCTGATCTATTTCTATTCACTTGGTATAAACATAGTAATGATGCCCATGTATCTTCTTAGTCAAGAGCATTATATACCTTTTACATACAGAGAAAACAAATTTTCCAGAAAGGCAGTGATAAGGGTCGTTTTGTGCTGTATGCTACTTAATCTTCCCAGTGTCAGCTCTGACCCTTGCTGAGGAATTGAAAAGATGTAAAACAGTAAAAAGTAATTTACCTTCCATTGTTTAGTCCATTCAGCTTTCAGAATCAGATTTAAATGGTTCGCATTAATTACTGTGGAACCTCATGAGACTTGGAGATCTATCTTCACAGGGTTGCAAAAGATAGAGGTTGTCTCAGCAGAATAAGGGTAGATTTTTTTTTTTTTACTAGTGGTTGCAAATCTTTTCTTTTAAAATACTACAAATAAGTAAATAATTTTCTGTCATCAAAAATTGTGGAAAATTGCGATGGAGGGAAAAAAAGAAAAAAAAAAAAGGAAAAAAAGAAATAGGAATATATTTGGAGTTCTAGCCTAATTCTATGTATCTATGTAGAACAATTTTTAATGCCAGAGCAGAAGTCATAGGCTAAGCACTGATTTATGCTTCTATGCAATACTCCATGTACTTACACACAGCTCCATATTTTGGGAAAGTTTTCTGAGGACTAATGAAACTGGCAAGCAGTTCGGCATCGGCAAAGTGATTACATTTTAAATGAAATGGACTTTCAGTGACGTACTGCTCAAAGTTAGTGGAGACAACTGGCAAATTGAAGGTGGGAGAAGATCAATACACAGAATCTACAGGACTTTGGATCTGTTATCTGAATTATTGATTGAGTGGAGAATTAAAGCAGAGATGCAGTGAGTTTAATTCTGTTGTGTGACAGGTGGAAAATGGGTACATTAATTAGGGAGCCCCAGCAGGAACGTTCTCAGCAGGACTTGTGGTTGCTCCAGGGAATCCTTTAGCATTTCTGCCTTGTTTTGTGGTGTGTTTGATGATGTCATTCTTAAGTCTCATTTTTCTGTGCACTGCACTTTTTAATCTTCAAGCATTCTGTCTTGCAGAGCCAGACAATAATTGTGTATAGTGCACATAAGCAGGGAGTGCAGGCATAACACTTCTGGATGTTTTTGAATGGTTCTGTCAGACTTCATAGTTCAAAAATCATGTATTTTGATAAAAGCAAACTGCTACCATTTGCTGTGCTTAACAAGCAACAGGCAATCTCTTCTATAAGTCCTTTTTATTGCACTTCAGAGTTGTCTGGCTTTTCCTCTTACATGGCAATTGAGTGTTCACTTACAAACCCTTGCCACTCTCTTCATATATTGCTTTCTTAATCTGAAATAAATATAACAATTTAAAATAGCCTGTTGCTTTTTGGGTATGGCAAAATACATCAGTTTGCATGAATGACTGCAGGACTCAGGAAGGGGAAGTGGCAGAACAAGTGCAGCCCATTACCCAAAGGCAGCTCGCAGATCCACACAGTATATCATGATTCTTTTCTTCCCTGGTACAGATTATGTAGAGATTTTGGCATGAAGTATGCCATCTGGATCTGTGGCAAGTGCTGTGTTCTGAGTTGTGCCTTTTCATGAAAGAAGGAAACGTCTTGTCCAGCACCAATTGTCATTGATTTCCAACAGATCAGAGGCAAGTGCCAATAATGCTCTAGTTTAGGGAGAATCTGGTCTTAACTGACAAGAAATGCAAACAAAAATGAAAATTAACAGCTAAAACTGTCATGTAATACAAAACTGTCAGAACCAGTTCTAAACCCATCAGACTCTACATTCATTTGCACTATTTTAAGCCCTTTGTGGATATTTTTTCCCTTGACTACGTTCTTGGTTTCAGTCAGTAGGAATGGTATCTCAGTTAGGAGACAGGGAGAGGTAAACATGGAGACCTTTAAAGTAAATAACTCCCCTGATTTATTTCTGTCTCATCTCTGCAGGAGGTAACAGTGCTTCTATTTTTCATCATGATGTTTGAAACATTGAAGTCTTAAAGTAGGCATTTAGTTCCCTGTTTCCAAAATGTTTACTCACTGTAGGGTTAGAGATGGTATTGTTTCCAGAGATTGTAGTGCAGCCTCACAGGGCATCTCTGTTCCTTCCTGCAGTGTTAGACATGTGAAAGTCATGGGGGCCTTTACTTAACCCTGAACTGAGTGCTGCAACAGAGTATGAAAACTGTACTTAGGAAGGCAGCCTTCAGGAGGTAGGACCTGGGACTTTGGGGCTTGAGGTACTCCCAGTCTGAAGTTTTCAGAACAGCTTTCTCATGTAGATGATTTTATCTTGAATTTTATTGTTGGGCCAAACAAAGAAATAGCTCAGAGCTCTCTAGAAGCCCAGGCAACCTGTCCCAAAGCAGAAGACTATGAAAGCACTAAGCAGAATGACACTGAATTGGACCTGTCCCTTTCATGTTGCTGATTCCTAGGGATGTTTCACAGCTAATCTGGGAAATGGTCATGTTTCAGTTCTTTTAAAATATGATTTTTTTAAATTGTCTCAAATCTTAATTTTAATTTGATTTGGAGCAAAATCTTAAAAGATGTATTTTTGACAATGTTACTTTCTTTACTTTGGCTAGCTCTTTTGGTTGTGTAGCAAATGATCCATAGCACTGCAGTATATCCAGGTAGCTACCATATGCTCTTTGAATGGAAACCACCCTGGTGTGTCTCTGTTGTTTCAAGTTCATAAACAGTGTGCTCCTACAGACTTGTAAGAGGTGCAGGCAATCTTTAAAAAAAGCTTTGTGAAGCGTGGTTATAAATATAAAATGCTGAGCAGAGAGAAGAACTATTTTCAGAATGCAATGCAAACCTTTGAAAGGCACAAATAAACTTTATATAAGCAATGTCTCTAAATAAAAGGATTTTAGAGAAGCACTCATGCAAGGAAGGAGAGGACAATGATTAGTGCTGAAGTCCAGTATGAATATTAGTCCTATTCATCCAGTGTCATATACTCCTAGCAGTGCCTTCTGTCTTGCACAACATAGGCTGATATCTATTGCATTAAAATGGTGAAGATCATAGAATCATAGAATGGTTTGGGTTGGAAGGGACCTCTAAAGGTCATCTATTCCACCCCCAAGATACTTAAAGCAATCACAAATAAGCATGAATGATATCTGAGTACATGTATAGGAAAGTTATTTAGCTCATTGCCAAGTACATAAAAAGCCAGTAATAGAGTTACTGCAAGTTCTGAGGATTCTTACATGCCTACTGGAGTGGGCCAAGCCATATGCTTTCAAGGATATCTCAGTAAACATAATGAACTGTTATATAAAAGACTTACTGCCTTCAGTGTGGCCACCAGAGTGATATGACTTCATCACGTGTGCTATAGTCTAATGCTGTAACCTAGTCCTACAAAATATCAACTTTTCTATGTCCAATCAGGTAATATGGTGCTGTGTTGTGAGCAGTGACCCTACCCATTTTGGTTTAAATGCTTTGGTTGAAAAGTGGATGTCCCTTTGACTGTGTGCACCATTCAGTTCGTGTATTAGCTGTGGGTGTCTACCTTCGTAGCCTATGGACTGATTCTTCTTCATGGTATACACGTTTCAGTGTACATGTGACAGCTATAGAAAGCTGGCATATAAATTATCCAGAGTCTATCAAAGTTTTGGTCATACAGTCAATTGAAGAAACCTCTCCTAAAAATCAGGAAAGAAGTAGAAAACTGACATAAATTCAAAAAAAGTCTGTGGCTATAAATGAAGAGAATGTGTCAAAGAACAAGGGAGCTGACAGCAATATACAAGCATCTATTTGAGGCCCCTTATTTAAACATGAGAGAAATTTAATCTTTAAGTAGCCAACAAACTTCAGCAATAGATCCAACCCCAAACAGAAGTCTGCTTGTCACAGTGGATGATTAGGGCCATCGTGAACATAGCCCCAAACCACTATGGTATTAGGCATGATGTATAAATAATAAGGTGATAACGTTGTAGCCAGAACTCTTAGCTAAGTTTTTTTTGGGGGGGGGAAATTCCTTCAAGTGATGAAGAAATAGAGAGATCATGTTGTCTTCAGAACAGAGTGATCTGTTCTGCCCTGACTGTTGTCCATATAAAGTAGTTTTATAAAAAATTGTGGGTTAGTGTAACGCTGAGGGTAATATTTGAAGGTGGTCTGCGTAGTTCAGTGTTCATTACAGTTCAAACAGGAAGAAGCAAACCAGAAGTACATCCAAAGAGCTGAAGTATGCAAATAATTCACTGACTTTTGACCTTTATTCTTCTGTACATGAATACTCTTGAGTTTTCACTTGAAAAAACTGCCAGTGTAGCCTGCTCTATGATTAGGAACTCCTTTTGCTGTCAGTGAACTGGCAGCTTTCAGCATCTAAACAAGGGCTTGTATCAACAGAGTAAGTGCACATTCTTGTGTTATTTTTGATGGTACTTTGATTTCTTCTGTGGTGAGTATTATATCAGTCTCTTTTCTCCTTTCTTACTAATAGCATCCTAGTAGTGTCTGCACACTTCTGCAATTACCTATCCATGCTTGCTGTCTTTATGATGGTTAAAATCCTTGCAGAACCCTATTCATAATAACCCACTTGAGCTATTCTTGATAGGTACATCAAGGTCTTCTGTTCTTCTGCCACATTTTTGCTTTTTTATTACCTTGGATGAGATGCATATAAAAATTTCAGAGGCATTTTTTGCCTTGTGTTAAAACTCAATGAAATAGTTCCCTTCTGGTCCATTGACCACGTTACTATGAGCAGACTCAATGCCACCAATGAAAATTGAAACCTTTAATGCTTCAGCATTAAAATTCCTCAGTCTGAAAAGGTGCTGTCTTTTTTTTTTTCAGCTAACTGTTCAACAACTATTAGTTTTTCTAATACATTAGGCATAATTTTGGGGAGGCTTGGACTTCCTCTTTCTCTTGTTCTGTTGCTGCATGTTCATTTGGCCATTTTCTCTGCAGAAACCATGACCTAAATTGACTTAAAACGTGGCTTACTTGTAACCTCCTGTATATGAGTAGAATTGTTTTCCAGTACCATAACTGTACTTTCTTCTTTTTCTCCACCCATTTGCTTGATATTTGCCATCTTTGCACTCTGTGTGATTTTCAGGAGAGAACATTTATTTATAAATGTGGAAATAACACCACCAGTATTTTACACAAGCTGAGGATGAAAAGCCCATGTGAAGGAAGACATTTTAGTCAAGGATTACCTGTTTTAAGCCAACCCATGCTTTTAATGTATGGTGGAGATTTTTTTTTTTGTTGCTGTTATGGTACTTGATCAGTAGAATATTGATATTATTATCAAAATTATCTGGCAGCTTGGTTTTATGTAAAATTAAGTTAATGATCTTAGCAACCAGGCAAAACCAGAGCTAAAGAACCAATTGTCATCTTAGTGGACTGTAAGACTCTCCTTGTCTCTGAGGCTCTGGCCTCATATCTGATGCCTTTCATGCTAGTGCACTTGAGTTGCCTTTTGTTGGTATGCAGGTTCTCAGGGGAATGTTTATGTAATTGCTAACTGAAACAATGTGAACAGGATGACGAATGGGAGCAAAGAAAGTGGAGGTAAAAGCAGAAATTTGCCTCCTGAAGCCATGTATGAGGTGGAGCTATGTTTCTTAGTACAGGAAGCTACAATTAGCAAACCAGTAGGCATCTTCTGAACAGGGGATGGTGAGCCAAACAAATAAAATATACAGGTATTATCTCACAGTTTACTGATTGTATGTGTGTGATGACCATATTGTTTATCATTGTAGTTATTCATGGACATTTTTATTTTAGGTGGGATAGTGACCATTCAAAACTAAAATAATTTTAAATGTATTTAATTTCCACAACTGTCTGCAGTTGATTCTACCTGCAGATGGTAACATGACTCATAGAATCTTATGGATTATTCTCTAAGACAACGGATGATCACTATTTTCTGTCTACTGAGGATGTGCTCCCCAAGCATTAAATAAAAATAAAAATGTGTGCTGATATAACTGTAGTGCCAAACAATCCTGGTGGACACATGACCCATAATATAATTTGCAAAATCAGAGGTGTGCCAGTATAAGCCAAAACTATCTTTAACTTACTAAAAAGTGTAAAAAAAAATAAACTAAAAAAGTCATGGGGTTAACTGACATTACATATGATACAGCACAGGTACAAGTTTCTGTCCTAGGCCTGGCCTGATGAAGATTCAGGCTTCATCACTGGCTGCAGGTAAACTGCACTGGAAACAGAAGTTTCTCTGTATTTCTCAGAAAGCTGACCCAAGTGCTCCCTGTGCCTCCTCCCTTGGTTCTGTCCCTACCAGATCAGCTCTTCCTAAAACTTCTCTAACTTTTTGCCTCCTTCATTTTCCCTCAGATGTATGAGGAATAAATTGTCCAATAGGAGAATTAAGGAAACAGAAGCTGGTCCAAAAAAATTCCAAAGATGTGGTTCTACTCCTTTCATTCTACAGCTGCAAATCCCCATTGTCTTTGGTGATGCTGAGGAAGGACTGAATTTGACCCTACTTTTTAGTGCTTACCTTTTCAGCATATTATTTATTTTTGGCTATGTAGAGAACTGATCTGGAAATTTCTGCATCTCAGCCATTTTTTTTTTAATTTGTAATGACATCACTGTTTCTTCACTTTTGGTGTCATATGCATCCTATCAAACCTGGACTGAAAATCTAAAACCTGTCTTCCCAGCCTCCTTTCTTAGCTCTAGAAAGCCAGCAGCAGTCAGGTTCCCAGGGATTAAGAAATAGTTTAGAGAACCATCCTCATTCATTTCTGTTCTGCTGCAAGCTCCATGATCTTGAGCAAATAAACTGGACAATTAGTGACAAGGGGTACAGAGGTTGAAGATGCTTTGAGACTGTAAGGTGGCAAATGTATAAGGTTCAGTAAAGAGATGAGGTTCAAGGGAGATTATGGGAAAAAAAAAAAACTATCACAGCTTTGCAATGCATCTTGCAATGCATCTGCAGTCAGCAAGAAACAGTGAATACATTGCCTGAATCCTGACATCGTGAACTTTAAACTTTGGACAAGACACATTCATCTTTTTCTTTCCCCCTATCACTTTAGCTTTATGATACAGCCTGGATAAAAATCAAGATGCTGCAGCATTTATGAGAAAAACTAAACAATACTTGGTAATTACTTGGATTAATGTTTCTCTTACAGGCATGACTTTTCCTGTGTACAGGATATTTAAAAAAAGCAGAAGTCACAACATGTACTGATCATCCATGCAATTAAAGAGTATTCTGTGCCATGAGATAGACTTTCCTTTGTGATATTTTTGTATAGCTGGAGTTAATGCTGAATATAATCTACATCCAATCAATGGTATTGTGCATCATCAGATGAAAAACATATTCAACATAACTGCTGTTAGTTCCTGTTTAAAGCCCTAATCAGAGTCTATGCCAACATGTAATCACATTGCAGAATAAATTGTTATAATATAAAGTATGTGGAACAGATACTGAGACATGCTAAAAGACTGCTTTCCATCTCCAGAAATAATTGCTGAGAGGTTTCCTTGGAAATGTCTCAAACCACATGACCAAGTGACTATAACAGCTATTAAAATAAAGAGTGCAGGGTAAGAATTTGTCCAGCATAGGAGACAATAAATATGGGGAGGGACAAGATGACCAGGAGCCTTGGTATCACAAGTTTCTCTTCTGCCCATAGGCCACCATAAGGTTCAGATACCACTGGTATTCACTATAAATTTTAGAAAGATCAAGTGATGCAGAGATTTCCAGCTGAGTTCTCTGCAAGTACTACAAAAGTATTTTCAGTTAATGATTGTCTGTGCCTTTAAGCACCTCCTTGATTGTGAAAGCCTTATCCCAGGAAAGCTATATACTCAGAGATAGCCTTCTGATATGCCATCCTCTCTTGTTCTGCACAGATATTTGCTGGTAAGGTTGTCAGCTTTCTATCAGGCAGCCACCCTTGCCTCAGTATGGTGCTCCCAGTCTCTCTGCCATCTTCACCAAGCTGGCACTAAGCACCAGAGCAGCCTTGACATGGTCTTTTGTTCCTCCAGTCCAGCTTCTGGATTGCCCATCCAGGTGTACAAGAATCTCACTCTTCACACATGCTGTGGGACATGTCAGTTTCAAAAGTTTCTCTTTACTCTACAGCCCAGCTTGGCATAAACAGGGTAAAGAAATCATACATCTTTGCTAATCTGGCTTTTTTGAGCTGAAGCAGTACTGAACATAGCCAAGCTGACAAACTAGAGAAGGCAGGGGTTGATGTGCAGCAGCTGTGAGCTAAGCCCATTAGAAGAGGTGTGCAGCCCAGCTAGGGATGGAGGTGGAACGTTGTGTAGCTCCTCTGGCACTAATGTGGAAGGAGTGGAGTTTCATTCTAGCACACAGCTTTGTGAACTGCAGTGACAGCTGCAGGACAAGAAGGTGATTTATGAAGGGGCTGAGTTAACTTTATGTGTTCTTAATGTTCCCTTTCTCTTGTGCCTCTCCTAAATCTCTGTTGCTCCAAAATCTCATTCTGGGTAAGACCTCTGTAACAGCCCAGAAGGCATTAAGGGTTGGAGGGATTCGAGACGCCGAGTTCCACATACTATTTCTTATGACCTGACTGTTCATATATTCAAACATCCTGGTCCAGCATTTGAAGTGTCTCTGAAGGATGCTGCTACACAGAACTATTATGTGGTAATTCTTTGGCAATTTTCTTCTTACAGTTGGTGGTAGGTAATTGCCAGAGCCTTTGTACTCAGTAAGTAGTGGGATGGGTCTCTGCTAGGTTGCCTTGTCTCAGACCTGTATCTCCAGAGCCAGGTAGCACTGTCAGGAGTATGACTCCTCCCTAGTGTCCAGTCCAGGAGGCTGGAAGAGCCTTAAGGTCAGCACTGCTGGTGGTGACCTGGCAAGACATAAATGTGTCTTAGGACTGTTACCACTCACTGCACAAAGGATTTTTTTACTCACCTGCTTCTAGTCCTTTCCTATCACATTCTGGCTGGCTCAGCTCTCCAAAATTGGAGATATATGGATCTGTCTTGCTTTTCCCAGAAAGTCTCTGCACTGCTTTAGAGAGAGCTATCAAGCATGTCCAGTGACTGTCACTCTCCTGAGTCTGCTGGAGCCTCTGGACCCATCTAATTAAGATGCTGTGCTTTGCTCTTCTTGTGTGTGCACACAGAGCACTCAACACAAAAGAAATCTGTCTCCCCTTCACTGCTTCTCTCCTGTTTGGACAAAATGAAAATCAAATGCTGCAGTATAAACATGAGGTTTGCAGAACTGTTTCTAGTTTCTTTGAATGTTGTTACTATGGAATATATAGGCCACTAAAAGAATTCTGATTTAAACATTCTTCCCACCATGAATCTGCTATTGCACAGTTTTTAATAAAATAATTTGCAGCCGCTCCCAATCAGTTGTGTCAGCAGATTTAGTTCATCTTTGAGGCCCAGCAGGGATGACAGTCTATTTGTTATTAGAGTAATAAATAAACAAGGAACTTGTCAGAGGCAAAACTGGTATGTGTGCCTTTGTAAGATAAATGCTGCCTTTGAATAGACAAATATTTACGGTCTTACAGACCAAAATTTTCATCCTAGCCTTGTATTGCAAAATTAAAGAAAAAAAATTATTTCTGGATCTTTCTAATGCAGGCAGAGATAGCTCTACCTTATGAAAATGTATCGGTGGATTTCATGCTAATGAGCAGGCCATACTAGTTAAACTGTAGCTCTGTAATTCCATATCCTTCTGCAGAAAATTTTATGTTGGGTGTTTATGTTACACGCTGTTGGTATAGCAAACACTAAACATTTTTAACATCGCTTCCAATTTCATGTCCCTCAGACTGCACTGAGTCTCTGAGGCTTGTGGCAGGAAATTTTCTGAAATGCTTTAGAGATTGAATGATAGAATTCAGAGAAAATATTTACTGAAAATCAATGTGATTCCTGATTTGAGTGCTGTAGAACCTTTGAAAATCTTCAGAGGAGAATGCAGAAGGCTGGTTTGTTTACTGCAGCCTAGCCAATATGAAGTTGTATGTTTGGGGAATAACTGTGTTCTATATAGAAATGGAAAGAAATGTGAAGTTTTAAAGTTCATTGTATGGCAAGTGATCTCTTATATGACTGTTCTTCTGTGGCGATAAACCAGTAACTGCATCAACAGACAGAAGGAAATATATAGAGTTAAAGGGTCAAACCAAGATTGGCAAGGCTCTTAAGAATGAAAAGTTGTGAAGCGTGAAAGCAAAAGGATGCCAGCTGTTATCAACTTTTTAGGAGTTAAAGTTCCTGCATTTCATTAAAAATCAGAGAGAAAATAAAAGATTCATCAAAGTAAGAAAGAATTCCCAGGAGTTCTCAGAAACTCCCAGGAGGACTTAAGGCTTCTTGGCCCATTCATTATTTCAGTCTTATAAAAAACGTGTTATGCACAGAATGCTCCTTGTGGTGTTCAGATCCACCAATGTGTTTATCTGCTTGAGTAAAATCCAACAACCGTGGGCAGAAATGTACAAGTTTGGACAGTTCCATAATGAAATGCACCCACAGCTCCTAGTTCCTTGATACCAACAGTGGATTTTGTGGAGAGCCTGAGTCTAAACAATAAATGGCATCACTAGTCATGAATGGTACTGCTTTTTGGCATGACGTATGTTAGACAGGACAGGCAGAGGAATGAAGTGGTTACCAGTATTACCACTCCTTGTGCTTTGATATGAGGAACTTGTAACTCTAGCCAACAACTTTCTTTAGAAAATTATGATTTCCCCTAACTCATGCTACCTCTTATGATCTTCATGCTATAATTATATTTTTTAAAAAAGATGTTCGGAGGGCAATCACAGCTGGGGGTTGACTTTAAGTTACTTTGCGAGCTGAATCAAATCTCATTTAGGAGCAGATAAGACTTACTGGAGACTACTACCTCAGAGTTTCTCTTCAGGCAAAACTTTGATTTGTGTCCTGTGTTGTTAGTGTGATGACAGCCTACGTGTTAAGTCCAGTCCTAATCTCACTTGCCTTAATTTGCCACTATTCTGTGACTATCGAATTTATCTTGTTTATGCCCACATAAGCGAAATGAGAATCATTCCTTTTGCTTTTTGCAGGAACTACAATGCAGAACTTACTGCTATTACTTTAGTAGTATTTTTATAAGCTGGATCCATCTTTTGGTGCTGTCATTATAGCAGAGTTTATTATGATCTGCAAGCTAAATAGTCTAAGCAGCAATAAGAAGCAAATGAAAAACCCCAGAGCGGTATGGTTTCATTCTTCCTCACTGTGATCTAGCTTTAATGTAAAGCTTGCCTTTTTTTTTTTTTTTTAAGGGAAAATAAAATTTGCTCTTCCATCACCTTGTTTTTCTTTTAAGAGACTGTCTCATTGCCCAATTCACCAAAAAATAATTTCCTAAGCCCGTTCTTTGTGCTGTGTCCTGATGTACACACAATTTGCTGAGATAATTTTTTTTTTGACTGTCATCCAGCAAGCACAGTACAACTGTGCTTGTGCCCCACATGGGACACAGAGAAGCAAGATTAACCACCATCTAATTTCTACTTTTGTCATAAATGTTGCCTGTAACACATGGCAGACAAAGTGTGCTCTCTGAGGAGTTTGACACAGCCACTGTCTGGCAGTCTGGGTGGTAGAGAATATATTATTTATCATACTCAATGGGATGAGGCGGGCACTGAAGCTGCTTATTGGAGCAGCTGTGAACCCCCAATCTCCTTAATTTTCAAAACAGGTAATTAACTGGAAAGTCATTTATAATAACTACTGACATCTCTAGAAATCACAGAGTGGGTTGTTAACTTTGCAGCTTTATTGTACTGATACTTTTGTTAGTTCGGTACTGAAGGCTGTCAGGAAATCGCACATTTGTTATACCGAAGGAGAAATGTATTGTAACATTTCTGACATGTCAGTATTAGCCTTGGACATTAGAAGAAATGGTTTGGAAGCTGGGTGATTTGGAAGACAGAGCGGTAGGATGTTCTTGTCTGTGCTTGTTTTTTAACTACTGTGTGAAAGGAAGAGACTGGAAGCTGCACAGCTGGCAATTCATGTAGTAAATGTTTTGCCACTTACTGTACTTGGATGCTGAATTGAATTGTGAGCTAACAATATGCATCTATGTAAAGGCTGATGGATCAGCAAGGGTGGTGTACCAGTGGGCATAAGACTGCTGCAAACAAAATCTGCTCTGCTTCACTCTAGCTTAAGTGAAGGACCAAGATCCAGGACACTATAAAGAATGAATTGGTTCTAACAGTGCTGTCATTCCAGATAAGCAATCAGATATTTAAAGTGGTAATGTGGAGAATCATGTTATGAGTCCATGTATCAAAACTGACTAGTAAATTGAGTCAGTTGTGGCATCTAGGTGCAGTGATAAGGGTCTGGCAAACGCATTAGACAGACAAGATGCTTCAGATAGGTGTCACAGAATGTGTCCTTACTTTATACTCTGCTTGCCTATGATAAAACCTTCCATTTCCAAATGACTTAGGCTTAGGAGTCTTAGGCTGAATTTTCTGCTCATCTCAGGAAGGTTGTTCAGGGCGAAAGACAGCTGATTTAAGCAAATGTTTCTGTTAAACAGTTCTGAGGTGTGAGGTGTTGTTATTATACAGTTTGAGTCTTGTCAACAGACAGCAGAATTCAGCAGAAGCCTGGTCTTTGCTAACTGAGTATCATTTGTCAAAATATGCTTGATATTAATAAACTAACCCCTGAATATGTGGCAGTAAGCAGCATTATAAACTTGGCAGTATTGCACTGGAGTTTGGGTTTACCCTAAAAAACTACCATCTGTGGCTGTTAGACAATGAGAGAAGTTCTTCGTAACCTCACAAACCATAGACCTATGACCCTTCCAGTAACAGCAGCTTGCAGGTAAAAGTGGTATGGGGCAGGATTTTCCAAAGAACTCAGCAATGAATAATTGTTTCCACTGAAACACGCTCTTACTTTAGTGGGAACAGAGTTAGGAAAAAAGTGGGAGTGCTTTGAAAAATTCATCCCACTGCATAGGGCATATGTATGAAGAACACATGTTGAGATGATGCCTTTTGAGCAGTAGTCCCCAAAAAAGCTGTTTCTTGTCTTAATTTAAAAACATTCAAAGCTGAAAAAGGGAAATGGAAATAATGTGAAAGGGAAAAGAAAAAATATATATTTTGCATAGGAAGTTACCTGAAAACTTGACTCTTTGAGGCAGATTCTCCTGTTGACTGCTCCCATTCTTCATGTGCATTGAATACTGTTCCTCAGAATTTCTAACTCATTTCAAAAGGGTTATGAACATGGGATGGACAACAGAAGTCAACTCTGAGATTTTATTTTCTAAATTAAATTTTGTTTCTGTGTTTTTCAGTTTGCCTTATTTAATTGGATTTTGTCTGTTGTAGTGGGAAGCACATCTTCCTTCTTTGCTGAATATAAAATTAGCTTTCATTGGTGATTTGGGTTTGTTTGGATCTATATAAGCTTTTCCTCTAAATGAGTTTGTTCTTTCTAAAGCAAATATCACTCTCATATTTTGGAGGTGCAGAAAATTTGTAATCTTGTTTCTTCGTTTTCCTTATTATGTTGTGTTAATTTATGTATACATTAACATGTATTTGCATGATTTATTCATTTAAAGCTGTACATGTTTATTTGAAAAGGAGCTCAAAGAGCTTTATCACAAAAATGCTAAATTCAACACCATTGACAGAGTGTGTGTTTTTGGACTTTAGCCACATGAATCAAAAATGGGTCTGTAATTTTCTTTGAGTAAAAAAAACTTTCTGAAGAAAGATTTTCTATTATCTTAGTGACTGAGGGTGAAATTCTGCAAGCAATATGAGGATTAGGAACAAAGTGTTTAGTTCAAAGGCCCTGCTCCAAAATACATTGTCTGGGGTACTTCTTTTCTGGTCCTTGTGTAAATCTGGTAGACTTAGAGGAGGTAAGAGTAGACAAAGGTAGAGCTAATGATTGTGAAATGTCAGAAACCAATAACTGCCTTGAAAAGGAAATCACAAAATCCATTTGTAGCAAACCAGAAAAATAATTTTTTCCCTCTAAAAAGTTGATTAAAAAATGTCTTCATTTTCATTAGCAATTTGTTGATCAAAACCCCAGAAGTTTCTTTCCATTAACTGTAACGATGAAATCCATTTTATTCAAAAACCCCCTAAGCATTCAGAAAATTTTCAGATGGCACGGTTCTTCCTCAGCCTCGGGCAAGTTAGACCAGAGCTTAAGTCAAAGCAAGGAATTAACTTTTTCTGAAATCACTTCTTGGACCAATTCTTCAATGCACATCAGTGCTCTGACCTTGATTCTGCAATTGAGCACTCTTCAAGGTGTAGCATTTACTGCCATCAAGAGAGAAGGCAGTCCTGGGGTGTCAGATTTGCCAGGTGTCACAGGAAGAGTACAATGTAAAAGGTTTGTATTTGTAGCATAAACCCTCCATAAGTCCATTTTGGTATAATACAGCCCTGTCTTGCATTTTCTGTTATGAATATTGACATAAGTTAAAATCAAAATCAGAGAGACAGTGGTGCATCCTGCTTATTCTTATGTTTATGTAGTTCCTGCTGCTCTAAGGGTTGGGCCTTTTCAGTTATCTTTTGTCAGAAAAGATGAAATTGCTACCTCAGTCTCTTGTTTCAAATCCCTGAAAATTATGAAACTAAAAAAACCACCACCACCAATATATTACATAAAGAAGCTGAGTGGAAAATTGAAAAATCTGCAGCAGTTCATGGTGTTGTGTAAAATAATTGGCATTAATTGCTGTTTGGAGCAGGAAATAAATGTTTTTCAGTTGATGTTACACAGAAAATAACATAATGACAATCGCTATTAAATGGGTACAATTGTAAAAAAGTAGTCAATGAAAAGTATTGAGCATGGAAAATTTTTCTATTAAGGGAAATTTTTCATTAAATGCCTTGGCATTCAGCATATGAACCATTTATCCACACTCACCTCACATTTTCTGATAGGTCATCTCAACCTGATTAAAGAGCACTGTTCGAGCGCTCCTGCACTTTAGAATTGTATTAATGTGCTCTCACCAAGACTCTCACAGAGTCCCTCAGGCCCTCAGTTAATTGTAGTCAATGTCCACTTTCCAGCCTTACCCACTGTCCATACTACATCTCCACAGCTGCACCAAAGAAGCTGCCTTAGCTCCAGGACTTGTTGGAGGAGGGGTGGGGAACAGCTTGACCTTGTTTGTTGTGGTGCTGTGGGACTAAGTTCTTTTCCATGTCACCAAAGTGGCTGCCCAGAGACAGCTGAGCTAAAGTGCTGGGCTGAAGCTGCCAGTCTCCTGGCACGTGTTCTCTAGCTCTTCCTCCACACCAGTTTGTGGCTTGCTCTATTGCTTGCAGTGTGGATAGGAGATGTTCAAAGTTTTCACCTTGTGGGCTCTCCATGCTATATTCCACCTGACAGTGGAGGTGAAGGCCACTGAGGCTGATCAGGACTTCTAAACCAAAAATGCCCTCTCATTTCAGTTTTGAGATTCTTTGTTTGTTGTCTAAGATATCATAATGATTATTTGCTCTGAAGCTAATACAGGTCTTTGCTGGGAATAAACAGCATTTAAAACCTTTGGAGCTTTTCTTTCCAAGCCACAGTGCTTCTCTGATCATCCATTATTCCAGGTAAGCATTAGATGAGAAGCTTTCATAGCCATAGGCTCGCAGAAGCGAGCTGAAGTAGACCAGATCAGCTGCATCGGGCTGTCTACTTCAGAGATGTTTCCCTTGTTAGGTGGCTTGCAGTGTTTCCTGCAGAGCTGTGCTTCAGTACAGTCCTTACTGCATTTGGTGAAATAGGGTGGGCAAGAAATTCAGCAAGTGGATATTAGACTGACTACAAATAACGCAGATACAAAGGATTACTCCAACAGCTATAGGGCTGTAATGCAGAACTATGTTTCTGCTGTCCTTTGGTTTGGAAAAGGAGAACATGATCCTATAACCAGCTGAAGATCTCCTCCTCTTCAAATTCAGTTTTCTTTGCTTTACTTTGAGGTCAGGATTCAGGCCTGAATAATTTTGAACAGGAAAGGAGTGTTTTTTGCTCAGGCAATCCAATTTTAAGCTGCTCAGTCTGCAGTTCTTTTCACACATACCCACTCTTCACATGCTCTTGATGATCTGCAAATAAACAAACAAAAAAATCAACAGCCACCAGTTGTGAGTTGGCCAGCCCACTCTGTTGGATTGCACTGGAATTGTGTAGGCACAGGGATATTAAAAGCACTATGTTGAAAAGGTTTTGTGTATAAGGCTGAACCTAGTACAGAAAACGTATGTGATTGTTATTGCACAGAACTGGATTACACAATTAGCCTAGACAGAAATAACAGAGCCTTTTAAAAATTCACTTCAATCTCATTTACTTTATTCTATGAATCAGAGAGATCCAAGGCCAAATAATCAGAATGGGGAGGAAGGACCCAGGACCTGTGATGAGTACCAGACAGCTTGAATTCCTGTCACACAGAGACCTCCTTGCAGACTCAGAGACAAAGCACAGACATGTAACCTGAAGTCTTAAAATCCAAGACAGTAATTAGAGGCCAGTTCTCAATTCCTTTGTGATCCAATGTGATCTTGGAAATTTTGGATTCTGTTTGCAGTATTGTGGTATGAGGCTTCAACAAAAGCTCTAGCACAGATGTTGAAGTATAGAGGTAAATTCAGATACATATGGACAGGGATCACAATTCAGACTTCTTGAAGCTGAAGTACGCTAGGGTCCAGTGTTGGGTATTTAGTATTTACTCGTGAAACCAAAGTTAAATTGTGGCTTTTCTGGATAAGCATTCAAATCAATGTGTAAATTAATGATATAGAAAATATGAAAAGGATGTTTTCTAATGTGCTCTACAGCTACATTTTGAAAGGTGTTAGTATGGCAGCAGCTAAGAAGTGCCTCACCACCCTCTTCTGTCTGATCCCCACTGAGCATTTTGAATTTCATTAAGCATTAGCTGACCTGAACAAGTTACTAGAGAATGTAAAAAACAGACCCTGTTTGAGTTGGGAGGGCAAGTTGAATCCATCTGCATGGGCATGAATTTGTAAGTCAGATCTTTCTGAAAATCTTGTGTGGGATTTCCCAAGAGAGATATCTGCGTGGCGTTCGTAGCAGCACTGGAGCTGGCTTCAATGCAAGTGAGAGTGAAGATGGAAACAGCACAGTTTAGTGAATGAGTCTCTACTCTTTGGGTCATATATGGGCTTGGGTCAAGGCTAGCACTGGGATCTTGGGATCACTGGTGTGAATTCTGATGATGAGCAGTGTGTATGCGCGTGTAAGCGTGTGTGTGTGTCTTTAGGAGTGTGATGAGACTGACAGTCTGATAGAAAGCCAGTCAAGGAGGCTAGATTTGGAGAAGGGTAGAAATTCTGAGAAATAAGTCCTGTGGTATTTCTGTTTTCCTGCTGCTGCTTTCAAGTATATGGTAGAAGGTCAGGTAGGTTCTGATTTTATTGGAACTTATCCCTTGGAACTGTTGCCTGTTAATTTGAATATGACTAAGATAACTAGTGGACTAAAAACTGTACTTCCTTTTCTATTTAATTTTCTCTGCATTTTCCTGTGGTGCAGTATCACTGTAATTCACATATGAATGTTAGTTTGAATGGTGTTATTGTTGCAAAAAAGTTTAATAGGAGCCTGAGGGTGTATGATATTATTGAAATGAAAGTTTTTTTGAAACTCATATTTCAGAGCTCATTAACTTACACAGTTCTATGGGGGGTAAGGATCAGTAAATGAACAGCAATTATCTATAATCTGCTATACATGTGCTAGTGTCTTCCTTAGCCTCTTGTCTTGGTTTGTATCTAGATAGATAACTATATTTTCAGACACATAGTACAGAGAATTTATCATTTGAACCCGTTGTTTAACACTGGACAAAAATACAAGGTCAAATGATCACTGCACATGTAATCTTTGACTTGAACTCAAAGTCAAGTCAGAGCCAGAACCAAAAGTCTCGAAGCTTAAGAGCTAGGCTACTCAAGTAACCCTGGCTCTGCCCTGGAGTGAACCTGCCAGTGTGTCTGGCATATGTGCAGAATTGCAAACCCAACATCTGTGCTGTCGCTCCAGATCTTCAGCCAGGAGTTAGGTATACAACAAGATTTATCAGTGGCAGTGTAGACCTTAGCCCAGGACCTGTCCAAGGAGTCAAGTGGATTGTCAGCCCTGTGCTGCACCCCTTGCTGCACCCTCTGCAGCACTCTGTGCTGCCAAGGCTTCACTGTCAGAAATACTCATGTCAGCTAATTTAGGGCTGTTTCAGGATGATGACATATGTCACTCCTTGGCTGCTATCCTTGGTTAGCCAGTTGTGGTAAAATAGATTCTGTCTTAACACCTAGTTTTAAAGGGTTAGTAAAGAGTCAGATTAAATGTGCTTTATGGTATAATAGGCTTATTACAACTTGGTTGAATCAAAGCCAGTGCTGGCCTGAATACTTAAAGACACTTTTCCCTAGCAAGTTATTTTTCAGTTCAGAATTAATCTTTCCTTGGTGATTAGTTTGGTTCCACATCTGTTTAAAAAACCCTAAATGCTAGAGGTTTTTTTTTTTTTTTTCTTATAGACACATATATACATTTCTCTCTGCCTTTTCTCAGAAGAATCATTTCTGCTGAAACTTCCAAACCCAGTGACCTTTATGTAGAGACAAACCTTAAAAAACAACTTGAAAGAGAAAAGTTTGAGAAAACTGGGTAGGTGAAAATGGGGAGTGAAAGAGGAACTTTTGCTGCTCTGATCCAGGAGCTGCTGCTCAATTTAGTTCTGGCTTTTGGTGGCCCAGATACCAGCGGTGGGCAAAGTACCAAAACCTGGTGAATATTATATATAGACACTGAAGGATATCTAGACACAGTAGACTGTGACTCTCAATACCAAGAATAAATCTCAAATAGTTAGTGATGGTACTGGATCTCTGAAATATAGAAAAGCCTGTCTTAGAAATTTCTCCTGATTGTAAACTTCATATTGTAGTTTATTAGATATACCCTTCCCTTGAATTTGCTGCATTAATGTTATTCTCCGTGAACTGCAATTTTTGTTCTAGTGTTTCAAGAGCTATCTACCCATTTGGCCCTATGGCTCTGCCATTCTGTGCTTTCCTCTGTTATGCCTCACCTCTCTTCCTATTCTGTTTTCCCATAGGACTTTCTCCTCTGCTGCCGTTCTACTTCCTTAACTCAGAATCTCTTCCTCTGATGTTTTGCTCTTCTTGGTCCCTTGGAATTCATCATCTTCTTGTCCTACAGGACCTCTGCTCCCGTTACTTTACCCTGGAGGTTTCCTTGCCCCTCACTCCAACTCCTGGCAGGATTAGGAAGCACTGTCTGCAAGAATGCCTTCCATCTGAAAGTTTCAGCAGTGTACGCCCAAGGCAGTTTGGAAGGATTGGTTTTGATTTCAAAACACTATTTGGGAGGAATAAAAAGTCCCGATTAAGCTTTTCAAATAAAAAAAAAAAAGAGTTGTTAAAGGGATAACCCTAGAGTTTTGTTATTTCTCTTTTTTTAACATACAGTGTTTCACAGTGAAGATGTTATACCCATTCAGAGTCCACATCCCCACATCACCACTCCCAGAACAGGTAATTCCATCCAGTCCTACAGGCATCTGCATTGAACGAACCCCTGTGAGAGGTGAGAAAGGAAAAAGCAAGACTGATTTCTGGGATCAGGGTGGAATGTCTTCCTTTAGCTGACACATTCCAGTAGCAATGTTAACAGAGGGTATCTGTGGCTTTTTTTGTGGCAATGCATTTACACCCTTCGAGGGTAGAAGGGCTGCCAGAATTTGCTCACTTGAGCGTACTGATGCTAGCAGTATTACTGCCTACATGAATGTCACTCATCACACTGGTAACTATGTATGTCCTCTAACAACAACAAATTGCACTGTCCCTCTCTTTTTGTTCCTGACCCTTTGCCCACTCTGGGTTTTCTTTATTTCTTCTTTCTCCCCCCCCCCCTTTCCTTTTTCTCATTTTCTTCCCATTGCTGCTGGAAATTTAACAAGAAAATTTCCCTTCCTCAGAGTTGTAGCCAACTGTAGCCCTTTAGATTGCTTTTACTCAAGGCTATGACAACTCTTCACTTTGAATTTTTATTAAAAAAGTGGGATGTGGAGTTTATACTTCTGATCTAACTTTAAATAAAACTGTTACAGTTCAAAGCCAGGACAGCTCCTGGTAACTGCCACTCAGAGTGCTGGCTGTCAGTCTGATTTTTTAAAATGACTGCTTCCCTCTTCCCCACCCACTGTAATAACTTCGCATTCAACACTGAACCTCAAAGCTGTGATGTCACCTGGGGGCTGTATGTACAGCAAGCACTGACTTAAACATTACTAGGCTTTTGAAACCAAATAATTGAAAAATCAGTTCCTTCTTACTTTTCTGTCAGTAAGACAGCAACACCAATGCTGAAAAAGACCTGCCTGTTGCCAAATCAGTGCCAAGGATGTGAAATTAGGGCATTCTTTTTTTTGTGGTGTTTTTTGTTTTTTGTTTTTTTTTTTTCCTATCATTTCTAGTTTGCTTCAAACCAGTGTAATGAATTCAGATCCAATCTCCATCTTGTGTTGGAGCTGGTGCCAGCTGACCAGTTGTTGTAGGGTGGGCACCGAGTTCTGCGTAATGGATTCTCCTACACTGGACAGTTTTAAGACTCAGCTTGACAGGGTTCTGGGCCATATCAGTTAAACTACACTATGACCTAGAAAGGTTGGATCAGGTAATCCTTGAGGTCCCTTCCAATCTGGCCTTCTATGATTCTGAGAGTAGGAGGAAAGAAACCTTCCTAGCCTTTATGTAGGTGTATCTGTATGATTTGCATGCTTATGTCCATACATAGCAGATGCCAAAAATGTCCAAATGTTACTAACTGCAGGGTTGCCTTCTTACTAGTGAACTTAACAGTGCTTATAGTATTTTGAATAATCTCCTTGGTGTGTAGCTTGCTCAGTAGGTTTGGCCAGGAATACAAGCCTCAGATCAGACTCAGATTTTCCCAGATGTGATGACTGAGGGAGGCAATGATTAAAAGTATTACTAGAAGCCTGCTTTGAAGTTTTGGTCTGTAGTAGCCTGTAACATTCATGACCTTTTCAGCCCTGAACAGAATAAAGAACTATTTTTGCAAACTTCCATCTTCACAGGTCAGCCCTTGCCTAAAGGTAGTGTGGTCACTCTCTGTGTACGTGCAGTGATAAACGAACAGAAGTTTGGTGTTATTTAACAAAGTTTCTCACTGAAATACTTGAATGAGAAATGGCATCATGAAAGGGTTAATTTTGTGGGTTTTTTTGAGTGCCTGATGTAGCTGTTGCTGCAATTATAAACCCAAATAGTCTCCTTTTGGAGAACTATTAGCATTGGCAATGACATCAAGCACCAATTCATCAGGAGCCACAGTGTCAACTTCGGCTTGGTAGTGCAAAACAAAGAGAAAGCTGAGATGCCATTCTGGGGAGAGGAAAGAACTGCTCTGGGGAAGGCATTACATTATGGGCACCTTTTTCTTTTAACAATAGCGTTTAATAGCCTTTTAAAGAGCATTTTCCCCATTCCCCCAAGTAATTTCTTGGCAGGCAGTTAAGAGAAAGGAAGAAGTTTTTTTTCTAAGGGCTTTTATATGATACTAAATAAATCTAGTAGCCTTCTGAACAACAAACCCCTCCCCTGTGCTTCCCAGACTGTCTCCTACCACCAGCCCTAGAGTGGCCTGATGGTGTCTGACTAGTAAGTGCTGAGAGCATTACCAAACCACACTGAGGGCAAAGCTCTCCAGTGGATGACAGATGGAACCGGCATCAAGTTATTACTATTATTATTTATTAATTATGCACCTGACTAATGTGCAGAGCAATTTAAAGCTGTTAAAATGCACATTACAAATGGAGAACAGGAGGCTTTTTCTTGAAGAATGTGCCTATTCTCCAGGGGTAGACACCTTCTAAACAGAGTTTTGTCTAAGTCAAGGCAGAAGGTGATGGAGTACTAGCCACCTCAACAGTGTTTCCTGCTCCCCTCTTTCTACACTGACTTTACAAGCTCTGCTCTCATATATGGCACACGGTAGAGGGTTGAAGACTGCTTCTTTACAAATCATGTCCCACATGTACAAGGGACTCCCGCTGGCTTTTCTTTCTGGATTCCCTTGGTGCTCACAGGGGAGCAGGCAGTCTTTGTTCCTGAATCTGGAACGTGGTTCTACAGCTGAAAGAGTTGTTTCGGTGCTGGAATTGCAGATCAACATTGCATGTGAACCTATTTTTTGGGAGCATTCCTGACCAAGGAGGCTGTTTACAAAGTGACTAAGGTGACACAGAAAGAGAAAAGGCCTTTTCTTTCAAGGAGTGCTAGCATTAAACTACTAGGGGTCAAGGGCTGAGATGTGGGTCCTTTTCCTTCTCCTATCATGTGGCTTGTGTAGTTATATAACTTGGGTCCTCTCATGGTGTGGGACTTAATATTGTTTGCCCCTAAAGTCAGCTTTTCCTGCTGGGAGTACTCATGTGAGCAAGGAATAAGTTACAGGGAGAGCTGGGATGAGGAATAAAACGTGCTGTCAGTCAGAAGGAATCAGATCAGAGAAACAAGCAACAGCAAAAAAATGTGGAACCTCTTCTTCCCCTTCTTCCGCATTTTTCCCCTGAAAATTTCTGCTCTGTTGTTTACTTTCTCCCCTGAGCCCTCATGTGGTGTGGGCAGGAGTGCCCTTACAGAGGGCTTTGAAAGGACCTAGGAGTGGCTGGTGTGTAGCAGAAAAACCAATGCAGAAGTTTTTAGAGCTTTTGGCAGCAGCTTTGGGAAACATGAGTAAGGAGTCAGAAAGAAAGCAATACATCTACGTGTCTGTCTCAAGATCAGTCTTGGTCAGACAGAAGGCTTTATACACGAGCCAGAATTCCCTGGCCTAGCTGGGGTTGTCCCTGGCTTTGTTCCTGAAGGTAGTGGGTATTTCATACTATTTTGACCTTAACTGTTAACTTGCCTGAGGAACATTTTTGGATATTGAGTTTAAAAAAATAAACAGCAGCCCCTAATGCTATATTCAGCCTGTGAACTGGACTGAATATTGTGCTGACGATCCAGTTCTTGACATTTGCATGCCACGGAGCTATGTAGTGCAATGTGATATATATTATTCATGCTCTCATGTACTTCATTTTCACTCTGTGTGACAGCACTTATGGATCAAGGTTCAGCACACTTCAGTGGACCTGGAGGCTTTATGGTTCTGATGCCTGAAAGCAAAAAGGAAAAAAAAAAAAAAGAAAAAAGACATTTGGGATGTGAGGTGCTTTTTGCTCAATAGATTTTCTTTGGATCGTGCTGGTTAACCAGGTCTTTGGTCAACACACAAATAGACAATGTCTTTGGCTCAAGCATGGGCCTTAATTAAAAGGATTCAATTAATGTAGATTAATTTAAGATTCAATTTAAAAAGACCTTAGTTAAAGCAATGTGAATAGCTGTGTAGACACTTTGATCTTTCTAAACTAGACTTTTTTTTTAGCTGAGTTTTAGACATTTAGGCCAATGTGAAACAAGGTGCTTGCCAATTAGTAACAGGGGCTTAGCTCATCCTAGATAAACTGCTTTAAGTAAATCAGAATAAGCTTGTGGGCAGATAAAGACTAAATAGGTCAGAGACAACTGGTGTTGACTTAATAGATTTGCATTTCCCTCAGAGTTAGTTTAGAGCTGATGCCCTCACATTGCAGGGTGCCTTTGCTGATGGTGCTGTTTTTCAGAGGAGCTATAAAACTGAGTTCCTGACCAACTGTAAAACCCCACAAAATACTCCTTTCACTGTATGTTGGCCTGCTCCTATTTGGAAAGAAATTTGTGTTTGGGATGTCTAAATTTTAAATCAGTCAATCTGCCTTGTGCTTGTGCCCCTGATCCTGGGTGCTGATCAACAAGCACACATCACAGATCAAGAGGATGTGGAAAGGATGGCTTTAAGCTTTTGTGGTGCTCTGCCTTGTTCTAGGGATAGTGTGGTGTTGACTTCTGTGTAACATCCATCCAGGCAACTCTAAACTGTGCAGACTCTGAATTATGCACTCTCTTCAGCGGGCTGAACATGCTTTAGTGGAGGAGCTTGTGTAAAGGTTCTGTGCCAATTCCATGGCTCCCAACAACTCTCCTAGAGAGGAGGATTCCTCGTTGTCCTGCCTGTGAGACTGCCCCCACTGTTGTAATTGCAGAGCATGCCCAGGGAATGCTTGTACTGCTGATCACTGGGAGCATTGCATGGTTCTGATGGCAGTAATCTTGGGATATTTTTGTGGAGTAAATTTGTAGTGAGTGACAGAGATTCAGATCCCACGCTTTTAATTTTCTTTTTATATCAAGTAGGTATTTTGCTGGTTTCTGTTAAGCAGACTCTGGAGTGATTGTTTCAGTGGTGACAAATATGTGCTCAGCAGTTATTTAGTACCTTGCTTTTCAGAAGTGCATGTCAAAGAAAACTGAGCAGATGGACTCTTGCCTCCTGCTCCAGACAATCTCTTAAAGAGACTGACCATGGTTTCGGGCTTCTGAAAAGCAACAGTATATCATTATCCTCATTAGAGACATGAGAAAATTGAGGTAGAGAGAAGATAGGTAATTTGCCTAAATCTGTACCTTAAGTGAGTATCAGCTCAGAGTGTGAACCCAGAGCTGCTGCAAATAGGAGCCCATGACCTGGCCCAGACCATTTTCCTTGTTGAAAAGGTTATTTGACATTTGCATTCAGCTTGCAAAATGCTTTGGTTCCTGGCAGATTTAAAGTGATATGTAAAACATTAGGCTGAGATGCAAACAAGAGAAATCAAACCCCTGCACCCCAGGGCCTAAATGGGCAAATCTGGGTGGGCAAAGTAACAGAGTGCAAGCAATAAAAACAAACCCTTTGTTTTTGGAAACGCTGACTTTTTCTAATGCATATGTAATAACAAGCACCAGGGTGTAGGAGGGCAGACACTCAGAAAAATTTGGGCTTTTCCTTTCTCTCATCATGATCCTCATTGTGTGATTCTTTGTAGACTGCTGTGAAGATGGAAAGCTACACCCAGTGATCATTTTTAATTGAGAATGGTTGCTGTTATTTAACATAGTGACATGGACAGCGTATCAAGGGAATTTCTAACTTTGTCAGATAGACAGAATTGATGACAAAAGTCTTTCTTGAAAGCTAACTGTTTCAAGCATATCCAAAATTGTGCTTGCATTGCCTGTGCTCTTAATCAGAGGGTGGGTGCCAGTCAAGGAGGAAACACTGGGTATAGAATGCTGATTTTTCAGGGGTACATTTGTTAGCCCACATTAGTTTTGCTAAACTTTTGGGCAGGCACTGAAGTAGCACACAAGATTTCAGTATGTTCAGAAGCAGCTGTCATCAATCAGTCTCACAGAGACTAGGGTCCTGGTCTGAGACATGGACTCTGGCAGATTCCTTTCCTGTTTGTCCAAGACTTGTTCTCTGAGTGTCCATGACATACCCCATAAGGCATTTGAATAGGGATACCCCACCTGGCACTTGGATAATGGGTGCTCTTGTGCAGAAGGCAGAATTTCTGTTGGTCACTTTGTCCTAATCACTATTAGGTATTTCTCATTGTTATGGGTTCAGGCCTGCTCAGACACGAGGTGGGATTGTCAGCTGCTTGTTTTCTGATGCTGGTGAACCATGTGGCTTGCACAGCGAGATGCTGCAATTTGCTATGCATTTTTGTTTTTACTGGCTACATTTCCTTTTCATGTTCTTGCTTCTGATACATTGCTGTGTGTCAGGAGACTTCTCTGCACTCTGCTCTGTTGCATCCAGTCAACTTTGCAGGCTGTGGTGTGTGCCACCAGAATACCCAAGGTGGTTCCGTGTTAGAGGTCATCCCTACCAGCTGCTCTACTGGGAAACTTTTAGTCTTGTGAGCCAACACCTCTCCATCTTCTGTTTGTATCTATCACAATCCCTTTTTTTATATAAGTTTAAAGTTCTCTGTAACAATTCTCTGTTCCTACCATGCTTAGGAAGAAAGGTTCAATATTTATGAATAGAGACTATAGGATGCAAAATAATAGTTCTAGAGAAGCCACAATACTAAAAATTATTGTAAGAATCTGGGCTGATAGACATGTCATAGGATGCAATTTAAAGTATTTTTTTTTCATTATGTATAATACTGGAATATTTATAGGAATAGAGTATAAGAAAGAAAGCAAGCATGTCAGTGAAGGGTTAAAAATATTGACTCCTGGTACTTATAATAGGAAGGCTTTTCTTAGTTCTTCAGGCAGGCTCATATCAACTTTGAATTCAATTTAGGGATTGAATTTAACATGCGTAACCCACTGGGTTTGAAACTATAAAGGGACTTAAAAATGTACAACAGATAGGACCTTAGAAGTCTAAAGGATCCTTCACAGGATGAAAAGTATTTTATGTTGTTTGAGATACAGTAGTCTCTGAATTACACTTCAAAAAGCTTAACACATCCTTAAAATACATTTACAAGGGAAGATAATAATGTACAGGTTTAAATTTAGGCAGTGCATGTTCACCAATAAAGTTTCATCGTCTTGAATAATTTAAGCTAGTGTGGATATTATCACTGAACCTAAAGAGAAAACCGAAAAATGTGGAGACCCCTGCTTAGAGCTGATGACTGTGTAATGCTGCAAATGGTTGTAAATTCTTTGGGGAATCCACTGATGCATTCTTCCTGTATATTTATAAGAAATCTGTGGTATTAAAGTTTCATTTTCTTCTGTTTTAAACCTAAGCAAAACCAGGAATATAAAAGCCATCGAGGAATGCAGGAGTATTACTAATGTTACAGAAAATGGAGTTATTAACCATAACACAATAATGCTCAAGGCCTGCTAGATGTTGCCTACTGATCAGCCCGCCTTGAAATTATGTTTATTTGCTTAAGTGAGTTTTTGGTTTATATTCTGTGAAAACATTTTTTTTTTTTTTTCTCCTGTGTGCAAATCCAAAATTGCTTAGTCTGTGTCCTTTTCCCTGGGATGTGATACCATAGCAGCAGCAGCAGAAGCACACGTAGTTGCTAGCTAGGTAGCTTATTATTATGGTCACACTCCAGCACACAGCATACTTGTTGGAAGTTTCCAGAAATATTGCACTGCAGTCATTTTCCTTGCCGTTATGCTAATGGAATCAGGAAAATCAATTGTCCTTAAGGAACAGGGGAATGAGATGTGCTGTAAATGCCACAGGATGAGTGATTGGTTGATTGCAGGGATGGTGATTCAAACGCGCCTCATCTCTACATTATCCTGATGAATTTTTATGGCCCTGCCTTTTTTTCTTATATAGCTGTGGAGGAAGGTTTATGGCTTGCAGCTTTTTAGTTGATTGAATGCAGCTGGCATTGTTGCAGTGCAGAACAAATAGGTACTTTTTCTTTACAGCCTTAAAAGTAGATTGAAGAAATTGCACACCAACATTTTTGCAACAAAAGCATTCTTAAAAATGCAGATATTTTATGAAATTACTTTGTTCTCCTTCTCCACTGTCAGTAATCTTTCTATCAGAATAAAGGACAAAAATTACTTGAGATTCTGGAGGAACATAGCTCCAATTTTTTATTCTTATCACAAAGAAAGCTAACTAAGGAGTTTCATTAGTATTCATTTTAGCCCAATGTAATTTTCTCCTTCCTAGTAACAAAAAAAGAAAAAAATGTATGCCTGTAACACCACTGAACCAAAGAAGGTCATCTTAAGTATATCAGCATTTTCTGTAACTCTTTCAGATTGTATTCACAAGGTAGTAAAGATAACTGCTTCAGCTCAAATTATAATAGTTCTAGTTACAGAATATAGAACACTATATAATACAAAGGGTCTTATTTGATTGAATAAAACAACACCCATGATCAGCTCTGAGTGCTGAGCTGCTGACAGCTAAAAACCAAACACATAAGAACATTCTATTTACGTCCAATTAATTTGCTGATAATTTATTCTTCCATTGTACAGTTTCCACATTACACACAATGTTCACATTATGCAGGGAACCTTTATATGAAGTGTCATTGTCAGAGTTGGAAACTCAGCTTGTTTCCCCTTTGAATTAGCAGTCTTTAAGAGTCATCAAAACTTGGGGTTACAGTATTTCCTTACAGAGTTATGTGGTTACAGCATCGTAACTTTGATATTTTTCCATTACATTTTGCATATCTTTAATATTTTCAAAACCAGGAGGTCTTTAATAGATGTCCACTGTGACATCTTTCTGACACAGCCATGCCTGTGCATTTCTAGTCTGATTTACAACAACTTTGTTATTCCTGGGTTGCTTCTAAGCTGTGCCTTCCAGCCACATGATTACTTGGTGATAGTTGCAGGAATCCATGAGAATTTAAGATGAGCTCAAAATGTTATTTCCATCCCTGCCTAGATCTGGCGATCGTATCTGCAGGTGAATTGTGTGCTATTGTTTTAAATGCAGCAGGCCTGATTCACCCCTGTGTTTAATGTCATATAATAAATTGCATCTGTGCCAAGCGGGTGCAAAATACCACTGCTGATGTGATTGGGGAATTGTGATTTGATCGCGTTATACGCTCAAGTTTGTACAGGTGTCAATACCAGCATAGGCGTGAGGAAACAGGGAACACTAAAAGAAATCCCTCAGTATTGTGAAGGAAATTCAAACTTACAGTGTTGTAAGGTTTCACTTTTTAAACGTGCGTCACTGAAATCACAAAATGCCTCCAAATGTTGGGTTGAAATAAGGTTTAACAAAGCAGTGGTTATCTAAAGAATTGTTTGTGAGGAGCAAATTATAGAACGCACCCTGACTAAATGTAGGCTTAAGTAGGACATAAATAACACCCAGTCCTTGTCCTGGGAATTTCACCTACTGACAACATCATAACAAGAAACAGAGGTGTCAGATCATAGGGCTTACCTTAACAGAGGAAATTAAATATGATTTTCTTATCATTGTGATGACTCTGTTCAGAGATGCCATAGGTATTGATGACACTGTGTTTTAGTTTAGCAATTTTATTTTTAGTTGTTTCATCCTGTTACCTCTTTCATCAAGACTTCCACTACAAAATCTTCACTTGTGTTCTCTTCTCGTTTCAGATACACACCCAGATAAGATTATTGTGCATTGCAAATGCCCGCTATTGGATACACATACTTCCCAGGTTCGTTGTCTGTCAGATAGGCTTGCTAGAATTTAATTTTATATACATAATATTGTTCTTTCCAGTGTCCTGGTTCCACAATGAAGCAATTTCCTCAAAATAATTTATTGGTAATTCATTCATGTGAAATGGTAATGACCTTCTCAGCTTATTTGTTAGTGATGTGTCTTTCTTAATCTGAAGCACATAAATGTAGTTTCATTAACACATTTGTGGGTAAAGCACAAACGTTTTTTGTGTTCTCTTTGGTCGTAACAGATTTGATGTGATCTGTAGTCAGCCACAGAGAGGCAGAAGAGCAACAGCTGCGTCATGAGGGTTCGCCAGAACAGATTCATGTCTTCCAAGGTGCGTGAGCTTCCCAAGGCGGCTTACGTTGATAACGCTTTAAGAACAGCTTATTATCATAGTTACACAGGCAGTGAGCCAGAGTCAGCTTTTCCTGGCTAATACAAATGGTCTGTCTTGTTTACATTTTGGTGAACCATCTAAGGGGAAGCAAGGAAGTAGAAAGAAACCATTTTGAATGTTAATGAATGAGAGAAAATCACCACTCATGAGGTTACAAAGGCAGTGCTCGTTCTGGTGAGCAGCAACCAGAAGGTGTTCCTGTGTCTGCTTAGGCAGTAGATGGATATTCTCGGTGGAAGTAAGAGGGCTCTACCAGTCCTGTCTCCTGTGGACGTTTGCATTCTCAGTGCATTTATTTACATTAGGATTGTTTGTGCTGTATTACGCCTGATTGAACCAAAGTCTCTTGGAGAGCAAAGCGCTTTTATTTTGACATTTTCACATGGAAGTCAGCCGTCACCCCTATAAGGAGAATAAGCAAGATTTATGATGGGAATATTGATTTCCTTTATACTCTGTTATAAAATGCATCAAGGCACAAAAAGATAAGCTGGACCTCTTTGTTTGCTCCTTTTTGCCATCTGATGTCAGGACTTGCTGGAAGTGTCTTGATAGTTTAAATCATAATGCAATGAGAAAGGCAATTTGGGATCATCTATACATCTTTATAAGTGTATTGAAAAACCTTAGAAAGTGAGAGCTTTAGCAAGATTGAACTGAACTTCCAGCCTGTGGGAAGGGTGAGATGCCTTTCCAGAAGCTCTTGGTACCTATCTCTAGTCACACACCTACACCAGCTCACTAGTCTGCCCTTTACACATTGTCTAAGCCAGAGAAGGTGCTTCCAACGAAGGGAAAGTTGTCTGTGCTCTTCTGCTCCAGTGCTGGGATAATGTTCAGATCTGGAGTTTTGAGAATATGTTTAAGCCACTTGGCTTCTGTATCTGCCAAGAGGAATCTGGAGCAAGGGCAAAGCTCTCTGCTGTTGTTACCAGACCTATATCCTATCAAGGTGCAGCTGATCTGGGCCTATTTCCCCAAATGCTTTATGTTCATGGTTTGTGTGAAGTGTTAGCAGTGGTTGCACTGAATCTATGATCTGTGTCTGGCTCCTGATAATGTGATGGTCAAATACCTCTTTACAATGGGAGCATGGTCAGCCCAACACCCAAAGGTAAGTTAAATCTTTCCAGGATTTGTCCTGGTATTTCTGTTTCTTAACCCTTTGCTTCATTTATTATGGGTCTGCTTTTCTCAGGTAGATTCTCTGAGGTAGGAACAACATTGACACAAAGTCAAATAATGATGTTAATAAGACAGTGACTTTTTGCCATCTGCCAATTTGCAAAAACTTACTGAACTCATCTAAGATAGATAGCATCAATAATGCACAAACCCCACATTTTCTCCTCCTCAGTTTGGATCTCTCCTTATTGCACATAAGGCTTGACCTTAAAAAAAGAATGACTAATTTTTTCTTGGAATGGAAAATCTTTCTATTCTGAGTTTAAACTGAAAATAGAACCTAGCTCAAAAAGCAGAAACAGAAATTCATGATTGTTTCAAATGTGTATGTATCACATGCTTTACTATTCCTTATTGGAAGCCACCACTAGAAAAGAGAAATGTCAGTTAACCTTGAAATAAATTAATTTGGGAACATAAGCACATCCTTTTGTGACTCTCCTTGGTTAACATATGTACTATGAATAGAAAAATAACAAAATAGGGAGAATCTGATTACTATAAAGTAATACCACTAGGGGGTGCAACAGAGTAAATTATTTCTTGCATGAAAATGTGTTAAACTTGCTGAGAATCAGAATTATTCCTTGTAACTGAGCCAGCTCCAAGAGTGACTGAAGCTCAAAATGTGAAGTATTGTCTGCCTGCTACTCCTCGGTCATCAAGGCTAAGACCTCAAGGCAATTCTTTTAGTAACTAGGCACTACCTGATGTAGAGAGCTTTATTCTGAATTGCTCACTTACAGCCTTTCTAGAGAAGTCTGTGCTCTGTGTAACAAGAGGAAGGCAGAATTATCCATATTTCCTTTGGAATTAGATATATATATAGTTTTAATATAGAAATACCCGATATGTATATTTTTCTGAAACAGGCATGGATCTTCTAGTCTTCTAGTTTGAAGATGCTATGAGTGGCAGATATATAAAGTAAGAGCCATTTGATGGTTCAGTTTCTTCCTGTTCTGTTTTTATCATGCTTAATTTCTATGCTAGGCTTTGATGCTCTCCACCTAGTAAATGCAGATTTCCACATATAGCCTGTATTCCAACAGAGAAAGAAAGATTTATTGGTATCCTGTGGAAAAAAAAAAAAAAAGAGAAAAGAAAAATTAGATTAAAAAAATTCCAAATACAATTATGCAGTGGTATTCTATTTTAATGAAAGTTACAGATGGATACAGCTTCTGCTCTCCAATAACAGCTGATGTGCAGCCAAGGTGTATACTGTACAAACATGCTAATGGGGCTGAACCATTTCTGTAAAAAATTAGCTTTTTTTCCTGCAGCAGTTTTCTGTAAAGCAAGTATTTTCTTTTTTAAATTTTGTTTCTTTTATTATTTTTCTGTGCTTAGAGAGAGAGAGTCAGTCTCATAAGTACAGCAGGGTTCATATACAATTCAGCCAATATTTTCTGTACATTTGTTGAACAGAGCTATTTGGAAAAGAGTGCATTAAAAATTAAGCAAAAAAAAAAAAAAATCCCTCAAAAAGCTATTTAGAGTGAAATGACTTGCAATTGGCTTGCTGGATTTACAGAATTATTGACTCTTCTTAATGGTGCAGCCTCAGCCTTGTTCAGGGCTTTTGACTTCATGTTTCCTGCCAGGATTCCTTGGTCAAGGGCTGCAAAGGGTCCTGCCTGGAAAAGAGCAGTTGTTGCTGGTCTTTCTGAATACAAACATTTAATGAGGGAGTGTGCAGATAATTTTGTAATAGAGTAACTGGCTGATGTGTGTGCATGTTTATGTCTCTGTTTATGAGTTTCTGAACCTCTAGCTTTGTATGCTGTCAGAGAAAAGAGAAGTTGGAATAACGTAAGGGTCTGGTGTGAATTGGAGAAATGTGGGACATTCAGTTAAAGGCTGAAATGTCATCTTCAGTTCACCCCTGCTGTACCTAGTTATTGCAGGACACTTGGTACATAAGGTCACCCACTGTTCAGAGCCTCATCTAAGAGGAGGCACTATTATCTGCAGTGGTAGGTACAAGAGGATAAGTGAAAGATGATGTTTTGGCCCAACTTTGGAGTTATTCCTGATTTCACTCAGTTTAAATGAGTCTTTTAATGTGTCTTTCACAGAAATCACAGAAACATTCAGGTTGGAAAAGACCCTCAGGATCACCAAGTCCAACTGAGAACCCTGCTCTGCAAGGTTCACCCCTAAACCATATCCCCAAGTACCAAATCTGAACGACCTTTAAACACATCCAGGGTTGGTGACTCAGCCACCTCCCTGGGCAGCCTATTCCAATGCCTGACCACTATTTCTGTGAAAAGTTTTCCTAATATCTAGTCTAAACCTACCCAGTTGCAGCTTGAGGCTGTTCCCTCTTGTTCTGTCACTAATTACCTGGGAGAAGTGACCAGCACCAGCCTCTCTACAAGGTCCTTTCAGGTAGTTGTAAACAGCAATGAGGTCTCCCCTCAGCCTCCTCTTTTTCAAACTAACCATCCCCAGCTCCTTCAGTTGCTCTTAATAAGATTTGTTCTCCAGGCCCTTCACCAGCTTTGTTGCTCTCCTCTGCATTGGCTCCAGCACCTCCACATCTCTCTTGTATTGAGATGCCCAAAACTGGACACAATATTCAAGGTGTGGCCTCACCAGAGCTGAGAACAAGGGGACAATCACCTCCCTACTCCTGGTGGACACAGCATTTCTAATACAAGCCATGGTGCCATTGGCTTTCTTGGCCACACTGTCTGGTCGTATTCACTTGCTTGTCAATTAGAACCCCCAGGTCCCTTTTTGCCAGACAGCTTTCCAGCCACACTTCCCCAGGTCTGTAGCACTCCTTGGGGTGGTTGTGACCCAACTGCAGGACCTGACATTTGGCCTTGTTGAAGCTCATCCCGTTAACACTGGCCCATTGATCCCATCTATCCAAGTCCCTCCGTAGAGCTTCCCTACCCTTGTGCAGATCAACACTCCCACCTCACTTGGTGTCTTTGGCAGGTTTGTTCTATAACTGGGTCTCCCTTTTGGATTTTCTTTTTAACCTGAGTTTGCAAGCTTTTTATTTTGCATGTTTGTTACATCCATGTATTTATGAATCTGAGTTATCAGGGTCATTCTGATCACCTACCCTAAGTGCTACAGAGGAGCCATTCTTTCCCTGAAGTACTTTAAGAAAGATGTGGAATAAACAGGAGCGAGTGTTAAAAGTGCATCTGAGGTTTCACTGTCATTTGAGCAGGTATTTCTTACATTTTTAGAAGGATTCCTTTATCATGCTGGGCTTGACCTATGCAATGTTAGCTTCTCCAGTGTTCAGTCTGTGAAAGTTCCTTGCAGTCCACTGTGTTTAGTGGCTGCAAAGCTGGGCATGATATAGTCCACAGGAAGATCTTCTTTCATCCACAACTGCTTAATGTGTGGGTGGGCTGAGGCCCTTTGACAGCATTCTTAAGAGTGGAGTTGCTGGGATCAGTTAAGGTGCTTGGAGATCCTGGTTTCCCTCCATATATTCACACTGAGATGTACAAATTCCTTCCTGATTGTATCAAAGAAGACTTTAGAGAACCTTTGTCCTATGATTCTGGAGGCTCTGGGTGATGGGCAGTTCTGCTTTAAAGGCCAAATTGGGGTGGCTGACCTTGTTTCCCTTAATCGATGAGAAAGGAAGAAACTGGCTGGGATAAATGCCTTATCCTTGCTTACCGCAGAAATAATCCAAGAGAAGCCAGGAGCAGCAGTAGAAAGCCCAGCAGCAGCAATTCATACATGCATACAGATCATCTGTGCTCAATGCTAGGACTGTATAATGATGTCTGTTTTATCATTTATCAATTTCACACTTGATAATTAGTTTATCTTTCCATTTCTGTCTTAAGAAAGCCTCGTCTCCCACGTTACTGGCAGCCTTTGTTCATTCCTGCCCTTTGCTGCCCTCTCTCCCATTACTGTCTTTCAGTTGGAGTGAGGTCAGGGAGGCAGGTTTGGTGTGCCATATAACTGAGTAGCTAGAAGAGGGTAAGATCAGGGGTGGAATGGGAAGATCCTCAAAGAGACCTGCTGCCAATAAAACAGAACATTTTTTCCTTTGTTTTGGGGCCCATACTCCTCCTTAAGCTTTGCTAGTTCAGCTGCACGTGGGCTTTGCAAAACAGAGACAGAAGCAAAACAAACCCAGGCAAATAATATAATTGCTATTCTCCCATACTGGTCACAGGTTATGCTTACAACACAAAATTAATACCTTTATTATGTAATATAAAAAAGGATCTAGTAGGCTTGTCATTTTTGCATGTTATGGTTGAGCCAAAGAGTGTTTTCAGGGAAAGTCACTGAAATTCATGATCTCGATCTACCTGGTATTCTGAGTTTGCAAGCAATTATTGCTTCAGATGGCATATTGCTGTGCAGCTATCATGGTCAGGACTGGAAAAAAAAGAAGAAGTCAGTTTAAAAGCTCTTCAGGCTTTTGGCACCTAAACCCTTTGGCATGTGGATTCATTTAGAATAAATTGACAGTCCGATCAGCAGATCCAATATGTGCTTCATTAAGTGTTTGTCAAAGACATGGCAGGCAGTAATCGGTGCATAAGACTGTTGTTGTTTTCTTAGTACATGTTACTGGGCATCCCAAAAGGTTAACATCTGTCATCAGAATTACTGTAAGGAATATCCTGCTCTAGATACTGAAGAGGCATTATCTCAGATGTGGCCATGTGGTAACCAAAGGCATAAGCTCACTTTTTAGCAGAGATCTTTGAGACAGAACGCTGTGAAATGGGGCCAATGGTGGTGCTCTGTTGTTATGTGGAAGTGGAACATGAATATTGTGATGCATATTTCAAATTGCTTTGCTTGTCCATGTGGTATTTTTTTTTCTTTATGCAAATACCTATTGAAGTCACTGGGAGCTTGTTTGCATATGATCTGGTTACATACTCCAGGGATTTGACCTTTCTGCATCAGTCACCACTGAAACATAAGCACCTCCAGAAGACTGTATGGCAGCTTCCTTTGGAATAGCTCACTTCAGAGTGGAAATGCAAAAGGATTCAAAACATCTTTCAGTGGGTAAGCGAATCTTGCCCTAATCCAAGACAGACAAAGGTTATGCATCTTTGCCACATTTGGAAAACAATGTCTGAGCAACCTGTGTTTTTCAGTAATTTTTAATGAAGTAAAAAGAAAAATATATAGGAAAAAGTTGAATTTTGACAATGTGAGCTGTGTGGGCTGTATTAAAGATCTGCTGGGACATCATCTGTGCAGGACAGTCACTTGCAGCTATGATCTTGCCTTTAGGGAACTTGGCTGTAACTCTCCCAGGCAGTGTGTTCATCTCATAAGGAAGGAAGGAAGTCTGAGCTAGCTGTTTAGTGCAGTGTTCTGTAAACACTCTAAATACATGTCAGTAAAGTGGGTGCATTGACAGGCTACTGTCTAGATAGTGTCCTCCATGATCCATTTCTGTACTGAAACAGCACATAGTATCACTGACGGACAGGGAAGGGCTATTTATTAGACATGTAGCATCCAAATAAGGAAAAAAAATTGCAGTTTTGAAGTTCAGTGCCTTGTACTGCCTCTGATTTGTAGACAAAGCCAAGGCACAGATGGAAGATAGACTTGCAGAAAAATTTTCAGGATGAAGAAGCCAGCTTTGTCTTGTATAATCTGCATGAAATACTGTTTCCTTCGAGATAAAGTCTGGGACCAAACAGCTACTTTGCACATCTGAGAACTCCTAGTTTACTTACACTACAAAATGATAATATTATGTAGGGTTGTTATTATAATAATGTTATTAAAAAAAAAAAAATCCTGGAAGATTTTTGTAGGTAAAGAACTCAGCTGTAGTAATTGGCAGTGGAAGCTCTTCATCAATTAACAGATTTTTTTTTTTTTAATTCTTATGTTCCTAAGTATAGTATCAATTTTCAGGGAACACATGGCAATCACTTGTATGTTGACATTTCCTAGAAAAATCAGTGTAAAAGGAACATTGTCTAATATGCAGAAAATTACTTGTGATCCTCTAAAATTGTAACTTATTCTCCTACTGCCCAATTTTTCTTTCTGTTTCTTTTTTTTCCCCTCCTTTTTCTTAACAAACCACTATTTGAAATACTTTTACAATACAGAGTTTATAGGGGTTATGACTGTGTAAAATACAAATTTACCCATTGTGGCCATATTAATGTAGTTCCTCTTGGGAGAGAGGTAGATAATTTATTATTGCCACTGTCCAGAGGTTCTGGGTAAGACGTGCAGCTGAGGTTCCTGACGTGTTTGTAATGAGTGAAGAGAACCTCAAGGCACACCTGTGTGCAAACAATGGTGAGAAGAGACGTTTAATAGCATCTAAATATCAATTTGGTCTGCCAGAAGTGCAGCATGAATTGGCAGGTTGAGATAAGGAGAGGATTATTACATATCAGGATGGGAACACACTGATTGACTTCGGAAAGCTGGCTTAGTTGAGGGAAATAATTGGCAGGTGTTTTGCCCTCTTTGTTGACTTAAGCAACATCAGAAATGTTGAGAGCTTGTGAGATACCTATAAAAAAAATCTGTATGTTGCAGACTGCATGACTAGCACTCAGTTCAAAGACAGATAAGAAAATGGCTTACCTAGAAGAGCCTGTACAAGTTAAGAGGCTTTTAACGAATAAACACAGTTCATGATGGGTGGAAGAATCTGGAGAAAACGTGAAGCTCTGCTTGAGTACATAAAGATGAAATCAGATGAAATGCCACATGTGAACATTTGCAGGATGACTGAAGCCCTATTCAGTCAGGAGTGGCAAGAAGGCTTTGTACAGTGCCAAGTTCACTTGTTGAAAACCTGTGCTGTGGGAAAATGAATATGAAGAAGAGATGAAGAGATGTTTTGGCCTCCTGATGACAATATGCACATTTTAATTGTTTGACAAATTGCATGTAAATCAAGAGCAGTGAAAGGGATGTAGGCTCAGTTTCAAAAACTATCTGCCTCTGAAAATTAGGTCTTCACACCCAAAAATAGAAATCCAAGTCAGAGCCCATCGAAGCCAGTACACAGACTGTCAGCCCCGACGTTCCATTTGGAATGCCTTTGAAAACGGGAAAATTATGGTAGGGAAGCACTAAAGATCTCAGTTATCCTCTGCCTTTCACTTTGTCTTGTTGCCTACACAGATGCAGAATGCCAAATTTCTGCTGTTTCTCTGGCGGCGGCTTGCGTGGGTACACCCACTGCTTCCTATTGCTCAGGAGACTGTGGGACAGAGAAGAACGAGGCCCACGGCTGCTTTTGGGGTGTGCTGTGTGCAGAGGATGCCATGCAGCAAGCAGGGCCACGTGTCAGCAAAAGGCAGTGTCTGGCACTCTGTAAAGCTGGGCGTTACAGCAGAGGAGACCTTGTCAAACCGAGGATTTCGTTCAGCGAGAACGTGAAGTGAGCCAAAAGCTACAAGAACGTTGCTGTGGGCCCCATCTGGGAAAATGCCACAGATGAGATATTGTGGGAGTATGTAAGAGGATAAGTGGTAGGAAAAATGATATCTCAAACATATATAAATCCTCAAAAATACATGAGGGTATAAAGTCTTAATATTAATTTTGGTGATGTTCAGGGAATTATTTTAAAGTGGTACCTCTAGGGGCTGAAGTAAATAGTCCCCCTTAGTATAAATGTTTGACTGAATTCCCAGTGTGCCAAAGTCATTGGGTATCACTAGTAGTCTGGAGTTACATGAACTGAAATAATGATTAGTGTAATCAAATCCAGCCCTGCACTCCAAGGCATGAGCTAATCATTTGTGGACATCAGGAAGAAAATCTTCTATCCCTGTGCAGCGTTGCTTAGTGGGTGAGGTACATCATGGAAAACATTCATTTTGTTTGTTTTTTATTTTTTTTCCACAGGTCACTCACTGGAAAGTCACAGGCTCACCTGTTGAGGGGAGTCATTGCAGGCAGTCCTCTGGAAATCTCATAAATGAAAAATTAGTGAAAGAAGATGAGAAACCTGTGTTAGTAAGGGCAACACTGCAGCTCAGCTTATACCCCTAGTCAAAGGAAAAGGTATGAACATGAATCTTTCTTACACCTCCTCATGAAGCATTTGTACACCACCATCAGAACATAACATGGGCTGTTAAGACCCATGCTGGAACGTGCCCAGAGGAGGGCCACCAGGATGAGCAGAGGGCTGGAGCACCTCTGCTACGAGGACAGGCTGAAAGAGTTGGGGCTGTTCAGTCTGGAGAAAAGAAGGCTCTGAGGTGACCTTATTGTGGCTTTTCAATATCTGAAGGGGGCTACAAGAAAGCTGGGGAGGGACTTTTTAGGATATCAGGTAGTGACAGGACTAGGGGGAATGGAATAAAGCTGGAAGTGGGGAGATTCAGAGTGGAGGTGAGGAAGAAGTTCTTCCCCAGGAGAGTGGTGAGAGCCTGGAATGGGTTGTCCAGGGAATTGGTTGAGGCTGCATCCCTGGAGGTGTTTGCAGCCAGGCTGGATGAGGCTCTGGCCAGCCTGCTGTAGTGTGAGGTGTCCCTGGCCATGGCAGGGGGGTTGGAACTGGCTGATCCTTGTGGTCCCTTCCAACCCTGACTGATTCTAGGATTCTATGACCCACCTCATGGGACTAGAGGGGACCTTGGATGAAATCTTTTCCCAGTTTGTGCTGTTGTACAGCAAGCGGGAGCTTGAATCAATATGGGCTGGCAATAAAGAAGTATTCAGGGGGAATCAGGGAAGGAACTATGGATCTGAGGCACTGTGTTTGGGCAGTAATTAATACAGTAATTAATTTGGTCAGCAGAGCTGGTGTATCAGTCACAGCGTAGTGACTCTTCCACTGGAGCTGGCCAGCCAGTGTGGATCTACTCTGTGCACTGAGAGCAGCCACTCAGGGAGATTGTGGCCAGCTGAAGTATATTCACATCATGCCTGCCTTTCTACTGATTTTCTCAGAGGGCAAAACCTTGGAAGCTAGTCTTGAAAATGCTGTAGACAGCTCAAGATGCTGACCCAACATGAGAGGTGTTTCCTCAGGGTATCATAAAAGGAAAAATAAAACCCTTTCTGAAAGCCTGGGCAAAGAGAAGGAGAAAGATCTGAGAGAAATGTATTTTGAATAGAGCCCCTAATTTTAACACTGGAGTGTCATGTACATAATCCAGAAGGACATCTCTTCTACCCAAAAGGGCTTCACACTCCGTTTTTAAAGTAACAGTCCTAGGTGGGTTATTTACAGCCTTTGCCTCTATGAGTGACATTATTAATAAATTCCATAGCTACTGCTAATAAGGAAATATTTAAGGTAAGAGAAACATTACATTGAGCCATGACAAACTTAAATATGAAGCTCTTCCTCTCTAAACACGAGACCTTTCCCTCCCCCTCTCTTGTTTTTTTTTTTAAACCAGAGGTACAGAATTCTTCAGTCACAAGTCTTTACTTGAAATTTTCCAGCCTGAGCCTCATTATATGGACCATTACTACATTTCAGTGTAAAAATCTCCTATTGATTTCAGCCATTGTGATCTGCTGGGAAAAAAATATCCTGTTTGAGGTTTTAATAACCTCCAAGCAGACTGGAAAGGGACACAGAGCCAGCGAAGAACACAGATCATTTGCCCAAAATGCTCCCATTAGCACACCCATAGCAGGCAGGTGGACACCCCTGTTCCTCTCCTAGAGAGCCTTTGAGGCAGCAGAAAGGGGGTTTCATATGCAGTTCCTGAGCCAGCTAGTGATCTGTGTTTCAGGGGAGCCACAGCTTGCTCACACAAGAGGACTCCTGTTCTGGCAATTCTGAAATGAGTGTCAGGAAGTGGATACCCTCGAAGAAGTGACTTGCACTCTTTCCTGAGCCTGTAATGAGAGCAATCAGAAAAGCAAGATCACTCGTCAGAAAATGTGTACTGCTAGATACTGCAGACACAAATCTAAGCCTTGTGTTTTTTAAAACCTTAGTTACATGAGATAGACTAATGGATTAAATGCATTTGTAATGTAGTTGCCACTTAAATTTTTCACTGACTCTGAAGATGATTGGAGGTTTTCCAAATCTCCTTTGTTTAAATGTACATTTAAACCAAAAATGACGTTTCAGAGAGTGAGAAATGATGGACTGGGGGACAGATGCGTGCTTGTGTATCATTTCTCAATATGTGGATGCTGAAGAGTTTGTCAGCAGTGAAACCTGTGGGAGGGAGGGTGGAAATGTAATGTGTAGAGTGAAGGAGAGGGATGTTATGTCCGACTGGCTGTGGACTCAGCTCCCAGAAAGTGCTTTTCTCAAGGAGTTTTGGTGCCTGGTTCACAGACTGCAGCTGTCATGGAGCACACATCACAAAGCCATGCATTATGAATGTGTCTGTCTTTTAACTTGAGGTGCAGGAGAAGCACAAAGATAAATTAGGCTCTCCCTAAATGAAGGAATGGATGACTTCCTAAAGTCATACAAGACAGGCATGCAAAGCACAGGCACAACCTATGGTGAGGGGCATGTGGCCTTGGTCTCTGCACTCGCTCATGGAGGTATATTATAGACCTTTCTGCAGTTTTCACACCAAAAATTATATACTAGATAGAAGTGGGGCTCTTGCACTTCTGATATGTGTAAGACAAACACCCAGAGCATGTTAATGTTCCTGAATGAGTCCAGAATCCAAGACCTACCTGCAAGCTGCCTTTTGCTAATGCAGCCATAGTGTGAGTGCACTGATGATTGAAACCACCAACCAGCTCAGGTCTGGGAGCAAAGGTGTGAGGAGTACTAATATATCTGCAGAAAACAGCAGTTAATTAGCTGACTGTGGTTTCTGCAACGTCTGGTTGTTCTTAACCTGTAGCAGCCTTGTGAGCCTTCCTCTTATTAGGAGGTGACAAGGCCATCACCCTTGTAGGTATTTAGATGCCTTGATTTCTGTGGGAGTTAGGTAGCTCAACACTTTTGAGGCTCTGAGTCATAGTTCCTTCAGTTAATGGATTTCAGCTGCAAAATGTCTAGTCACTTGTGAATCAGATGATTGTGGTAGTATTGGTTATAAATGAAACACCTAATCTTGGTCAAAACCAATGTTTTTCTTCATGCATAGTATGTCTAAAATGTACCCATAGATTGTTTCAGTCCTCTTGAAGTTATTTCTTGTGTACTGTGCAGGGCCTGTCATGTGGAGAAACATCCCTACTTCAATGAGTGGTGATGAGGAGGAATTAAGTCTGTGGCACAGAGTGGCACCATTTTTGTGGGATTTTCATGAAAGTCCAGGAAAAATGAGCCTTTCTAGGCTCAGAAGAGGGCCTGCAAATCAGGTAAACTCTTGAATTTCAAAAGCATTCACCTTTGCTTAAACTCTAGATGCGACATCAGTTTTGATAAGGCACTTACAGTCCTAAAAGGAAAACAACATTACTCTGATCATTGGCTTTTGTTTAAATCCCTGTGGAATCACTCAGATGTAGAAAGATTCCTTTATAGTAAAGGACATGTCAGGCATTATTTTGGTTTCTGAAAAACCTGAAAGTGGTGTTGACTGTGTACAAACAAAGGGAAATTTCTTTAATCAGCTGTATTTTTAAGCCAGAGGAAACCCAAAAAGACGGCCAACTAATACGTTAATATTTTATTTTTAAGATCAGCATTTTATGCATAACTGATTTGATGTAAAAATAAATACATCACTTTTAACTTGAAATATAATTTTTTGCTTTTCTGTGGTTCACCATTTGTAGAACAGAGAGACTATAAACTGAGACCTTTTTTTGTTCTGTGCTCGTATGGCAAAAATACAATGTAAGAGGACAACTACTCATTCCCAAATTTTAGTGAAGCTGTCTTTAAAGTGGTAGTAAACAGAGATAAAAAGTTTTTGTTGTTGCCATAAGATTTATTTATACACCAGAAAACTTGTTGATGCTTAATATTTGTCCAAAAGCCTTCAGCAGCAATTTCTACCACCTGAAAGCCACACAACTGACAAAGAGCAAAACTGAACTCAGTCAGCAGGCGATTTATGACTCTACTGTGTTTCTGCTTCCTACTGGTAAGAGCAAACATCAACATAGACACATGCAGGAAGCTCACCACTAGACACCAGAAAGAAGGGTGACCTGCCCTTTAATAAAACCCCTCTCCTTGCTACTGAGAAGTGATTCAAGAAGTCACTGGATTGGTATTTCAAACACATTTACCTTTGCTCAAATGGCTGGGCCAGGGGGAGGGGGAACAGTTTCCACAAGCTCTATCTAACCTGTTTGAAGAGTTTGTAAGGTTTTGTCATTTGGGCAAGAAAGAATAAACTCTTCTGGCAGCAAAGGAGTCGAGGCTGGACAGCCTTGTGAGCAAGGCACAAGGTAAGATCAGAATAAAGTGATTTTAAGGTTTTAAGTGCAGACATTGTTTTCCTGGAGAGAGACTGCTTGCCACTGATAGCTCCTGCTGCCCGGTGATGCTGTCAGGCCCCAGGCAAGAAGTATATTCATAAAAGAATATAAATTGGATCTCTCAATATATTCAAGTATGTAATTCACTGCCTGTGCTGGTCAAAGTCACAGGTTTGGGCAAAGAGTACTAGGAACTGCTGCTTGAAAATATTTTCATGTAAAAACACTAATAATAGATTGCTCTTGCTGAGAGCTTGAGCCTAAGCTATGTTTTTGGTTTGCAGGGATATGTTCAGTACGAGGACTGGCCTTGAGCAGCCTTCTAGAGGCAAGTGATCCAAGCTGGAGTCAAGTTTTAAGTGAGCTAGGCAGTGTTATTTGTGAACAGAAGTTGTTTTAAGCTGTTTTGAGGAGTTGCAGGGACTTCGAGGAAGGGTTAAGCTGTTTTCATGCACATAGCTAGAGACAGGATTATGTAGTTCTTGAATGACTGGTCTGATCAGTAATGCTTACTCTCATGTTCTTTTGGCTGTTTTAAAAGAGAATGGAACAAAATGCATTATAAACATTCATGTAATATTTCTTGCAATATGTTTTAACTTGACCTTTTTTAGTATTTGAACTCAAATTTTTGGTTGTAAACTTCACCGTATCACTTCACTACTATGAGAAAATACTCCCTGCACATGAATATGAATTAGTCCACAGTTGGTTATAAAGTGCATATTGGCTGGAGCAGGTTAATACACTTAAACAAACAAACCACAAGGCAACTTGGCAAATATGGGATAAAAAAATATGACAGTTTAGATTCTTTGCAGAGACATAAACCCCAACTCCCACCAAGATAATCACAAAGAGTAAACTTCTCATTTTAATAAAAATGTGTTTTAGGAGAGATAAGAAAATATATGAATTTATGTTAATGCTACTTGTAGCAGGCATCACTCTGAATATTAAGAAAGTGCAGCTTATATTTTAAACACAGTTGTAATTTACTTTCACAAAATACTTTTTCCCTATGGTCAATTAGAAGGATAAGCATTTTGCTTTAATTTTTCTAAACAAATAACTGAACTGAAATGTTTGTAAATTGTGTGCTGCTGATCTTCCTCTAGAAAGTATCACCATTTTCAGGTAATTTGCAGATTCTCATCCAGAATGGTTGTTTAGACCCTCTGAGATTCCCCCTGTGTCTGGCCATGCTGTGATATCAGGGGGATATTTTAGATTATGATTATTCAGGTGCTCTGCTGCTAGGCAATACCTCTCACTCAAATCTTCCTTTCTGAAAAAAATGTTGCTGCTTCATGAAGGGTGGGAGGGAGATGGCAAAAACCTTATAAATCCTGATCTCTGAATCTTCATTGTATCTACACAGAAATTTTTCTTGTCAGGCAGTTTCTTGGTATTGACTGGCTGTCAGCAGGAGCAGCATGTCTCCTGAAAATGTGAGTCCAGTTCCTCACATGAAGTGGAGGAGGCTGTACAGAGACTGCATCACATTTTACACAATAGTTATGAATTAATTTTAAATCTGCTTTGAGACAGAACATGTTTAGCATTTTACTGGGGTGAGCACAAAGATCTCCAGTTCAGCTAAGTATGGGGCAGTACGTGAAGCCCATTATGGTCTTGATTAATCAAATTTGTTCTTGCAAGTAAATCTTAGTGGAGTTGGTTACTGATTCCAAAGATGAAGCATAGCTTCATGCCTATGATTATAGAATCTTAGTTTGATTTTTACTTAAGAAAAAAACCAACCAACCAACCAAAACCAACTCCCAGTCTACTGTGTGCTGTATCTTATAGGTTCACTTCATTTTTATCAATGGTTCTGACTCACTAAGACAAACTAAAATGAACAGGCCAAGAATTGTAAGACTTTCAACTGCAGACACAACGAAGGTGTTGCCACACTTCTTGACTGCAAAGTCTGTGCAATTTAAACATGTGCTTAAGCACTTTGCTAGGCATTAGGAAGAAATTGTTCCCCATGAGGCTGGTGTGACCCTGTCCTATTTAAATGTCCCCTCAAAAGGCTTTGAAGAGGAAGGAGATATGGTTACTTAATTACTGTTTTAAAGAAAAGAGAAGCCATCTTCTAAATATTTTGTGTAAGAAGCTTACATTTGTAAGACTAATATGACAAGCCCTTCTACAGACCTACGTGCCTCCATGTGAATGAGAAGGGACATGATTCTTTGAGACCAGCAATATGTCTGGGGTAAGAAATAAATTATTCTCAGGGTGTCTGGAAACAGATTTAGGAGCTGAGGACAATAACATGCCAGACTTATGGAAGAGATCCCAAAAGGGACTAGACTTATTGGTGCTCAGTATTGCACTACTTAAAATTAGATTCTTAGCTCTGGGAACCGAGTTCAAAAGTAAAAGGCATGCGCTCGAGTTTTCTGTATGAGCTAAAGAGAGTTGAAACAACAGGCATAGTAATGAGAGGGAACTTCAGCTAGGCAATATGCAGTGCCAGTGGAAACATCCAGACCCCTGGCTCTTTTGAGTTGAAGGAGTTCTTTGAGGTCTGCAGTCAGTGAACTCTGTGATCAAGGATCCAAAGACAGTAATACTTCCTACATATAAAATGTGCAAGGGACATGGGAGGGAACAGGACAAAGCAGCAAAAGGCTTGTGATGGGAATGTTCTCAGAGTCGGGGAATCTAGGTTAAATTTTGCTCCAGCTGAGGAGATTTAAACATCCACCTTCAGTCTTCAATGAGAATATTCTTCCTATCAGCAAATTGGCTATTTTACAGTGGGAGCAAGGGATAACTTCTACATCTCTGATTGAAAGTGGGCCAATGTAAAACCAATTATGTAAGAGTCATGGGGACAGAGAGAGAACAAGCAAGAGGAAGTCTATGACCTAATGTTTAGAACTGAAAAGAATAGGCATAAGAACAATATTAGTGTTTGAAAGAGTGGCCACAGACTTACAACTTATTGGCCACTTGACACACAAATGCCTAAAGCTTTGCACACATGTAGTCAAATAAAATTCAGTAAGTATCAGGGTTTGGGGATGCACTAAATGAAGTCATCCAGGCATAGCAGAGTTATATTATTATAATGATTAGTTTTCTGGACATCAAAAGAGATGACAGTGGAGCATAACCAAGGGGACTTTATTAACACAAATCTGCAAACATCTCCATAGGAAGACTGTGCTCCAGAGTTCTCAACAACCCTAAATATCTATCAAGTAAGTCAAACCTATGCTTTCTGTGTGCCAGGGGAAGTCCAAAAGTTCCTGACCTCATTGCTGGAAGCAAGAACAAATAGGCACTGATTAGGCTCAAGTTAAGTGTATTTCACCTGAGGGCTCATTAACTGTGAGAGAAAGGGAATTGGGATGCCTTTTGAATGTAATAAAATACAGTGCTTGTACTGTGAAAAAAATACTGCCTTGATGGCAAAAAAATGTATATAATGAGTTTTGTGCTAAAATTATAAAGCAGCAGTTTAAGGAACAAATTTTCAACAAATAACAAGTAACAACTACAAGAGTAAAGAAATTTTGCAATTACTAATATGGATGCCAGAAAACGTAGTACAAAGCAAAAGTGTAGCATAGTTCCAAGGTATAGTTTAAACTTATGCTATCATTGGCTATGTGCCAGAGGAGGTTTAGTTTGTATATTACAAAAAATTCTTTACTTAAAGGGTGATCAGGCATTGGAACAGGCTGCTCAAGGGAGGTCGTGGAGTCACCATCCCTGGAGGTGTTAAAAAAAAAAAGTCAAGACATGGCATTTCAGGACATGGTTTAGTGGCCATGGTGGTATTAGTTCAATGGCTGGACTCAGTGATCTTAGAGGTCTTCCCCAACTGAAATAATTCTGTGATTCTCTGTCATATGGCATGGAATATCCCTTTGGTCAGTTGAGGTCAGCTGTCCTGGATGTGTCCCCTCCCAAATTCTTGTGCACCCCCAGCCTCCATGAGGAGGAAACATTCCTGTGTTATCAACACTGTTTCCAGCACAAATCCAAAATACTGTGCTATGCTGGTTACTATGAAGAAAATTAACTCTCTCCCAGCTAAAACCAGCAAAATGTTGAACAGAAGAAGCCTGATTAACAGATACAGAGATATAAATAAAACCCTCACAAGGGTGAGGGAGAGATGCTACTAAATAAATATGAAGTCTAATATTGATACTAAGGATGGAAAGAGTAAAAAAAAAAATTAAAAATAAATATGGAGTAAACCCAAGCTATTAAAATATACTCTTTATTAAAAATTGAAACCAAACAAAACAAAATCAATAAAAAAGGGAAATGGGCTAGAGATTCATCAGGAAACTCTCCTGAAGGGGGAAAAAAAAAAAGTCACCACAAGGCCACTGGAGACTCTCAATAGGAATGTTTTGCTCCTGCTAAACACTGTGTATTTATTAATGCCTACACAAGTAGTGCAGGACTATAAAAGGATCAGACCAGATCCAGAAGGAAGATGATTTTGTCACTGATATTTGCCCATATACAATTTTTACTGAAATGAAACTCCTAGTGTTTGGTTAGTGCTTGCAACAGATAATGGTTGACTCATCAACCCCAGCCCAATACAGGACACATAAACAATACAGAAATATCACTCAAAAAGCTTAAGTGTTGGAATCAGTTTATAAAACCCAGAATGGATGAACATTGGTCAGTTTCCATATTTTAAGGGAAAATACTTTATTTCTATGAATCTTTCAAAACCACATACTCCAGGTGATTTAATTTTGATATCAATAAGCCTGTTATGTGCAATTCTTAATTTTCTAATTAGAACATTAGTATCTCTGCCTATGCCTTGGTACTCATAAAAATAAAGTCCATGTCAGAAGAATATATGAGGAGACTGAGAGACCTGGGGCAGTTTAGTCTTGAGAAGACTGAGAGGGGATTGTATAAAGGATTATAAGTATTTATGGGGTGGTGGTCAAGAGAATGGGGCCAGATTCTTTTCACTAGTGTCTAGCAATAGGACAGGGGGCAATGGGCACAAAACTGGAACACAGAAAATTCCATCTGAACATGAGGAAAAACTATACTTTGAGGATGACAGAGCACTGGAACAGGTGGCCCAGAGAGGTTCTGTAGTCTGCTTCCCTGGAGATACTAAAAACCTTCCTGGATGTGATCCTGTGCAACTTGCTCTAGATGACCCTGTTTAGCAGAGGGATTAGACCAGATGATCAAAGGAGGTCCCTTCCCACCCCCTACCATTCTGTGAAAAGATGGAGATTTAAGTGGCATTGAAGGGAAGTGTGAATAAAACAGAAAATCACACAGTAATCACATGCTGGGCAATCCCTTACAGAATCTATCGTCAGAATCCTGGGAAGGAGGCCTTTAAAGTGAATATGAAGGCAATATATTAGTTTGCATGGTCCCATAACATCCTCATAGAAAAGCTCAGGAGATGTGGCATAGGTGGTTGGTCAGGGAGGTGGATTGCAAACTGGCTCCACAACAGAGCTCAGAGGGTCATCATCAGTGGCACAGAGTCACCTTGGAGGCCTGTGGCCAGTGGTGTCCCCCAGGGATCAGTCCTGGGTCCAGTTGTGTTCAATATCTTTATCAAGGACCTGGCTGAGGGCATTGAGAGTCCCCTCAGCAAGTTCTGATGATCCCAAACTGGGGGGGTTGGCTGACACCCCTCAGGCTGTGCAGCATCCAACCTGACCTGGACAGGCTGAGAGCTGGCTGCAGGCAATCCTCATGGAGTTGAATAAGGACAAGGGCAGGGTCCTGCAGCTGGGGAGAAATAACAACAGCACCAGGACAGGTTAGAGGCTGCCCTGCTGGAGAGCAGCTCCACACAGAAAGCCCTTGGAGTGCTGGTGGGCAGCAAGTTCTGCATGGAACAACAATGTGCTCTGGTGGCCAAGAGAGCCAATGGGATCCTGGGCTGGATCAGGAAAGCTGTGTCCAGCAGGGCTAGGGAAGTTCTTCTGCCTCTCTACTCTGCCCTGCTGAGACCACCCCTGCAATCCTGTGTCCAGTTTGGGGCTCCCCAGTTCAAGAGAGACAGAGACCTGCTGGAGAGAATCCAAGGGAGAGCCAGGAGGATGCTTAGGGGACTTGAGCATCTCCCCTCTGAAAAGAGACTAAGATCCCTGAGGCTGTTTAGTCTGGAGAAGAGAAGGCTGAGAGGGGATCTGATCAATGTCTCTCAATGTGTGAGGGGTGGGTGTCAAGGGGAGGGGGCCAGGCTCTTTTGGGTGGGTCACAGGGATAGGACAAGGAACAATGGGTTCAAACTAGAACATAGAAGATTTCAGCTCACCATGAGGAGAAACTTCTTTGCAGTGAGGGTGACAGAGCCCTGGAGCAGGCTGCCCAGGGGGGTTGTGGAGTCTCCTTCTCTAGAGCCTTTCAAGGCCCACCTGGATGCATTCCTATGTGGACTATCCTAGGTGATCCTGATCTGGCAGGGGGGTTGGACCTGATGATCTCTGGTCACTTCCAACCTCTGATATACTGTGAGACTGTGATTTAGGAAAAACATGGCATGGACACAAACATATAGACTTAGAGCAGTTAGTTTGCATTTTGTAGGACCAATGATAAGATAGATTTTCATAAGAGAAAAAAGAGAAATGTCCATTCTCATATAGAGCCACAACCAGCAAAACCAAGAGCCAAACCCCAGGAAGGTCTTCTCTTGGCAAAAAAATGGTCTTTGGTACTTTTTTTTTTTCCTTCACATTGGGGAAGAAATTAGATAAATCAGCAGTCAGACTTTATTTTAATAGATGAACTGAGATAGCCATAAGAACAAGGAGTGGTCAGGTACAAGGTCAAACAAATGGATTCATGAAATGTGTCATATCTCTGCAAAAAAAATGCATATTAAGAAATATACAAACATGGAAAATCTGCTGACATATTGCAGAATTTTGAAACACTTGGCTTTGTCACAGACTCTGGTGACACAGGCATAGAAATGACAGTTTTATCATTGAAATTAGGGAAGAGTCATAACTAGATGGCCTAGACATAATCTTAACTACTAAAATGCTATCCCATGTCTGAAATGCTTTTATGCAGTTACTGTTGCTATTTTCTTCCAGAAGTGTTTCAATTAGCAAATGATCTGTGTTAACTTATTGTGTACACACTTTAATGGAATATACCTTTTTTTCAGCACCATTCATCCCTGAAGAGACCTCCCTTAAAACAGTTTTGAAACTCCTTCCAAATAAGGATGAACCAAATCAACCTTCCTCCTGAGTCAACAGAAAGCAGTATTTTCTACTGAGTCCTGGTGGAGTTAGAGAAAAGAAAGCTTACACTGACACAAACCAAACTGTGTTTTAGAAAAGAAGTCCCTTAGGTAAGTAAAAAAAAAAAAATTCCTCTGTGACGTTTAGCACATCAGAGTCTAAACCAGAGGTTTGTTCTCAATGTGTAGGTACAGAGGAAATGTTTTTCTTAGTAGAATCCCTGTGTTTAATTGGGACTTTGGAGAAATATGAAAAATGCCTTCAGAATGGAATTAGCATGTGAAACGACTTTCCTTATGCGTTGGGTTCAAGTGCCTCAAAAACAAGGAACAAGACAAGACTGTTCATTATAATTTGTTTAATTATTGAACCATTAGTGCCAAAGATTAGGGACACTGAAGAAGTTTAGCAAATAAATGTACTGGGAATAGACATTATATGCTGATTACTTCATGCTGGCTATACAAAATACCAATTTAATGTAATGGAAGCTTTCATTTGGGAACCAGTTTACAGGCAATGCCTAAGTTTCAAAAGGGTATAACTGCCTAGTGAAAGCAAGGTCAAAAAGGTTGGACATGTAGGTACAAATGCCAAAAGAGAAGAGCTGTATAAGTTGCCATGTTAGCTTTACGTTATCAAGTTTATCTGTAGTGATGTAAACAGATGGATGTTACCATAGATGGAATTAATGTAATTTAGTTTTTTTCAGGCAAGACCTGCACCCTTTTTCAGTGATTCCAACTTTTAAAAATTTATTTTATTTTCTCAAGAAAATGAAGATGTTAATAAGTGTAAGGTTTTCCTTTCGTCTTTCTTCTTCGTCTTTCTTCTTCGTCTTTCTTCTTCGTCTTTCTTCTTCGTCTTTCTTCTTCGTCTCTCTCCTTCGTCTCTCTCCTTCGTCTCTCTCCTTCGTCTCTCTCCTTCGTCTCTCTCCTTCGTCTCTCTCCTTCGTCTCTCTCCTTCGTCTCTCTCCTTCGTCTCTCTTCTTCCTCTTCCCCCCATAATCAGCATGGAAAACAATTGGAGTTATACACATCATTCCTAGATCAGCCCCGAGCTACAGCACATTTTTACTGGACAGAATCCACTATAGATTAAAATAGAATAGAGATGGACATGTATGTCATGATAAACCCAGGTATCATGCTGCATGCCAAAACTGTAGTCCTAAGAAAATGCATTTAATAATTAGGCCCTTAATGAAAAAAGAATCTTTCGCTGAAAATAGAATAAATAGATCTCTTTAGGGATGAGTGATGCTGAAAATAACGTATATTACATTAAAATGTGTACACAACAAGTTAATGCAGATCACTTAATAATTAAAACACCTCTGGAAGAAAATAGCAACAGTAACTGCATAAAAGCATTTCAGGCATAGGATAGCATCTTGCTAATTAAGGTGATGTCCAGACCATCTAGTTATGATTCTTTTTTTTTTTTTCCCCCAGAGGTAACCTGCATTAAGCTACTCAGTTATGAAGTGCAGATTGTAAACATGAAACAACAGGGAGAGAATAAAATATAAAGAATGCAATGAGCAGAAGTAGGTGATAAATATTGGCTTTGCTACTAATCAGGTAGTGTAAGTTCTGTGCTGGCTGGTTTGCAGAATATTTTTCTCTCTGTATAATAAAGTACATTTTGTTGTGTTGGATGTCTGTCTAAAATGCCAAACAAACTGTCTTTCAGAAGAATTATATGACACTGTTGCATTTCAATGTGTACTGGAAATCTGACAGGAATAATAAAAAAAAGCCTCAGACAGGGAACTCAGCTAGTTCTTAAAGGTAAGCAGTGGGAATTGGGCTGCTGAACAGATTTCAGTTGCCCTTTATATATAACTTCTTTCAAGCCAGAACTTGTGCCTTCTAGCAACATTTTTTTGCAATCCACTTAGAAAAAATAGTAAAATATCTGATAAGAATGATCTCCAATTGTTTGGGTATTAAGAAAAAGAGTAAACTTAATAATACATCTTGCCTATGCAAACAAGGTATCAACAAAAGAATTAAGAATTTGCTTTGGTCTGCTACTTAGAAGAAAAAAATAGGAAGAAATGCATCTGTAAAGGAAGGTCATTTAAAGTCTGTCTTTAGCTGTACATTTACTTATCCTGTCCAAATGTCCCTCTCCCTGCCTTACTGAAAATGCTCAGCTTTTCCTTGAAATCTAAGTTCTTATGATAAAGGTGAAAGTTTAACTCTATATTTCTAGTGTGAGGTGTCCCTGCATATGGCAGGGGGGTTGGAACTAGATGATCCTTGTGGTCCCTTCCAGGCCTGACTGATTCTATGATTCTATGATAATTCATTAACAAAACAGTTTAGGGGTTTTCTCTGTCAGTATAACATAAATATATTATATTTTTCTGTACAAGTCCCAGTTGCAAGAGGCTACATTACAGTTTCTGCCAAAGAGACAGCATCAGGGAGTAGAGAGTCTTGGCAGCAGAGGGAGAGGGCAGGGCAAAAAAGAAGTTTCAGCGGAGCAAGTCTTCATTCAGACCATGAATTTACTAATTCTGGAGAGGTCAAAATTTGACTTCTGCCTACACTGGCAGTATCTTTTTAATACCCAGCTGCAAATGTATTTTCAGCACCTTTTTTTTTTTTAATATAATATTTCCCACCCTGGATGAAAATAGTTTTTATAATCTAATGTGGGACTTGAGCCCAGTATCCCAATATATGAAGCTGTTACATTAACCAGGTGAGATGCTCCGTCATAAAAAGATAACTACCTTTGCATAAATAACTCCTGACTATGCAAGCAGGGCTTGTCTTTGAAGGTGAGAGAGAACATTGCAGTTTATTGTGTTGTATGAATGATAAAAATGATATAAATTTATAGACCAGACTACAATGACCCTAGTCATGAGCTTTACACTTTAAGGGGAAAAAACTTTTAAAGAACTGACATCATCATCAAACAATTTGTGTTTCTTGGTGAATCCACAAGCTGAGCTTGGTGTTTTAATGACTAGAAATCATGAATATTAAACTGAAGAAAAGTTGACAGTATTTAAATGAGCATCATTAAGAGACACATAAATTAACAGGATTTTTAGTTCTTGTGGAACCGCCGTTTCAATGTTAATTAAACAACTGGAGTGCTCTTGTGCATTCCCAGCAAACTGTCCCTAATGTGTTCTGCTGAATATCATTATGGGTGGCTGCCTTGCTGTTTAATTATTTTCAAGCTGATTTTTTTCCCCCCGTTGCTGCAGTGGTTTTATGCTTGTCTTGCATTCAGAAGGTGATGGGGCTTAATCCCAAAGGAGTCTGTCGGTTTGATCTACATGTGGTGCTTATACTGAAATACCCGTTTTTGTAACTAATAAAACATGCACATATAGTGTTGCTGCCTAACCCTGCTGAAAAAGCCCCACTATTGACTGCATTATCTTTGTGAGCAGCAACCATTTGATGACTTACTGGGATTTTAGCAGTAGTTCTCTATCGCAGTGGTAATTCCATTCTGCACACGCAGGTGGTAAAGAATATGAATTTAGATATAAAGGAAGGAAGCAAAATAAGCCTGAGATCTAGTTATTTTATAAATGTGAAGAGAAATGCTGCACAGAGCACTGTGTGCTGTATCTGTTTAGCAAATTCACTGTTTCTTTACCTCTGTCTGCTTTATATATGTGTGCATCAGGAATTAAATCTTGGACGTTCACCTACCCCTTTCAGTGCCACATCTGAAGGGAGAACAGGCTCTGTTTGATTCTCCTTTAACAGACCTTGCCTAGCCAATCCCCTGTAACTGGCTCTGCATCCTTGCAACTGGCACTCCACCTGCCTCACAGGAGTCCCCACACCACGTTTGAAGGAGGCAGTGCCTCAGATTTTCACATTTATCCACATCCCATGTTAGGCTGCTGGCTCTCCCAGAGGCCAGCATCAAGGCTGTATGGACCCTTGGGGTTCAAGACCGCCTCTGCTGCTCAGGTATTTGCCCATGCTACCTCTTGTCCTTGCTAGGTGGTTGTCCATACTGTCTGCTCCCTCCAAGCCCAGGCAGATTTCTACATTTAGCACATGCAGGTAAACATCTCAGCTAAGCTTATCAGAGACATTACAGTGTGCACTCTAATTCAGTGTCAGGTGTTGATGAAGGCTGCATATGAAGGGGCTGCTTAGGATTGCTCCATCTTCAGCCTACAGTTCTACCAGTCTGTTCTACCCTTTCTGGGCTGCACAGGCAGGACACAGGCTATAAATATTGAGCAAATGTCTTTTATGTCATGTGCTATTGCCTCGCTTGCTGCAGCATCATTAAGACCAGAGGACACTGCTTCCAAGTTATGGCTGTGTATTGCTGAAGCCAGTCAAACGTAAGTGGTTCCTTAGAGGCTGTTAATGCATTCCTACACCATTTAACCTCAACTGACCAACAGCCTGGCCTGCACACTAGAAACTTGGTTGGCTGCATGACAAATTGGTGGCTGGCCAGTCTGAGTATCAGAAAAGGTCTTTTTAAACTTGAGGAAGAAAAAGAAATATTCTACTTTTTAGTCTGGAAATCAGACTTGGTAGTTGGAATTGTACTTGGAGTTGGCCAAGGAGTACAAGTGTTAAAAAATCTCTACCATCCTACACATATGTAGTGCCTGTAATTGTGTATACACACTTACTAGTAGCAACAGTGGCTTTCCCCATGGATTTCAGCAGTCCACAGAGATAATATACTTAGTGTTACTGTGTTGAAGTTATGAGCAATAAAGCTGATGGAAATTAAAGTCTGATATAATCTTGAGCTTTAGAATTATTTTTCACTCTGAAAAAAACTTTTAAGTGAATTTTCTTGGAAATGTGACTGAACATTTTTTGATGGAGGAAAAGTATTTTGCATCCAGACCTCAATTTAATTAACTAAAAGTTGTTTCTGACTGTTTTTCCTTCCTAACTACTTACTCACGGTTGCCTGTATTAATAGAAACAGTTGATAGATGTCTTCAGGGGAACTTCCTGTCTAATTAGTAGATTTTTTTTTTCCATACTGCATCTTGCCAATAAAAACACAATTAAAATAACTAAACAAAGCTAATTATGTAGTGCTTTGAAATACCTGTCACATAGTTGAATATACATTTCCTTCTCCCCTTATTGCACATTGTATCACTTAATAAGTATTTATACATGATGTATTTAACTTTTTTGGGGAATGCTGTTGTTATGGGTTTGTTTAGGAGGTGATATCAAGGTATTTTATGGACTGTTCTTGACAGGAGCAACAAGAAATGAGGCAGTTTTAGTGTATAGAGTAAGCAATCATGTAATGCAAAAATGTTCTTGGCTTTATTTGTTTAGACTCATATCCTTGGAGACCCTTGCCCTGCCCCAAATCTCTAAATAGTTGGTGACTAGGAAATAGCACAGAGTCCTAGGTGTCTAGGTGTGAGCTCTGATCTGGGGCAGATTTGGTACATGATTTAGCCTTGCTTTGGTTTCAGACAATGGGAAATTATGCTCTCCATATGCCATCTCTCAGAAGGTATAAAATAATCTGTGTGAACACATTGTATTTTCTATATTCTCTCCAGATTTGTTCCAGATTATATAAAAATTTAGTGTAATCTGATGTTGTTTCAGTTTGGCACAGGTTAATAACAGAGTTTATTTGCAGGTAGACCAGCTCTTTGGTGAGTCACCTACTTAATGAACTTTTACCAACTTTGACCATTCACTTAGGATTTCCTAAGTGAAATTTTACAGGGAGTTGGTCAGAGGCCTGTTCAGTTAGGTTCTATATTGCATTGGGAAATACAAAGCTCACTGAACACCTATGGGATAGAGCTGCCAGAGTGGGCAATTCTACTTAATCAGGAATGGGGGGTGTGTGTCAATTCTTATTGTTATTTACACCAGGAGGAAGTTGTCAATGTCATCAGCAAGCGCAGACAGTTGTATGGTGCTGCCAGTGCAAAGGCAAACAGAACTGTACTGGATGAAAATCTTTGCTACAGGTTTCACAAGGAGAATGAGAAACCTAACAAGAACCAAACCTTCCCAGTCAGGTTAGCCAGCAAGGAACACTCACAATAATTTAGCAATCAAAGTAGGAGGCAGGCTTTCCTTTACACAGAAATTTGTAGGAGGAAAAAATTTCAAGTCCATAAACTGAAAACAGAGTCTCAGGGGTCATGTCAAATGCAAATTCCTACCACTGTTGAAGGCTGCAACTTCTGTTGCAGGGCGATGATCTTCATTTACATGTATTACAACGGTAACACTTGTATGATTCTGATTCATTAAACCAACTTTTACATTTGCCTAATTGGAATTTCTAGAACATACCTAGTACAGTCTATACATTCCTGGCTTTCTTTAGTATGAAAGAATTTCAGAATGAGGATATCTGTGTCATCTTATTCTTTTTTCATGGTCTCTCTTGTCTTTAAGTTTCTTAGTACGCAGCACAGACCACAGACTTAATCCTGAACACAAGACTGTATGCAAAAGAGTTTAGTGGGCCATTAAAGGATCAGGTACTGTTTTTCAGGTGCTAAGTGTTTTACAGAGATTTTCAGAGTGTTTCTGTGTTGTTTAAGTATCCTGAGTTGCAAATGTTGTCCTGTCAATAAGGCCTTGTAAGGTTTTGTAAAAGCCAACACAGCAAGAAAGGCATTTACATGTCTGTGTCTCCCTGTTTTGGATTTTCTTCTTTGCTCTTTTTGAAGGTTTAATTCACCTGCACCTGAAGATCATTCTGAAGATGGATGCAGGTTTTCCAGCAGAATCCCATATCCTAATTCTTGCATCTGCAAAGTGAAGCCGCTGTACGTTTCTACTACTTTTTCTTCAGTCAATGATGTCTTTGCTATTGGTAATCTTTAGGCATTAAAAATATGGATAGATAAAAAAAATAAATATTTTTTTCTGTAGATAGATACACTATTTAGCTTTGTGGTTCTATGACTAAAATGGAGACATAATGATTCCTGTGTCCAAGATCCTGAGCACTATTGCATGCAGAGGTCTGGGGATATGCCTGGTAGATGAACCCTCCTCTGGGTAGCTTTTAAGTCTCACCTGCTTGCTTGAACCAGCTGCTGATATGAGTTCTGGTTACTGAATAGGAAAAGCTGAATTGACTGCCCCATGGTGCATGTGTTCATTTATATCCATATAAATTCTGATTCTGTCCTATTTTACACTCTTCATACAGGTGCCAGTGATGTAGCAAGGTGTTGGAAACCTGGCCTAAACTCACCATATCTTTTTTTTTTTTATTGCCTTCCATAGCAGACTTTAACAAGGTAACAAAATCGGGGGTTTGGCACCCTTGCTCTTCTGAAAGAACCTGGGATAGTGTACTACAAACAAACCAGTCCTTGGACATCACCACTTGCAGCTCTGTGCACAGGTACAAGCCATATATGCTTACAGTCCCTGGCAGCCTAGGCAAGCCAGGTCAAGATTTCCTCAGTGTGTAGGAGGAAAGGGGAAGGTTGCAGTTCCGTTGCTTAGGAAGTTGTTGCAAGCCTATAGTGCAGTGAGATGGAAAGCAGGGAACGCACAAAAGAGAAAAGCCAGCAAGCAATATGAGGGTTTGAGGACAGCCTAAGGAATTGGAAATGGTCTAGGGACAGGAAACCAGAGAGAAGCAAGAGCTGAACCCTTCTGTCAGTGCTTGGTTTTGCTGATACCTGCTTCTGGACATGAAAATCCTGGAACTAAATTCCAGCTCAACTGAACTAAATACATGCCCAAATCAAATATGTTTGAGGTCTTTTCCTTTGGTATCTCACCTCTGAACTTCTTCCACTGACATTCTAGTGACGTTACATACCAAGCCTGTGCTGTATAGGTGCACTTCTGCTTGGAGCTGCACAAGTGAGCCTGCAGTCCCCAGGAGCAGATGGCACCTCTGGGGCAGTGTCAGGTGCCTGGCCATGCTGGATCCTGTGTGTCCAGGAGAGCTCTAGTGATTTTGCAGGAGGTTTGTAATTACAGTGTTTCGAAACAAAAGGTCTGAGATTCTGAGCAGGAGTGTACAGCTGACTCCATCAATTGAAATTCAGGTTTTCAACCAGCAGTAATCTGATACTCTTTGCCGCTGCTGTTCTGAGCAGCTCCAGCATGCACATCAGAGCAGCATACAAAAAAAAAAAAAAAAAAATCAGACAGACACCAGCTTTTCAGAAAGCTTTCTTTGTTCAAAGCTTTTTATGTTTATTTTTCTTGTACACAGTGACGATTTTAGTTAAAATAACATTGCATCATTTGGTGCAGGTTACCAGATAATTGGGGAGTCTTTAAAGTGGATTTTCAAGTTGAGAGTAATGGAGACAATTTATAGTAGAACAGATGGTTGGCCTTCATTTGCCTGTTGACAGGTAGCGTGTTGTCAGCACTTCAGGTTGTTATCATACAGAGAACAGCAGTTCAGAATCTTAATTGGGACCCAAAAGGATATACTCTACAGCTTTTTTCCTGGGCATTTACAGGCACAGGAAGATGTACAAAAGAAAATGGGGGGGGGGAGGGAGGAATGAAAGCTGATGTAAAAATATGATTCAAGTGCAAAAACACTGAGTTTGTGTGTGATGATTTCAGCATGCATATCTTTCGATGAGAAGAATGCAAGGACAGAGAGGATGAAAGAGGTCAAAAGAGCACTTTTTCCTGTGTAGGAGATATTGCCAGGGTTTTCACATCATCACACAAGTGCTTCCTATTGTAGCAACAACAAGCAGTTTGATAAAGCAGGCAGAATAAGCTGTGCAAGCAGCTATGCAGAGCACCTGGAAGAAATTTAGGAAAAAATGAGAGCTTTCTGATTGAATTTTTTCTCACTGTGATTCGGATGCTCACTACGTCAAACAGGAAGCAGATGAAATCATGTTCTCAGCGGCAGTAGCATCATGATTACTTATAATGTACTTGTCCTGGCAAGAAGAGTGTACAACACAATCTGTAGCACTTTTTAAATAGCAAGGTTTGTGTTAAGTGTTACAAATCAATCTCTGGCTTTGTTATCTTCATAGTTTATTTTATATATTTAATTTATTTGTTTTGCTAAACTCCTCCTGGGAGTTTGTGTTTTCAAAAAGTCAACAGTTGCAAAGAGTTTGGAGAAGAGATGCTTGTTTGGATAACTAAAGTATGTGCTGCAGGAATAAAGCTGGAGACGTAGTCTGAAGGGAATAAATTCCTCTCATACATGCTACCTAGAGAGATTCCCCTGAATATTATCAACCTTTCCTCTTCAAATATTCTTTACCTCACACATCCAGTTGTGAACTTCTGTCACGACTCATTTTTGAGGGCTAATACTGTGCTTGGCCTGAGTCACTAACATGTAATTCCTGCTAAAGAACTAACAAGCTGTGGAGGACTGCTCTAGTTTCAGAAATGAAATCAAAGTCTAGAAGCCCATCACATCCCAGCTGTGATGTATTCCCAAGGAAACCATCTCAGTTAAGCATACAGCTGAGGCATATCCTCCATCTGAGAGGCACATGCTGCTGTATTATTTGGGGGTGGAGTATTTTAAAAAGCTCAAAACAATCTCTAGCCACTGCCTTCTCAAGTCCTGGGAAAAGAAACAAACAAATGAACAAACAAAAAATGAAAAAAGAAAGTTAACACCTGTAACACAACTTTGTTTTTAAGAGTAATGAAACATCAAAACATGTCCTTATAAAACTCTTTGAGATGCTATAGAGAGCAGTACAACAAACACCTATTGCTGCAGACATTTTAGGAACATGTAGGAGATGCATGCAAGCTGGATTAGAAACAGAATCTCCTTTAGCAACCTTCATTTTTTTTTTTTTCTCTTGTGATCCACAAATGATACTTTCATCCTCAAAAAGAAAAGAGGGAGAGAAATTTACACTGGCTGAGAACTGTTAAGAAATTCACACCACTGTCCCTTGCCAGGAGCTGACCTGTGCTTTCAGCAAGTACTGCTTCCTCAGCTGCTGGGCAAAATGACTGGACTTTTTGCGCATTCATTCTACAGCAAGGTTTGGACACTCACTGTTTTGCCCTTGCAAAAGATTTTATTATGGCTAAATCATCATTAAAAGCATATATTTATCTGGCTTCCACAGAAAAAAACGTTAGAGAATTTTCTTCTGAGTTAGTGATACAGCTTCTGTTCAGTATTTCTGGAGCAATTCTGAGTCCCTGAAAAACTACAGTGCAGTGTTTTTGAGTTTACCATTCTGTGCAAAATAAAGTGGGTGCCAAATTTTGGACTGAGAGCCATAGCATCCATGCATGGGACCAGTGACACTCAGCTTTAGGCAGATGAGGTGTACCATGAAATTAGCAGGCTTACTCATGCTGAAATCTGTGCATGCCTTGGTGCTTTGAAAGATTGGAACCAAAGTCATGTTTTGATGCACAATGAGGGTGTAATACAAGTACCTGAGGGGGCCCTGCAGGAAGGATGGAGTGAGACTGTTTACAAAGGCCTGTGGTGACAGGATGAGGGGCAATGCCTTCAAACTAGAGAAGGACAGATTTAGATTGGATATCAGGAAGAAGTTCTTCACTATGAAAGTGGTGGAACGCTGGAACAGGTTGCCCAGGAAGGTGGTTGAGGCCCCATCCCTGGAGATATTCAACGTAAGACTCAATGAGGCCCCTGAGCAACCCAATCTAGTTGGGGATGTGACAGTAGGTCAGACTGGATGACCTTTGGAGGTCCCTTCCAGCCTGGACCATTCTATGGTTCTAAGTAACAACACTAACCACTGGTCTGCTCCTCCCCACTGCTGCATTTGTTTGTGCGTCTGGAAGGTCATGAGTAAGATAAAAGCATCATTTATTTACTCTCTTTGTTCATTCAGACATTGGAAACTTTGCTGAACCTGAACTACAGAAATGAGCTGAGCTCAGGTGATGCAAACACATTCTCACCAGGAAGCAAATGAAGGCCTCCTGACAATGTCTGTGAAAAATTGGGTCAAGATGAGTTCCAAACGTGCTGTTGATTTCAGGTCCTTTATTGGCCTTTGTACCATCCCTGCTCTCATTCAGTGTGCCTGATCATATTAACCTCCTACACAGGCCTCCCCATCTGACACAAAACTGTGTACCTTGCAATCTTTGCCAAAAAATTGTTTAGTCTTAGGCACCTCTAACAACTATATGCACAATGTGATGAGGTGAACAGTTGTAGAAGTCAGATACACGGGAAAAGGACTAATTTCTCTTTTATGGCCAAGAACAGATGAAGGATCTGTTAATACTAAACATAATTATACTAAACCTCTGTCTGCTTTGGCTGCTCTTAAGCAATTATTCTGTATCTGGTGTTCTATCCTTTGAATTATTCTGCCTCAGCTGCAGAAGTATGAGCAGATGCTTGAAGACTACGTTGCTGAGAGGGATAAAAACACAGAGAGGGTGGAATTTAACAGATAGCTCACCAAGAGTGTAATGTATTCATTTGCTACTGAACCTCAGGGACAACATAGAGCTCAAGGATTTGTGAGGCTGGGGTTGGAGTGGCTGGAGAACAGCCAGGCAGAAAGGGACCTGGGGGTAGTGGTTGACTGCCGGCTGAACATGAGCCAGCAGTGTGCCCAGGTGGCCAAGAGAGCCAATGGCATCCTGGCCTGCATCAGGAATAGTGTGGCCAGCAGGAGCAGGGAGGTCATTGTACCCCTGTACACAGCACTGGTTAGGCCACACCTTGAGTCCTGTGTCCAGTTCTGGGCTCCTCAGTTTAAGAAGGATATTGAGATACTTGAACATGTCCAGAGAAGGGCAACGAGGCTGGGGAGAGGCCTTGAGCACAAACCCTGTGAGGAGAGGCTGAGGGAGCTGGGGGTGTTTAGCCTGGAGAAGAGGAGGCTCAGGGGAGACCTCATTGCACTCTACAACTACCTGAAAGGTTGTAGACAGGAGGGGGTTGGTCTCTTCTCCCAGGCAACCAGCACCAGAACAAGAGGACACAGTCTCAAGATGAGCCAGGGGAAGTTTAGGCTCGAGGTGAGGAGAAAGTTCTTCACAGAGTAATTGGCCAGTGGAGAGGCGGTGGAGTCACTGTCCCTGGAGGTGTTCAAAAAAAGATTGGATGTGGCACTTGGTGACATGCTTTAGTGGTAATGAGGTGTTAAATATTAGGTAATAGGTTGGACTTGATGATATCTGAGGTCTTTTCCAACCTGGTTGATTCTGTGATTCTGTGAATGTAATACCCTGTCTGTAACACACCAAGCCCCTCCCAGCCAGTGCACAAGTTCCCCTTGCTCCCAGCTTCCTTGGGGAGCAATGAAGGGAATGTGCTGGGAATGTGTGGGGTCAGGGAGCCAAGGGCAATGCTTCATATGTCCTTGTTCCCATCCTGCACTCCAGGCAAGTCAGGCATATTCTTCCCCCCTATTATCCTCAATTAATAATTAAGAAGTTTTGTTTGTTTCTTTTTTTTCTTTCTTTCTTTCTTTTTTTTTTTTTAAGTGTTTGTCTTGCCCTTCCATTTTCTTTCCTTACTGTAACATTTTCTTGTAATACTGGAAAGCATTTCTTCATTGTTTGGTCTAATTTCCAAACAGATTAAAAACTGTTGTAGCAGTCAAGCTTCAGTTCCTTCGTTTATTAGATTCACAAGACAGCAAATTCCTTAAAACACAGATATAAACAATTATGGTAATGCATTCTGATTTTATAATTAGTTTTCATCACGTGAAACATATAGGTTTGGGCTTAATTTTTTTTTTTAATATCCTCTTCTCCTCACAGCTCTGAGCTTGAAGTTCACTTGTTTCTGTTCCCAGCCTTGCTCCCAGTCCTTTGTGGACCATGTAGTAAGGAATAGAAACTTTCAGTGACACCAAAATACAGGAGAAAAGGTCATAAATGCCGAAAAAGAAAATATTTTTGCTGTAAAATGCATGCAGCATATCTGGTCATTGGTTTAATTATATATTAAAAAAAAAAAGAAAAAGAAAGGAAATTATATAAACCTTGGACTGCCTTCTCAAAATTCCTGTTCTCATTTCACAGTGAGATCAAAGCAAGAGAGAGGTAACTCACACAAGTTTGCAGAGTCCAGGTGAAATCTTTCACAAATGGTACTAGTGTCTGGAGGAGAGGAAAGTTGCTCTTTTCACAGTGAGAGACAGAGAGGAAGGTTTTGCCTACAGATATAAATATGAAATTCTCAGCTACTTCATGGTGAGCTTGACCTTGCCCAGCTAGAGACAGTGAGATATTTGCCAGTGACTTTTGTGGGCACAGAATCAAGCTGTCAGAGCTTTGCTGAAAGCTGAATTTGGACCCTTGTTATTACATACAACAAGAGCTTCTTAATTTTTGTTTTAATTACTTTTGTCTTGCATATCCAGAAGGATGGGAAATGAATTTTATTAATACATTGAGAGTGTAATGATCATTAAAGAATAAAGAAAGGATTATAGTATTCTGGTGCAGTCCTCCCACATGGAACCCCGAAACCTAATTGTAGTCCTTGAGGGTTTGAGCATTGCCCTGCTTAATGATAATTTGTGTCACTGCTCCAAAAAAAGAAGTGGCTGTTAGGGCAGAAAAAAAGCTCTGATGAACAATAGGAGAGATTAAATTAACATGAATGGGCAGAAGCCCCATATGTGAATGTGGGATCCATTAATTCCAGGAGAAAGAGGGAAGTATTAAGACCATTGTACAAAGGACTGATGAGTTTTGAGCAATCTCATCTGTATAATTTTCATCACTTACCTTCAATGAAAACAAAGTGTAGCTGAAACAGGTGCTGGAAAGGACAGCGATGTGACAAGGGGGAACTGGAGAGCATGGCTGAAGTCTGGGAACTTATCTATTCTGTGTATTGAGGTACAGCAAAGAAAGCCCTGAGCTAGCACCTGCCTGAGATAGTATGTCCAGATGGTGCACTCAAATCTGGAAACAGCATCATCAGTGTAGTCCTGAACCTCAGCTGAAGCTCCCTGCAGTGCAGGAGTACTTCTTTGCTCAGGTGGAATGCTGTGCTGAAGCAACTTTCCAGCTTTCTATAACTGGAGCTGGCTCCCATGGAGGCCAATTTGGACACAGCTCTTCTCCTTGGGTTGTAGCACACCCTTAAACCTTGCTGAACCTACAAGTCTGGACTGAATGGATATAATTGTTCTCTTTGCAAGGATATATACTGAATTGTGTGCACACATGCACACAAGGGTGAGTGAAGAATGGAGAGAAAGAAGAACTAGTTAAACCTGGGGCAAGAATAAATATATTTAAACTGGTGATGAAAGCAATAGGAGCTCTAACTGGCAGAGGAGCTGTTTTACAGGGGCTTTACATTAAGAATATTGTATCTGGTTCATAGCAGATGTTGGCTGCCTTCATTAGCAAGTAAAAGGATGCAGTGGCCAATGACTGAAGATGCAGAGATTCAATGGCCTTCCAGTTCTGTGTCCCTCCTTTGGACATCTCCTTGCATAAAATAGTCCACTTGGAGGGAAGAGCTGTGCAAAAGATGTCACATTTCCTGGGTAAATCCAAGTCCCCAGTGAGTGCCAGAATGCACAGGAAATTCCTTAGGGGCAAGAATTCACAGGGTCTCCTGGGTTGCATAACGGGGTCTAACATATCCATTTGGATTTTTTGACTGAATGCAAATAACACCTAGCACTTTGTAAACATTTTATAAGCATATCTCAATACAGCCTAGAAAGAACATCTGCATCTCATAGATAAGACAAGTATTTTTAACCAGCAGGCACAAAGAAGTGAAATGACACAGCTAGGGCTGCAGAGCAGCAGGGGACAAAGCTGGAAAGAGACTCAAAGTTTTTTTGTGTTCCAGTGACAAGAGGCCAGTTGATAACAGTGGCTGCTTTGCACCAGCTGGCACCTGAGAGGGTAAATAATGGCTCCACATGTCTGTGCCTTTTAAACACGTGTCTGCACGTGTAGGAGACAACTACAGTATTGCCAGCTACAGCTGTACAGTCACTTCTGGGAGAGAACTGTGAGGTGGTAATGATTTATAGCACATGGTGATCTCTGTAAAGCCTGAACATAGAACATTCCAACCACCAAGCTGTGGTTCTGGGGTACAGAGGTTGCTTCACAGTCAGTGTATATGGCAAAAAAAAGTACAGTGTGAATTTCTGAAAGCTTCATTGAATTTATCCAATACATAGTTGTGTCGGTGTGAGCTGAAATTCCCCCCCCCCACCAACAAGTAACCAGGCTAGCCCAGTCTGGAAGCAAATGACCTAGCTGATGTCTGCTGATGCCCTGGGATCTGGACTAGAGCACTGGTTCAGCATGAACTGAATCTCTCCTGTATGAGTGTGATCTGAACCCTTGCCTCCCAAGTTCTCACTGGTCCTACATCTGATCTCGATTCATTTATGATGGGTTTGAATAAAAGTTCTTACAAGTACAGAACATGATAGCTCCTTATCTGTGGCAGTAGCTAATTCTGCATAAAAGGCTGGTTAGTATAACACTGTAAAGAACAGAAGCTCAGCTGATATGAAGAACTTTGTATGCTTGTGTAGGGCAAGGCTTACAAGGTGAGTCATTGTTGTGCTGATGTGCATGGGGAAATAATCAGACTGGGGAACAGGACCCATCTGAGATCAGCATTAAGGTATGCTGAAGACATGCTGTGTATGTTTAATCACTACACCAAAAGCAGTATCTATGTATTTGTTTATTTTGCACTTCAAGGCACTTTAGACAGACTAGAAGAGACAGAGACAGTAAGGTTAAATATTCAGGGTGGAGATTTAGCTGTGTGAATCCTATTAAGGTTAATGGAAGTTGTACCACAAAGTCACTTCATGTCATCTAGTGAATAGTCAGTAACCCTTGTACTTAACAAGAGTTTAGTCATAAACAACAGCAGTGCTAGAAATAAAACTCATTTGATGAGCTAAATGATTATTTTAAGGACAGCAAGTTCTGTTGCAGTTGCTATTATGTTCAGAAGCTGAGACAAATTAAGAGTTAAAGGAGGAGACTGAGTTTCTGTTTTCCTAGCTGAGGTAATTTTATAAGCCTTATGATGCCTCAGTTTTCATTATTATTTCTAGGAATATGTCAGCAAATTCTTATCTTCTCCTGTTCATATATTTCCTGAGAAATCTGAGCCACCTTGTCTACATTGAGAGCTAAGAATGTTGAACCCTTGGCACAAGCTGGGCTGCAGTCAAAGTGCGGCTAGGATAGAGCTTTTCTCTTAGCTGTGGTACTCTGAGTTCCCAGGCCTACAATGCTGTTTCTGTAACATCTGTGTGCAAAGTATTCTCACACGCATTGCATTGCACATTGGATTGTGAGATTGGTTTCTGGTGTGCCACAACAGAAGACACAAGGGCAGGGGAACCTGTCTTATATGGAGTGATCAAATCTCATTGGGATGTAATGGAGCTGCAGAGACCCTTGATTGGGCAAATTTGAATCTTCCAACATTGGAGCACCTATAATTCCCCCGAAAACGCTTCACATTATAAACCCCTCGTCATTTCAAAAGTGGCTTTTAAATTCTCCATTTCCAGCAATTCTGTTCACCTGTGTCAAGATAAGGCCTTTCCACCTCTAGAAGAAAAGAGTGGATTATCAGCCTTCTCCTTCTCAGAAACATCCAGGACAGAGGTCAGCTGAACCTTTATGTGAGTCAGGACTCATTTTCTCTAATATAATCATATGTTTGTTGATGGATTCAAAGAAAATTGCCCAGTACTTGCAGAGTTAAATCACTAATAATGATGTTAGTAGTGATCTGGCTGGCAAAGTATAATTCCCCTGAGATCACCTTCTCTAAGAAACACAACAGTGTGCTGTGGTGCTTTTTGAGCAGAAGGCATTATGCCCTGGTTTTCTTGTGGATTAGGTGACTACTTCAGCATCTAACCCTTTTTTTTTCTTGACACATAAAGTTCACATGGCTTCTCAGTGAGGTGATAAGAGGGTGACATTCACTGTTGTCTATCTTTTGTCTTTATTTGTCTTCATTATCAGTTTTTGGTAACCTTGGAGAAACAAGTTACAGCCCAGATGACAAATTTGCCAGCAGGCCAGTGTGAGAGCTGAAGAGTCTCATCTGAGGTGAGTCCCTGTCCCTCTTGAGTAATGCACTTTTGCAGACTTCACTCTTCAGGATGATTTGATGTAGCAAAAAGGTGTGGAACAGGGAAATCCAGACCCAGGTAATTCAGCTCACGTTTAAAAGGAGGTTTTGCTTGTTGATTAGGTAATCCTTCTCTAGGAAATGCACGGCACCAACTGCTTTTCATGCTAGATTAGTGCTCCTGTGGTCAATTTGCTTTTACTAATGTCAGGGCCCCATGGAGCAGGTTCATCTGTCGCATAGCAACTGCTTCAGCAGCAGTGGAGGTAGCCATGCATAAAAGATTACACATGATGGCAGGGCACAAGTGTGAAGATTTTCAAAATTAGATACAATCTCAGCATGAATATGAACTGCAGAATTGACATGGAAGGATTTTTTTCAAGTCATCAAGTTTCCATATTTATCAGAAAAAAAAAAAGTGATTTAACTGCAGTGCATGTAAAAAGAAGAAAATGCAGAGGGCAGTAATTTGGAAAAAGCAGCAAACAAGCCAGTCGCTGTATACAAATAAATATAACCAGAAAGTCCCACACAGTTATTGCCAACTGTGAAGTCACCTTCAGTTCCATACTATGGATGCCCTCAGGAGAGGAGAGGATCTACGGTATTTTATGTACCTTTCAAAAGGTCATACTCTAAAATGTCCCACATTCACTGGTAAGAACAGGTGAGATAACTTACATGACTTCATTTACAGTGGACATCTGAGCAAAATGTAAAGCTCCCACATCCTGCTCCAGGACACTTGCCTCCCTTCCTACCCTCTTCAGAGGAGCAGGGACATTTTCAGCTTTTACTGTTTGCTTTAGATGTGGCTTCTGCTTTGCCACACAGTTGAGCTTTCTTGAACATTTCTTTTCACTTTTCTCTTAAAAGATGGACATAGGGAGAGGGAGAGAGATGGGTTATTTTAAAAGTGGTATGTCAAGGACTGTGTTGTTTTGTTGTTAAACCAGGTTTTTCTTCTCTGCCTCTAAAACAGAGGAAGAGTGAGAATTTGAAGATCTTTGTATTTGAAGAGCCCTGCTAATTTGACACACTGCTTTTGCAGGGAAGGTTTGTTTTTGTTTGGTACTCTTTATTCCCTCTTACTAGGAGGACAAAAGACTCAGCTCATGCTGCAGAGCACTGTGGCTGATCCTTTTGTATGCAAGACTAGCAGACTTGCTTGAAACAGGAACCTTGGAGGTAAATCAGGCTAATGAAGCAGCTGTGAGAGGCAATGTGCATTATTTTGTATCCCACATTAGTTTTAAAGTCAACACACACACAGTATCAAGTAGTTTGTAGCCTAAGAATACCTTTAGGAGATCCAAGAGAAAGCTGTTCATCTGGTTTCCTCAGTGCTTTCGTTTAACTGACAGCAATTAACTCTCTTTTCATAGTAAGGAATGTAGGAGCCATTTCATTCTCTGGATAAATTTTATCTAGGCAAGAAATTGTATTATGACAGTTGCTACCCATGACGCTAAAATGCTTTTGTTAGGACAATTACAGCTCTTTTTACTCTAGGCTGAAAGAGAAAGTGAAGAGCTAGCTTTGATAGAGAGAGAGCAGTTTGTGAGGAATGGCCTTTTGCTGCAACAAGATCAGGGTCTTCTGGATTAATTTTCAGATTATACAGATTTTCCAAGGATAAGACAGCTAAGTCATCCTCCCTCTCTAAGGAAGGCAGCGTTGTAGCTGCTTTGGCTAATCTAAGACAACAGCTTTTCCCTTGGAGGATGTCAGTAATCCACAAGATTGGTAGATAAAATAATTGAATTTCTCAGGGGTTAAGTTTAGAGACTGTAGCCATTTTTGCAAGAGAAGCAGCTTATTAAAGTGACAAAGCCACACTTCAGTACCCACTGGCCCTTCCTCAGCTGCCATCAGAGTGTTATTTCCTTGGCATGTGTTTGGGGCATTCTCAGTGGAAGGCAAGGCAGGAGCAAAAGGTTAGGGTCTTACAACAGCCAAAATTCTTCCTTGATGTATAAGATTGATAGTACTGTACAATTCAGCTGTGTTTACCTATTTGATGCATCAAAGAACACTCTAGACTGTGATGATGAGGGTTATCCTACTCTACACCACAGAAATGCTTTACTATCCTTGTTTCTAAGTGGGAAACTGAGGCACAGTTTATGCTTCCTTTCGTTAATTCTACAGGAGGGAGGAGAATCCCAAAACCTTATACCCCATTTTATACTTTAACCAGCCACAGCATTTTCTCTTGTACCTAGCACAGGTCTTTGGAGTCCAGTAGCTGGCATCACAGAATCAATAAGTTTGGAAAAGACCTCAAGGATCATCAAAGTCCAACCTGTCACCCAAGAACTCATGACTACTAAACCATCACATCATAGGCAAGGTGATTTCATAGATATGAATAACTAATGGTTAGTTTGTGCCCCTGGCCTGACACACAACATAAAGCACATTCAGACCACAGACCCAGGGGCCCTCCATCCCTCTCTGCATCACTGTCTTTGTGAATGAGCATGAGCATGCCCAATCTTGTAAGCCACAGCAGTATTTCATGTGATGTCTCTGGTTTTTGACTCTCCCCTTGCATCCACCTCCACAGGCCGTGGAGCGATTGGGCTGGGGAATAGAAAACTGTTACTGAACGAACCATTTGTTCAGGTTTGGTCCTGTGAAAGATGAAAGAAAAAGACTTTCTCAGAGGCCATCCAGCCATGAATCTTTCTGTGTTTGAAGAGCCCCATCATTAGCCTGGGCTGTTTGTGGACATCCAATGCATTTAGACTATGTTTTGGATAAAATATATAAAATAGTTTTCACCCTGTCCTTACAAGATATTGTCAAGGACTTATTTTCTATGCTGTACTTGGACTACCAGCTGTATAAGACCAGCTCTAACTTAACTCAGAGCACATTTGGCCCTCATTTCCTTCCCTGTCAGAGTGAGAGCAGAAACATGCTGCTGTTTTCCTGGCACTGTTAATAGGAGACTTATCATCATCTTTCTTCTCCGATGGGAAGGTGAATGTAAGGATGAGAATCATGTCTTGCTGTCTAGATCTATTTAAGTTCATTATTATTATGCTGCCATAACAAACCCTAAGTGTTTCTTACATGTATATACATTGTACAAGCTCAGACATACTTACAACATGGATGGATTCTCTAATTCATCTTTAAACTGTCCTTTATTCTCTCCTAAAACCACACACACAGAGGAAAAAAATAGGAAATGCTCAGACTGACTCATAGATGGATTTACATTGTCCAGTCCCACCTTTAACAACAATCTGTGCCCATTCCAGTAGGGGAAGGTGCTGTGACCAGCCATCCTTTCCTACCAGCCATCCCTTCCTAGCAGCCATCCCTTCCTACCAGCCATCCTTTCCTACCAGTCATCCTTTCCTACCAGCCATCCTTTCCTACCAGCCATCCCTTCCTACCAGCCATCCTTTCCTACCAGCCATCCCTTCCTAGCAGCCATCCCTTCCTACCAGCCATCCCTTCCTACCAGCCATCCTTTCCTACCAGCCATCCCTTCCTACCAGCCATCCTTTCCTACCAGCCATCCTTTCCTACCAGCCATCCCTTCCTACCAGCCATCCTTTCCTACCAGCCATCCCTTCCTAGCAGCCATCCCTTCCTACCAGCCATCCCTTCCTACCAGCCATCCTTTCCTACCAGCCATCCCTTCCTACCAGCCATCCTTTCCTACCAGCCATCCTTTCCTACCAGCCATCCCTTCCTACCAGCCATCCTTCCTACCAGCCATCCTTTCCTACCAGCCATCCCTTCCTACCAGCCATCCTTTCCTACCAGCCATCCCTTCCTACCAGTCATCCTTCCTACCAGCCATCCTTCCTACCAGCCATCCTTTCCTACCAGCCATCCTTCCTACCAGCATCCTTCTACCAGTCATCCTTCCTACCAGCCATCCTTTCCTACCAGCCATCCTTTCCTACCAGCCATCCCTTCCTACCAGCCATCCTTTCCTACCAGCCATCCCTTCCTACCAGCATCCTTTCCTACCAGCCATCCCTTCCTACCAGCCATCCTTTCCTACCAGCCATCCTTCCTACCAGTCATCCTTTCCTACCAGCCATCCCTTCCTACCAGCCATCCTTTCCTACCAGCCATCCTTTCCTACCAGCCATCCTTTCCTACCAGCCATCCTTTCCTACCAGCCATCCCTTCCTACCAGCCATCCCTTCCTACCAGCCATCCTTTCCTACCAGCCATCCTTTCCTACCAGCCATCCCTTCCTACCAGCCATCCTTTCCTACCAGCCATCCCTTCCTACCAGCCATCCTTTCCTACCAGCCATCCCTTCCTACCAGCATCCTTTCCTACCAGCCATCCCTTCCTACCAGCCATCCTTTCCTACCAGCCATCCTTTCCTACCAGCCATCCTTTCCTACCAGCCATCCTTCCTACCAGCCATCTTTCCTACCAGCCATCCCTTCCTACCAGCCATCCTTCCTACCAGTCATCCTTTCCTACCAGCCATCCTTTCCTACCAGCCATCCTTTCCTACCAGCCATCCTTTCCTACCAGCCATCCCTTCCTACCAGCCATCCTTTCCTACCAGCCATCCCTTCCTACCAGTCATCCTTTCCTACCAGCCATCCCTTCCTACCAGCCATCCTTTCCTACCAGCCATCCTTTCCTACCAGCCATCCTTTCCTACCAGCCATCCCTTCCTACCAGCCATCCTTTCCTACCAGCCATCTTTTCCTACCAGCCATCCCTTCCTACCAGTCATCCTTTCCTACCAGCCATCCTTTCCTACCAGCCATCTTTTCCTACCAGCCATCCCTTCCTACCAGCCATCCCTTCCTACCAGTCATCCTTTCCTACCAGTCATCCTTTCCTACCAGCCATCCTTTCCTACCAGCCATCCTTTCCTACCAGCCATCCCTTCCTACCAGCCATCCTTTCCTACCAGCCATCCCTTCCTACCAGCCATCCTTTCCTACCAGCCATCCCTTCCTACCAGCCATCCTTTCCTACCAGCCATCTTTCCTACCAGCCATCCCTTCCTACCAGCATCCTTTCCTACCAGCCATCCTTTCCTACCAGCCATCTTTCCTACCAGCCATCCTTCCTACCAGCCATCCCTTCCTACCAGTCATCCTTTCCTACCAGTCATCCTTTCCTACCAGCCATCCTTTCCTACCAGCCATCCTTTCCTACCAGCCATCCCTTCCTACCAGCCATCCTTCCTACCAGCCATCCCTTCCTACCAGTCATCCTTTCCTACCAGCCATCCCTTCCTACCAGCCATCCTTCCTACCAGCCATCCTTTCCTACCAGCCATCCTTTCCTACCAGCCATCCCTTCCTACCAGCCATCCTTTCCTACCAGCCATCTTTCCTACCAGCCATCCCTTCCTACCAGCCATCCTTTCCTACCAGCCATCTTTTCCTACCAGCCATCCCTTCCTACCAGCCATCCCTTCCTACCAGCCATCCTTTCCTACCAGCCATCCCTTCCTACCAGCCATCCCTTCCTACCAGTCATCCTTTCCTACCAGTCATCCTTTCCTACCAGCCATCCTTTCCTACCAGCCATCCTTCCTACCAGCATCCTTCCTACCAGCCATCCTTCCTACCAGCCATCCCTTCCTACCAGCCATCCCTTCCTACCAGCCATCCTTCCTACCAGCATCCTTCCTACCAGCCATCCCTTCCTACCAGCCATCCTTCCTACCAGCATCCTTCCTACCAGCCATCCTTTCCTACCAGCCATCCCTTCCTACCAGCCATCCTTTCCTACCAGCCATCCTTTCCTACCAGCCATCCTTCCTACCAGCCATCCCTTCCTACCAGCCATCCTTTCCTACCAGCCATCCCTTCCTACCAGCCATCCCTTCCTACCAGCCATCCCTTCCTACCAGCCATCCCTTCCTACCAGCCATCCTTTCCTACCAGCCATCCTTTCCTACCAGCCATCCCTTCCTACCAGCCATCCTTTCCTACCAGCCATCCCTTCCTACCAGCCATCCTTTCCTACCAGCCATCCTTTCCTACCAGCCATCCTTTCCTACCAGCCATCCTTTCCTACCAGCCATCCCTTCCTACCAGCCATCCTTTCCTACCAGTCATCCTTTCCTACCAGCCATCCTTTCCTACCAGCCATCCTTTCCTACCAGCCATCCTTTCCTACCAGTCCTGCTCATTGAATGTTGGTGCAGGCTCTGAAACAAGGGGCTTCAAAACCATTTAAATAACCCCAAACCAACCAAGAAGCTGGACATGAGCCAACAGTGTGCACTTGCAGCCTGGAATGCCAACCTCATCCTAGTCTGTAGCAAAAGAAGTGTTTCTGCATCAAAAGAAGAGATGTGATCCTGCTGCTTTACTCTGCTCTGGCACTCCTCACCTGGAGTACTGTGTACAGCTCTGGTACCCTCAACAAGAGGAATATGGACCTGATAGAGCAGGTCCAAAGGCCCACAAAGATGGCCAGGGGGCTGGAGCACCTTTCCTATGAGGATGGGCTGAGGAAGCTGAGGTTGTTCAGCCTGGAGAAGAGAAGATGCTGGGGAGACCTAATAGCAGCCTTCCAGTACTTGAAAGGGGGCATGCAAGAAGGGAGAGGGACTGTTTACAAAGGCCTGTAGTGACAGGACAAGGAGTGATGGTTTGAAATTACTGAAGAATAGATCTAGGTTGGACATTAGGAACAATTTCTTTACCATGAGGGTAGAGGAACACTGTAACAGGTTGCCCAGCAAGGTAGTTGAGGCCCCATCCTTGGAGATATTCAAGATCAGTCTTGACAGGTCTCTGGTTAACCTGCTGTAATGGAGATTGTCCCTGCTGACTGCAGGGGGGGTTTAGGCTAGATGACCTTTGGTGGTCCATTCCATTCCAATCCAAACCATTCTATGATTCTATAAAGACACTACTGCTGTCACCCTCATGTAGTCTACTTACTGCAGTATGCTTTCAGAGTCTTGGTGGGGTAGAAGTATCAGAGAAAGCAAAATTATCAAGTTAATGTGTTTGAACTTGTGACTGCTCAGTCTCATTGTGTCTTTGTACTTCTGAAAGGACAAACATAATCACAAAGAATTGAATAGGGCTGTTAAGCTGCTTTTTTTTTTTTTTTACTTTTATCATAATCTCTCTTCATCTTTTTTTTTTTTAAATATAAATAGTCCCAATATCTGCAATTTCTCTTCACATTCAATTTATGTTTCAAGCCACTAAAATAAAACCATTTTATGTTACCTTAAAAAAGAAGAAAAAATGAATAGATTGGGTATGATGCAGACACTAATGCTAATGTTTTTTTCCAGTATTTGTGGCTACTCCTGTTTATCTGTGATTTTATGCTTCAGCTAAACTGCATTCAGCTTCAAAACTCTTTAGCTGCAGTCTGGTAAACTCTGATGGAATTAATTTTGGTTTTATCATCTTTATCAGTTTTTAAACATTTACCAGTACATCATAAACTCTTAAAAAATTTGCTACATGTTCTAAAAAGTCTGACTGTAATATGAGTGCTACATGATGCTACTACCTTTTTCTTACAAATATTTCAGATCTAATGGTATGATCACTGAATTTTAATTACACAGTACCTTGTTTTTTATTGATCAGCCTGGTTAATTTTTTGAAGCAAAGTCCAGGACAATTATGATCCTTTCAGATCTCACACAGGTGGTATATAAACCAAATAAGTTCTGAAAGAGAGCAAGTTCACCAGAAAGTATGTTTTTTGCTCTTAATTTTTTCCAATATAGTATTAGAAGGGTAAAACTTGATCGTCCCATTTGATACATTTCTTTTGTTATCTGCAGATCTGTGTATGGATCTGTCTTCTGTTCTGGACATCTAGTTATACATATAACTCTTTTTAGTTCTTTCCTCCTATGTTCCCTTTCTCCTTTTCCATCCTGCTTATCGCTAATGTGAAATCCATCACTTTTTGACAGTGTGTTTGTTTGTTTGTTTGTTTTGGGTTTTTTTTTTTTGTCATCACTTTAATGGATTTCCATGATTTAGTCAAGTCTGTATTATTTTGGAAAATTAATATTGTTAATTTTTAGGCTTCTTAATGCAAAAAATGCAATTCAAGCAGTATACCTACTGCATAAAATTTGTTTCAGTACAGAAAAAATAGGCTCCACTTAATTTTTTTTTTATTGATAATAACATTTTCTTGCTGGAAGGAACAATCAGACTTTCCATTTTCTCTTACTTTGTTTTCCTCATTATACTTTTTCAGATTAATAGTATTTTGCTATCACCCATTTTCACCTGAGATTTGATGTTTCCATTCCACTGTATATCCAGTCCTACAATTAGCATTTGCTAATTAAAAACATCATATTTCACTGCTAATGGCCACTGTATCCTCTTCCTTTCTTTGTTCAGATGCAGTTTATTTTTCTTAGCCTGCACTGTTTAAGTACCATGACAGGACTGTCTCAGTACAGATCCAGAGCCTTCATCCATCAGTGACAAGCTGAGCTGTTTGTTCCTCAAAAAAATTTGCTTAACTCCTAGATTCTTGAATGACTAAAAGTGAGCTTGAACTCTTTACCTTTCCTCATCATCTCTCTGGGGACTGAAGTCTTCAATGCCATCTACCTGGTGTAAAAGCTGGTCCCCTATTCTCTACAGTTTCTGTTCTATCTGTATGCTCATGGCTCCTCGTATTCATTTCATAACTCAGAGACATGATGGCAATGGTTTCTAAAAAGGTACCTAGCCTAGTTAGATTTGAGGCTGCCAGTAGAAACAATGGAAAGAGAAAGGCACCTCCAGAAAGCAATTAATTTTACCTGTCTTAGGAACAAGCCTGAGAACAGGCACGAACCACTGTGTTGGCAGCATCTCTTCCTCTCTCCAGTGACCACAGTGGCAGCTTAGGGGAGTAGCTTATAGTTGGTGCCTTGATTGACCTTAGATGGCTGAAGTGAAATGAATCACAGTCTCACAGTATATCAGAGGTTGGAAGGGCCCTCAAGAGATCATCAGATCACCAACCCCCCTAACAAAGCATCATCACTTAGGATAGTCTGCACAGGAACGCATCCAGGTGGCTTTTGAAAGCCTCTAGAGAAGGAGACTCCACAACCCCCCCTGAGCAGCCTGTTCCACCTTTAGGTTCAGAGCATGAGATCCAAAGAGGATGCTGAACATGTTATGTCATAAACTGTCCTGTTGTCAAGGGACTAGCCAGTCCATTTGGGAACCATGTATTTAATCACTCTGTAGATATGAAAAGAAGCAGGCAGCTCCATTTCTGAGTGGTTATGATCTGAGTGGAGCAGTCTCTACCTACCCAGACTTCTGCTAAGAGAGGGAGTTTGCTGCTGATGCTGTAGATGATCAAGCCTTCAGCTCTCACTGGTGATTCAAAGGCTCTGTGTACCTCTGTGTTGTAGCAAAAAGACTGTACTGCAGTTTCCAAATGCAGGCATCTCATGCAGCTAACTTGTGTACCACAGAGACCTGTGCATTTTGTCCTGCATCCCTTATTTCTGGTCTGTCAAGAAACTTCAAATTGATCTTCAAGCTTAATTTTATAATAACCCATAGGTAGTTTAAATATTTCAGTCAGTTCACCTCCTAATCACCTTTCCTTGAGGCTAAATAATTCTCATTTCATCATTCTCTCACCTACTGTGTTAGCCTTCTCCAGTACATTAATCATTTTGGTTGCCCTCTGCTGTACTTTCTCCATTTTATTTACATCTGTCTTCCACTCTCATGACCAAAATTTGACATTATATTCCAAATTTGGTCTACCCCCACAGGGTCTTATAAAGTAAAAATGTAAAAGTATTGGCTTTGTTACAGATATGCCTCTTTCTTGATGTATACTAGCATCTTAGAAACCTTCTTCACTGCTGCTGACTTGCTGAACTGAGGGTGCATGAGCTGGATCAGTCAAATACACCTAGGGCTTTTTCTTCTCTTATGTTAACTACTTCATTACCAACTCCTCTGATTTTACTTTTATTGCATCTCTTTTTTAATGTCAACATTATTTACTCTCTGTATACAATTTTTTTTTTTTTTTTTTGTGAATAGGAAAGAGGAGGTGAACATTGTAATATGAAATGAGGGTACTGGCACTAATCAGTGAATTTCTTTATGTAAACATCAAATAACTTGCCATGTTATCTTCCTAGGATTTCTTATGACCTTATATTTAAATTTACAATGATGGACTTATATACTTAGATGAAGAATGATGGACCAGGGACCTGGCTAGTTGCCTTCCAACCCTGACTGATTCTATAAATCGAGACACTTTGGATCAGTGTCTTGGACATTTTTAATAACAGAGTAAAGCAACAGAATAAAATATCATACTAGATAAATATAGGGGATGATGGGTGTAGCATACCATTTTCTTCTAATTTTCTTATTGTTTTAGTGACAGGTGATTCTGGTAGTTAAATTGTCAGGTTGGGAACTTAGGAGATCTGAGTTCAGTTTGAGTTCAATTGAGTTCAGTTTCAGGGCAAGTCATGTAATTTATCTTTGCCTCAGTTTCTCACTGATGTCAGGTTCTGTGTAAATGCTGAATGCACTGGATACCATGGTCATAGAGACCATATATAAAATGAAGCTCTCAAATGACAAGTCCATCCTAATCCTATTTTACTGGAGGCAAGAGCAATGCTTTTATGCAGCACCTAGGCTTGAGCTGCAAAAGGCCAAATCCTAAGATTTGGTCATTAGCCCTGACTTATTTTAAATATGCTGGATGGAAGGAAAGAGGTGGTTTCTGGGGCATTCATAGGTCACTAAACTAGTTTGTCTTCTGGAGTTATTAGGAGGAAAAATGTGAAATCCAGATTTCTCAGGAATCCTTGGAAACAAGTGAAGCCATCACAGTATGAAAAGGATTTACCAGGGCTAAAAACATGGGCCAGAATTCTCAGAGATCTAAATTATAACTGGACATTGGATTCTGAAAAACTATCCTGTGTTCTCTGAGAACAAAACCAATGCTAAGATTTTCAGGTGGAAAAAAATTATAACTTTTGCATGAAATGTTCCAGGTTAATTGAATTGTTTGGAGATGTAAAGATATGGAATTTTGTACTGTCTATCTTAAGGTCATCCTCTGCTACTTTATGTTGTTCAGGCTGCACACACTGCTTTTATTTCAACCTGGATACCAAGATGGTGTCATTGAGAGATATTTTTAATGCATATTTAGTAATTCTAGTCATTTAATAGGGGCCAATTGATGCAATATGATATGTAATCACATTCAGGTGGTAGAGAATACCTGAGAAATCCTGAAATCCTCTCTGCCAATATTAGCCAATATTTCAAGAGATGTGAACTCAGAAAATGGATGCAACTCACTATACATCTGACCAAGCAATGTTCATCTACCCCAGATGAGGACTTGACTCCAGTGTTTAGACTGAATACATATGATGGTATTTATATTTGCCTAGAAGCAGTCAGAGGTAGGATTTCCAAACATAAATTGTACTGGCGTAATCCATTTAGCTAGGATTTAAGGATTAAAAGAAGAGTAAGAGAATGACTTGGATGCCCATGATGTAAATAAGATTAGGTAATGAATCATTTCCTAATGTGTTGAGAAAATAAGATTAGACTGTTGTTGGTCATGTGAACAGTTTTTCACTGGTGGCCAAATCCAAGCCTCTGAAAATAATCCTTTGCTTGTCCTCATATCTTACGTTGTATCAGTAAGATGTCCCTTAATGATGATAATTTTAGACATCAAGTGTGAATACAGCAGTTTTGTGTGACTCCAGGATATGATGACAGAGAACTCGTGGCCCACAGTTTACTGCAATTTCTGTTGCTCAATTTTTGTCATTAAAGTTGGTTTATGAAAGTTAGAAGCAAGCTGAGATCACAGAAAATGCTGGGGCTCTGCCACCAGTTTCAGTACAGCCAGAGTTTACTTGGGAATTTTTGTATAGCATCTGTCTACCATATGAGGAGCTGGGCTTGAACAATTTGTTATGTGACAATAACTAATAGTCACAGAAAACAGCACTCATGTTAGCCATCAGCTAAGCCTGTAGAGCAGAAGCAGCAAATGCATTGAGCCTCCATCTTTTATCCTTTTCAGGTTTCAGCTGCCATTAAACCCTTTTTTACCAAAGTAGTTTTAAATTACCACATTAATTTCAAGATCAAGCTAAGTTCCTTAGTAAGTGAACCATTTTCATCAGTATCTGAAAGAATTCATTATAAAGTTGATTCACTAAGAGCTCTCAACTTACTGCAGCAAAAGAACATCACAATTTTCAAAATTCATTTCGTTCTTACAGTAGAGGTTCAAAACATTTATTGAGCTCCTGGTATTGGGGGATTCATGTAAAACATTATGAAAGTATTGCTGAATTTTTCTGGTAGTAATTTTCTTCCCAAATACACACATGGGGCCAGTATGCCATGGGAGATTCATATCCAGCTGTTGTAAATCAGTACAGCTCTATTGACCTCCTCCAAGCTACTCTAATTCGTAGAGATCTGACCTATTAAAAATCTTTATTTCTGCATTTGCATGTTTATCTCCTAGCCAGTCTTCAGTGATGGGAAAAGTCGAGATGAAGGAGTAGATCAATGTGAGACCAATTGTTAAAATTTTAACTGTCTTCATTGGTAGAAACAAGATTGTGTTGTTGCAAGGTTTGTATAACACATAACACAGTGGGGGCCATTTATGAGAGGAGCTTTTGTGTACTACCACAACACAAATAAAATGCTTCCTTTTCCCAGCTAGCAGTAGCAAGGAATAAAGGTGAAACAATAACTGTACAGCTAAGAAGGAAAACAGAAAGAGTTTGCACAAGAGTTTACCCAGACTCTGAGTGATGTTTGCATCAGCCATCTTTTGTTGGTTATTTTGTGTTACTTTGATGTAGTTTCAATTAACTATGTCTGGCAAAACGAAGAGTATATTCTATGGAGTAAACAGGGAAAATCTTGATACAGTCTTGTAGGGTTAATGAAATGAAGCAATTTCCTTCAAGATGTTTGGTGTTTCCTGCTGTGTTTAGTCTCATGTTAAAGTAAACAAAGTTAGAAAGTTGTGCTCAGATCTAGTGAGCAGTTTTCAGGAAAATCTGATCTTGTGTTTGACATGGCAAAGTGACTTCACCAAAATAACAGAATCACAGTACTGCCTGTCTCACCTTTACTTTAATAGAGCTTTACTGTCAGAAAGCAGATGGGAGATACTGTTTCCAAAGACAGCCTAGAGGCTCCAGACTTTAAAGATATTGTTTTAGACCTCTAAATATCCCTTTTCATAGGGTTTTATAGACAGGAACTATGACTTGTTCCAGTCATTATTGGTAGCATGTACCATATTAATCATTCTTTCTGAAAAGCATGGCTTAGGGGAAGTTTGTAAAAGAAGAGTTTTAGAGTTTTTAATTCCTGCAGAAATTCCTTTCCTGGACATTTTCATGCAAAGAGATGCTTGGTTCCAACAACTCCAAAAGCAGATCAATATCTACAAAAGCAATAAAACACCACAGCAGAAGAACAGCAAATGCAGTTCAAGAATGATTTGGCCCTGCCAGGAGAGCCTAAGGCAATAGAAAACTTGGTGAGAAGCAGTGGATCACAGTGGCACAGTATCACACACCCAGCAGTGACAGCGCACAAAGGACCAGAGAATAGGATACAGCCTATGGTAAAAGGCCTGATTAGCAAAGAGGGGCCAGGTATAGAGCTATAAATACCTGGCCAAAAGAAATGTTAAACCAAGAGTTAACAAATCACAGAAACTATCTTTGACTCATTGCTCAGGTTCTCCAGAGCAGCATTGTATGCTGGCAAAGGGAAAGCTTGGATGCCGAGTGCCCACAGAGACAGTAGATGTTGCTTCACTCAGCTGGCCTCTGGATCCTCAGCATAACTAAGAATACATTTTGCCTTCTAGAATAACTAAGAGTCCTAACTTTCCTAATTGCCCCCAGCAATGCTGTACAACAAAACCTCCTAATTAGCAACCAGCTCTTCCTGAAATCAGAGGTCTACAAGAGTCTGAATGGTGAAATCTTTCTTCAGTCATGTTAATAATGCACTTTCAGATAGGACATCTATATGTGGGCTAGGTATCCATGTTTTGATATTCTTTGGAAGAGAAAGATCCAGGGAATTTAACTACTTGATGTCTCTGGTGCATATCATTTGGGTGCACTGTGTGGTCTGACAGTGGGATATATACTTACAAAAACTTTCAGCCTGTGAGAGCAGCATTTGCTACTTTGCCTCCATAGCCAGCTGAAAGGAAATATGCAAGTATGCTACAAGTCTGCTTTTAGAGAAATTACCAAAGGACTTTTGGGTTATTCAGGCTACAGAGATGAGTTGTCCTGTCACAGCACTTTCTGTGGGGAAGTCACAGCAGGTACGTTGCTGTTGTCACGCTGTGTATTTGTGATTATCCAGAGTCAGATTAAAAGGGCTGATTTAGGGATTCTTCAGGATGAGCTTGTACCTTCCGTAAAGGTTAACTTTGACTTGTACAAGAATGCATTAAAGATGAACAGTCTTCAGTACTACACTGGTCAGGAATTTACAGTGAATGAGCTATATGTCATCGATTATTTACGGAGCGCTCCACACCATCGTAATTCCAAGGTAATCCCAAGATATATGTATCCTGAAGCTTGTTGGAATGGAAAAAATGTTACCAGTGATATTTTGTAAAATAAGTACAGTATAAAGGTCACTGTGGAGAAGTGTAAAATTACAGGATATCTTGGCCATGAAATTCAGTTGAAATAAGTTCAGATATTATTAATCTGTCCTTAGAGTGAAATGATGCATTGGTAAATCTGCAGTGAACTGAATTTCACTTAAGTTTTTGTTTTAAGTGGGAGACTGAAGGGAAGAGAAACCCCAGCTGCACAAAGATTTTCGATTTCACCATGTTCCCACAGAAGAACTGCAGTTTTGACAGGGCTTCAGCTTCAACTGGCAGCACGTCCCACAAGAGATTTTTTTCCTTTCCTTTCCTAGACAAAGACAGTGTTTAGTATTGTATCTCTGTGTGTTTGCCTGGAGCAATCTAAGGTACTATGGCTTTCCTAATAGCAATTCACATTTGATTTTCATATTATCTCTGTTCAAGGTTTCCAGTAGTGTTTTGGTTTTAATTTGACAGAAATTAGTAAGTATAAGTAGAACGATATCATACATCAGCACTGTACAGTGGTATTGTCACACACTTCCTAATTCATTAGACAATAAGAATAATCTACCACTTCCAATTTAGACTCAGTAACATAAACACATGTATATTAATGATTTAAAAATATTTCTGTTCAGTCAAGCATGTCTTCTTCATGCAGAATAGCATCAGATCAATAATTAGTTGCCATGCATTTTAATAACAACAGTTTTTGGTTAAGATTGTTTTTCATAATTTTGCATGTATGTTTGACAGGTTCAGGAACTTGTCTTATTTGAAAGAAAAAAAAATTAATGCAGAAATTACTTCTCATTGGGTTATGGCTTGCCAAATCTAATATGTAAATACCCAGTAGAACTCATGGTTATGTTAATGGAGAGAGGATCATAGAAATCTTGTAGGCAGAGTCTATTTGTCCCACTTTGTTCCACACATTAGTATTCTCTCTGGTACTTAATTATTCAGTGCTTTAATTTTAAATTAAAAATAAATACTCTACATGAATGATGATTTGAGTGAAACGATAGGAAAACATTGTCACAATGAAATGCAAGATAAGTTCCCTTACAGTGTTCTTCTGGCCAAAAAAAAAAAAAAAAAAAAGTCATGAGGAACTGCTTGTATAGCCTCAATTTAACTCCCTGCTATCATTATAGATCTAAGGAATATGCATCAGTGGCTGGTTATAATGTAGAAAAGAAAGCCAGCTGAAACATTGTATAGCCAAAGGCACAGGGAACTTATTATTTAATACTGGATTTATTACTTCTGTGCACATTTTGTGGAGTATGAGGATTGTCACCTTTAGTTACAAAATTCATGCCTGGCATAAGAAGTAGTTTCTATATATGGATTTTCTTTTGTCCTAATGGCTTTTCTCAATTAATTAACCACAAGCTTATAGCTGACAATTTTGCCAAGATTTATTTGACCTAAAAGGTTGCTCTGACTGTAGGTGCTGGGCATCATGGTAGACTGCAATACTCATATGAAACAAGAGGAAGCTTTTATCTTCTGAATGGAAATGGGTGCAGAAGTGATCTTTTTCTAGAAAGTGGCTTTTCTGTTTACATGAAACACAGTGGTTGACAACAGAAGTAATTGTCTAGGAAAAATAAAATGCTATGGATATGTGAAAGAGCTAAAAACTGGCACCTTTAATGTGATACCAGAATGGAGATGAAGTTTGATCACAGGAATAAGGAGCAGAGACACTTTTGCCTTTTTTGGCATGTCGACAGTGGCAACTGATGCTGCTCAGTACCGTGAGGTTGTTGCTCTAATATAATTCTCCTAATTACCCTGCTATCACAATTATGATGGCTGAAATACAACATGATCTCAGCATCAAAATTCCTCATTTTCCATACTTATGCAACAGGAGACACAGTGCCTTTTCCATCTCTGCTTTGAATATAGTAGTTAGGTAGTTGTAGCCTTCTGTGTCATACTGAAGAGATTTGGGTCACCTTTTGCTTAGAAACTGTATTTTAAAAAGTATTAATAAACTACTATTTGATATAATAATCATGTTATAGACGTGGGTGTAGATAAACGCAATCAGATCTTAAATTGCTTTGAAATACCTTTAATTACTCGCTAGTAGGTTTGAGAACATTTTAAATGAATCTGTGGTAGAAATAAGGCTAGCAGTAGGAGGATCTTTATGGGTTGCTATCAGGATTTCAGAATAGTCAGCTGTAAATTTAGAAGACAAACACAGGTGCCAATTCTTTTTTAGAGTTATCATATGCTTATTCTACAAAGCCACACTTGTGTTTAGGTTGCAGTATTGTTACCCAAGATACATAGACACCACACAGAGCTACAAGTGATGATCTGTATGTTAAACCTCTTGCCACCATCCTTCCTGAGAATGGAAACCTGGGCTCATTTGTAGAAGCAACATTGTTTCACAGTTACTTTATTTCACTTTCTCCCTCTCAGGTACCTGACTTCATGAGCAGGCTCCACCTGAAAAATTGATGTTTCATGGCCAGGGCCCTCTCTTTCTCAGCCCAGTTCTGAGAGTTACTCTGGAAGGCTCTATGTTTTCCTTCTTGATTGTGTGTTAGTTTTCTTTGCTCTCCTTAAATTAGGAGCCATCTTGGAATTTTGCTTTGCTGTGGCTGACATCCTTTCCTTTCCCAGACAATCTTGGACCTGCTGTAGCTTGAACCTGGACTGAGCTGTGGTCAGGCACTTTCCACCTTACTCTTCTTCAACACATTCCACTTCAACCACATTTTAAAACTCACCAGCTTGATGGCTGCTTTTATACTCATTGCATTTACTTTGGGGAGTTCAGAAGAGGCTCTCAGCCCCAGGAATACACAAACCATGTAAAATGACACATTGTTATTGATAATATAGTTCAAGTAAAAGTCTGATTGTTGCATTGTTAATTCACAATGGAAACAAGCAGGCAGTCCCATCTCCTGTTGTTACTGATGCTGAAATCATATAATCCTGTGCATTTATATGAAGCTCCATTTTACAGGCAATTGCATTTTTTTCCTCACTATTCTTACTGGAAGCCTATTCTAGAACATCTTTGCTCTTATGATTAGAAAACTTCTAATTTCTAGTCTAAATGTATCCTACTTACACTTTTTGCCTTCAGGGCCAGCAATCACCTGTAGCACAGATGTTTTTTCCTCACTAAGGTGTTTGTCTTGTTCATCAACCAGTAATTTCTCCACCTTCATCTTGATTTCACCCCTCATCCCTCCTGTCTCAATTGTCCTTTGCACCTGGTCGAGTTTTTAATTCTTGGATCTGAAGAGCAGAGCTATTCAGATTATATCAGAGAAGGTGATACAAATTCCTTATACAGTCATGTGAGTTCTTTGCATTTAGCAGCACCTTCCTGGAGACATCCTAAAATTGCATTTGTCTTTTTGACAAGTGCATTACACTGACACCTCATGTGTCATGGGGGAGCACAAACTGGCAAATCCAGCAGCTACTCTGACTAACCTGGGCAGATGCTGGCTACCTGTGCATGGTAAGGATGTGAATATTTTTTTGTAATAAATCAACACTTAGCAGTTCACTTTGAAAAAGTATCTGTCACTTCTAATTGGTAAATTTTAATAGTTTGTAGGCTATAATTTAATAATCAAAGGCTGGGAATTCTAAACGAAACAGAAGATGAGAATCAAAGTGGAACTCATGACAGAAAAAGAGTTACTGCTTAAAGTCACATTAGCCTAGTATTACTTTGTTGTTTTTCTTTTTTAAATCCATTTATTTTATGTGGCCATGTGGTTATCTGAATTAAGAGTCTTCTTTCTGTGACAATGACCAAGCTGCAAATGTTTACTTGAAATGTGAAAGCATAAGTTACTGTATTATTTTTTGCCATCTTGTTAATGGAAACAAGAAAATTCCTGGTTTAGAAGAGCCACATTTCTTCACCTAGAGGACAATTCAATAAAGAAAAGGAAAGAAATAAGTCACTTACCTTTGTAACATATTCCTGTTAACTGGGGCAGCAAATCAATACCACAGGACCAGGGATACAGGACATAAATAATCCTTTCTAGATGTTAGGACAAGAATAGCCTTTTCTGTTGTACCAAAGCTGGGATATAGCTGTGTACTACTAGAAAGATTCTTAAAACCTCATATTGGAGTTATGTTTAATAAGTTAATTAATTCCTATTGCACAGAGAAACTATAATCTGAATTTCCAAGTCAGTTTTAAAATGACTTAAATAAATAAATCCTATTGAAGCGAGCTGTCAATGTGCATGAGGCTGAAGTGGTGAATTCAGTTCGGACTTGGCAGCTTGATCCTGTCATTAGACAAATCATTGATCCTGTATGTTTCAATTCCTATATATGAAACCTGAGTATGACACTTATCTTCCATAAGGTACCAGCAGTTACAGTCAGGCCTCATCTATGTGTAAGCATTTGAAATGCACAGATATTGCAGCATGCAATATGAATCTGAAAATGCTACACCAAAATATTTTAGTTATACCCAAATACGACTTTTAATTTTACGCAGATATGACTTCAGTCTAGCATCACTACTCATGTAAAATCTAATGGGGGGAGGTAATCTTGATAGCTGTTCATCATAGCCTTTAAGAACATTGACCACCCCCAGTCATGTCAGTTTTGTTGTGTAGTCATGATTTCATAGCACTTGGAAAGTATAGACTGTGCTTTGTCATAGCATTTAATTGTGGATTTACATGACAGAGTACAGTGGTAAGTTTGCACTTAAGGATAGGCTTAAGACAATTGTTTTATCTTCTAGTACAAAAGGAATAGGGTGATTTTTTTTCCCATCTATTATCCAGATGAGCAAGTGGCAAATGGAACCATCCTCCCATGTCTCATATATCCAATATTAGGAATAGACTGTAATGATATTATGAACAGAAATATTGGATCTACTTTTCTTTTTCTATGAAACAAGACCTCTGCTGTGGTTGAGAACACCTGAAAATTTTTAGTCTAGCTTTTATTTTGATATAAATAACCTGGAAATTTGTGGGATTGCTTTGTACAATGGGAAGAACAGGGTGGTTCTTTGTGCATTGGAAAGGCATTTTCACTCCAGGTACCTGTAAAGCTCCCCAAATCTGCACCTTTCTAGGGATGACTATATTCAGAGAAAAAGCTATGTGAATCTGGAGCATTGCAGTTTATCTTGAATGTTTGTCAAGTGTATGTTCTAGAGAGTTGTTTTTCTCTGTCAGCAAAACCCCCATTAGACTCCTCAATATACTTTTAAGCTCAGAGCCCTACAAATTCAGAACTACTACGGAGAAAATGGATGAATTGCCATATGCCTTCTGCAGTTCCAATTAAAAGGCCTGATCATAAAATGAACTCACACTTTGGGCTTTGCAGTGGGTCCTGAGTTGTCATTCACTTGCTAATTATGCAGTCTGGTGCTCGTGATTAGAGAGGAGGAAATAAAGGCAGAGTTTGATGGTGGATCTGCAAGTGAGCTTTCAAAGGTGGTGATTAGAGAAACCCTCTTTTGACTTGCAAACTTGATAGAGAGTCAGGGAAAGATTAAATCCAGATCCAGGAGCTTTGTTTTGACTGAGGGACATTTCCAGCTGCAGCTACATTTTGCATGGTTACATTTATCCCAATCAATATGCATACTGGGTGGGCTTTACAGAACCTGTGATATCAATTGCTTACAGGGTTAGAAGTCTGCTTTCTGATCAGACATGCATGTTAGCCCTCAGTAAATCTGCTGTACTGAATCTTTGAAGCAATGGTTTTCGAATGTAAGGCACTATTGAAGTCAATAAATATAAAGAAATGGTGTTAACACTGTATGAAGGATAATAACCAATTTTGGCAATGCTTTAAATAAATGTTCCTCTGTTATTGTTCTGTTTCAGGTAGTTTTCACTGAGAGGAATTTCTGAAATACCAAAGCAGCGAAGTCTTCTTGGAATGGAAACAGAGCAATCAACACAAAACCTAAGATCCAAAACCATGGAGAATTGAAAACGAGAACTGAAGCAAAGTTAGAGCTTGCAAAAGAAGTTAAACCAAACAGTAAGTTTTGGATTTGTTTTTTTTTTTCAGTCATCAGAATTAGAGAACAGCAAGGAAAGCAACAGTGAGGTTGGCTTAAGGTAGGGTGAGTTTATGGTTGGCATAGATGCTTTCCAAAAATGTGATGATTTTTGTGCCCCAATGTTCGGTTTGGACAATGGCCCTAAGCTTGGATAGGAGAAAACTGGCTTTATGGGAATGAATTTGGAAGGATGGAAATGATGCCTTTTGAGGCAGAAGTAAAACTCAAGGAGTGTTGTTTCAGGGGATCTGCGTCACAGCAGTCTGAAAGAATTGGCATTTGAAGCTGCATTTCTACTTGAAGGGTATTTAGGACTATGTTAAAGTAGGAGTGTTATGAGAAATTTCAGATATTATTCTTATATTCCAGATAGGAAAAAAAAATGTGGTCTAGTTAAATGTAGTCATATTAGCATGACATCAGTAGTATGCAAGGCATTAGAGTGCTTTTGGAAGGAAGAGGAATAGTGGAGCATGGCAAATGGGAGAAGTAGGATAACACACAGAATAGGTTTACTGAAAGCAGATTTACTAGATTAATTTGATAATCTCTCTTTAGATTATCCTGATCTTTGTAGATAAAGACCATGGCAATAGATGTGATGTATATACACTGTGAGAGAAGTATCTGACACAGACTTGCGTGGAGAATTGTTTGACTGGAAAAGACGAAGATTAGGCCCAGAATTGTAAAATAAGAAACTGGCTAAAGGAGATCATAGCAGATCATGCTGAAAGAGGAAATACCAGGTTAGAGGGAGCTAAAAGTGAAGTTTCTGAAGGCACAGTCTGGGGACCAGTATCACAATATTTTCATTAATCAGCTAGGCACAAAGAGAATAAGAACCTGCTAGAGAAATGAGCTGATGGCTGAAGGTGGGAAGGATTGTCAATAGCAAGGAGGCTCACAGCATACAGAAAAACAGAATATCCTCAGGGACTGGGGAGATATAAATGGGATTACATTCAACAGTTCAAGTAGCAAGGTCAGGTAGCTGGGAACTAATGACAATTTCAAATATAAGGTAAGTCTTGTCAGTTGGACTGATACAGAAGAATTGGGCATATATTTGGCAATATATCAAAAGAAGCATTTCCAATTGAGAGAGGGAAAACCATTAATGACCTTTAGAAGGGTTTAGTAAGACTTTTTCAGGAATGTGGTCACCAGTTGTAGCCATTGGTGTTTGAAAGAAATAAATTTAAGCTAGAGCAGAAGAGAAAGGTGAATAGTTTGATGGGAGAACAGGGACTGTGCCTCAGCATAATAAAGAATGCAAGGAATCAGCCATAAACACAGTAAGAGTGAAGAGGATATGTTTAAGCTTTGACAATAAACAAATAACTGTGAACTGGTAATTAATAAGTCATCTGCAATAGCTGTACACAGCAGCAGTGGGGAGAACCCTTGTAACTAATTCTGATCAAGACAGGTATGTCTAGGGGCTTTAGAAGCACGGCTGCATGCTGTAGCAGCAAACTGGGCTCTGTGACCAGTGAACCCTGCCCCTATCATCCTGTTCTTACTCATTCAGGTCCCACATACATATAAACCCATTTCAGTTTTAACCCTGAAGTCCCCCCAGATAAATCCCCAGCACTGATCCAGAGCAGGGTTATGACACTTCTGCAGCTTTGGTGAACATGGCAAGGAGATTCTCTAGCCTTAGGAAATAGGGGGGAGACAGGAGAAATGCTTTGCCTTCGGCACTGAGAAGTGAGGGGGAAGCAGTCAGCTTTCTTGAATAAGATCTGAAATGGAGCTGCTCATGAATAAGAGGTGGGTTTCTCCAGCTATTCTTTTGCCTAGTCAGATCATCCTTATTTTAATCCAAAGTGTTCAGTTCAAACATCAGCTTCTCACTGACGAAATGAATACTGTCCCCTCCCCCCTGCCATTAGGGTTTCTGAGTGTCTGCTAATATCTTTTCCATTTTCCATATTTAATTTGTTTAGCAGAATGAAATAAAAACATGCTGACATTTTCAAGGAAATCAGATACTTCCCATGAAAGTTTGATGGAAAATTTTCAAAGAGCCCTGAGGCTCAGGAGCTGGTTGCATCAGGGCGTGGCCAGCTAAATCTGCTGCCTGAATCAGTGGGGGCAATGCCTGAGCATCTCAGACCCTCCAGACTTTCAGGTGATTACTTCTAAGAGGAAAACATTTTTATAGCAAGCCACGTGCTCTGGGTGGCACTGACTTTGCTCTCGCAGCAGTTCTGGCTGACCTTGATGTGACTGGTGCAGAACGCTGAGACGCGGCTGCCTTCACCCTCCCCTTCCTCCCCCTCACACTGCGGAGGCACATGAAAACTGACCACAGCCTCGCCCTAAATGTTTTATTTTTAACTTTTGCCAGACAACACGTGTATCTAAGGCCAAACAAAAAGAGCCAGAGAATGGGGTGTAAGTGCTTGTCAATGTCAGACCCAATCATTGTCAAAGAGGGGCTGGATTCTGCAGCTCTGCTGCATGCGGAGCTCCCGTTTCCTTCAGTGGTGCTCTGAAGCCACAGCGATGAATGCCTAGAGAGATGGATAAAGGCAGACAGACATAGATACAGACTGACAGAATCAACCCCCAGATGGAGGATGCCTGAATTTATCAGAAATTAAGATGCTGTACTGCTTAAGAAAGAGTTCCATGGTCTTATTAAGTCTCTTTTATGTCTCCCTTGTAATTTTATCCTCCACCCTCTTACAAACCAAGCCCTACAAAAATCCCCACACAACAACAATAAAACCCACAACAACAAAAACTTGATTGAATTAGAGGAAAATTGTCTACAGACTAAATAAAATGTTTGCATTCTTTTGTACTAGCAAAGCCCTTTATTGAAGGCTTGTGTTTTCTAAAGGAGAAGAAAATGCAGTAGGACATAATGTCACATATTCTAACTTGCTCTTGCAAGTCAGGACTTCTTCACATTTTCCTCTTAAATAAAAATGCCATTTGTCATTATCAAATGAAGTGTTAATGGAATCAAGTCACACAAACTCATGCATAAATATAAAAATAAATAAATAAATAAATAAACACATAAAAAAAAAAATCCTTACTGCAGAGAATGATCAAGTACCTTGTCAGCAATCCATATTATATTCGTTAATTTGATTCCTGCCAAAAAATCACTTAAGTGAGACCTTCTGATTTCTTTCTTTAACGCTTGAGGCTCCTTTCATCTAAGCAGTGTTTATTAACCTATTTCTGAAAATCAGCATAAACACAAGCTATATTTGATCTGTTCTTTGGTTTTGGTTGTGTGTGGGCTTTTTTTTTTTTTTTTTTAAATGTGTTTCGTTTTGTTTTTAATTTCTGTGTAAGAATTAGATGCTGAGCATTGGTCAGTATTTAAAGAAACAACATTGATTCAGACCATTGACAGCTGAAATTATTAAAAGTGGGGTTTATTATGTTAATTTATATTCTTTAGGGGATACTGATTCTACTGTCATTTCAGGACTAGTGGTAATGAAGAGTACTACTGTGACTGAAGACTGAGGTTTGGGGTACAGCTCCAAAACTTACCAGTGTCCTCTTCTACTATCCTGAATAGAAAATCTCTTGCTTGCACTGCTCTGGGTCCCCATCAGAGAGGTGGGTGCAAACTTATTGAACTCTTCAGTTAATTTTAAATCTGCAGATTGAAAGTGTTATATGAGTAGATAATTCTTGTTAATACTTTCACAACATTAACTTAAAACCCAATAAACTCTGTAAACTCTCTTAAAATCTAATAAACTCTCTAGCTCGCAGAAACCAGATTTCATTTGGAGATGAGCATTCAGCATAATGTTTATGGAGCTGGCAGATACACCTGTAGCTGCATGGAAGAAATCCTGGTGGGATTTTACCACTGAGAAGAACATGCCTAGGATTTCACTCAGACTTTTCAACATCTAGGCTAGAATAAAGGATGTTGGAACAAGGCAAACTTGCAAAAGCAAAGTAGCTCAGGACTGATTTGTGCATTCAGTTGCAGTGTGGATATTCCTTCATTCACCAAATGCTCCACCTTTGGCAATATTGGAGATGGATTTTTTTTTTTTTTTCAGCTCCAAGGAATTTCCCCTAACAGATTATGTGGTGACAGTTTTTGTCATCCCAGCTCTACAGCCAAGGATAAAACATTTGCCATAACCAAACCATCTCTTGTAAAATTCTTTTGTTTGAGGTAAGGTTGTGGTTACAGATTTATATAGGAAAGAGTCATCCTGGCTGAACATCCCCAAAATTCTTATCAGGTAGTCTGAAACTTGTTTTCCAGGCTGCTGTAAGGAGATGATTGTGGTATTGAGATAGTCCTTATTAAAATTATTGTCATCTGAGAACTGAAGCAGAAAGGCACCAAAGAGGAGCAGGTGAGAAAAAGTTATTTTGCCTTTTCATCCTCCTTTTAGAGCAATGAGTGCCCTCCAGTCAGGAGATAGATAACTTTCTGTCCCTTAGAGGGAGACTTTTGCCTTTCCCATCAGGCAGGCAGGGAAAGTAATAGCATAATTTGTTGAAATTTAGAGACTGAATCAACCTGAGATTCTCTGAGAACCCAAAATAAATAACGTTTCCTCAAGCCACTCCGTTCAAACACATTCCTGAAAGATGTTACACCTCCCAAGTATCCCTTGCATTTGTATACATTGGGAAATAGAGTGGGTAATAAATCTTCTTACTATTTATTGCTCTGCCAATACGTATCTTGGCAATATTAAAATATATGCATGCATGCTTATGAATTTTATTTCTCTTCAAAGCAGCCAGCTCCTTGTGCTAACAACCACAGCTACGACTTGATAGACTCCTCTTTACCTGGCTTGCCTATAGAAAGCTCTAGAGAATTAGAATTCTCATTAAGTGCACTGGAAAGCAAATTTAATCAAATGTATGCCAAAGCTTGCTGTTAAAAATATGCAACTATAAATTGCATTTCTGTAGAAGTTGTTGCAGTCCTACAGTGACCACTGAAGTATTTTTTTTATTTATTGTTCCATGAATACAGAACAGAAAATTTAAATCCTCCATAATCAATGGCTCCAACTTGCACACGTTACTTGTCAAAGTGACTTTCTCTGGTCCCCACAAAATGCTATACAATGTGACATCTCACAAGTCTTCAGGAACATCCTAAGATGAATCTGAGAGATAAATATTGCAGTTGTGAGTCTTTCTGTCATGACTCAAATAATTTTAAAATTGCAGAGATGTATTCCTTCGACAATGTTAAAATTGTTCTAATGCAGGATAAAATGGTAGTTTTAGTCTCTGTAATTTTTATAGCAGCTTGTAATTTCCATGCACTCGTTACAATTCTCAGATCAGGAAAGATTACAAGAGAAAACATTTCCACTGGAAAAATCTTCTCTGCTGCTTAGCTTCCCTGTGAAGAATATGCCCAATATTTAGAGTCTAGGAAGGCTTTTAGGAGTTGTTTGATGCTGTAAGTGTCAAAGTTAGACCCTTTGATTTGGATTAGTGTCATTTCTGGAGTCTGTTAGAGGGATAAGTATGAGCCCACCTCCTGGTTTCTCCTCAAAACACAGTTTTATGAACACTGATGCAACTCATTTGGCTCTGCTCTATTTGGGGCCAGTCTCCAGCAGGCTAGGAGATGTTTGAGAAACATGAAATGTCAGAGTGAAAATTTTGTGTCCTTTGGTTCAGCTTTGAATTGGTTTTAAGTCTTCAAATTAGAAGAGCTGTGATTACCACAGGAGGGATTTTAGATGAAGCATTTGGACAGACAAAAAGCCCTGAGAATGCAGGTACTGAGGTCTGATGGAGTGGTGTTGACAGGTGTGACTATTATTAAATACATTGCACTGGAACTTAGAACTCATTTGGTGGTATGTACCCTGGTGAACCTTTCAGGCTATCTAGGTGCTGCTGTGACTCTAGCTGGGACAATATGATAGGAAGAAGAGATATTTTCTAGGTAAACTGACAAAGAAGAAGAAACAAGATCATCCTTTAGGCTCACGCAGAGGTTGGAAGAAGAAGAGGACAAGGTGTACAGAGACGACTGTGATGTTGCAACAAGTCATGGTGAGTTTGCAACATGAAAAAGTGTCTACAAATGTTAATGCTGTGTCAGTCTGGACACCTACAGGCAGTGTATCAAAACATGATTTTCCTTTGAGCTGCTGCTGATAGGTTTTGGAGACGTACAAGGAAGAACCCCGACATGGGTGGTTTGACACATGTGAAGGATGGTGTGCAACAGTGTTGCTCCAGGGAGAATTCACGAAACAGTTTGGGCAGCTCAGGAAGGAAAAGTCCCTCTGGAGACCCACAAACATACAGGGGAACATTTTGACTTTATATACAAGGTGACAAATAGGCAAATTGTCTGCTTGTCGTGGGAGTGGACCAGTAGCACTGCGCCTCTCTATAACTTTGGGAATGTCTTGGATTTCTTAGATGGTGAAGGGACAGCTATGCTTCATGTCAGTGGTTGATAGAGAATTGCCTGCATCCCTCTTCCATCTTATGTATCCCCATAACAGTCAGGAAAACAACCCTGCACTTTGAGAGGACAAGACATTGCCCACAAAGCAAAGATAGCAGACTCCACAGAGCAGAAGGTGGGACAGAAATGGCACATCCTGGTTTGTATCCTTCAGGCTCGAGTTAAGGGGAGGTGCAATATCATGGCCTATACCCAGCTGAAGAGAGCTCCATCTAGGGAGTAAGGGTGTTTTCACATTGGTGAGGGGATGAATAATGAACACTAACTACTTATGTTTGACATTGAGAAATGTTTTGCAGCAATAAAGCATGTTTTGAATGGCTTTTTATTTGAGATTTTATTTTCTTTTCCCCCTCTTTCCATGTTGTGTGCTAAACCCTATTCTGGTGCCTGAGCAAGGGTGGTGAGAGATGGGGTTAAGACCAGACTGTGAAGTCTTTGGCCCTTTGTCATTCTCTGGCAGCCAAGACTGGCTGTCAGGACACAAGACACAGGGCTCTAAATCACAAGCCTAAGAGAGGAACAAATCTGGCCTAAAGCTGCCTATGCCTTTATACCCTCAACTCTGTTTGAAGCAGAGCCCAAATAAACACCTTTATTTTTCAAAGGGAAATTGCTGTAGCACCAGTGCTGTAGCACCCAAGAGGCCAGCTGGACTGAGTGCTCAGTGCTAAACCCAGCCTTTTGGTATAAGATGACATCTTTTTAACCCATTCTCACCATTCTCAGTGTCTGAATTTCTATAATTACAGATTAAGACAGTGGCAAACACAGACTTTTGTGCTAGAAACTGGAAGGTAAGCCTCACTCCCCTCCTAAAACTGATGGATATATTTTGCTGTCATGAAGAGCTGTTGGATACAGCATCACCTCAATTATAATGAAACAGCAAAGAAATTCCACATTGGGAAAGGTTTTCTGAGGGTATAGTTTCACTTACTGCTGAAGATTAAAAATTACCTTCTCAAGCAATAAATTGGTTCAGACAGTAACAGGACAAAAATCATAGTGAAATCTAGTAATGAAATATTAATGCTACCGTGTTAAGTGTGGAAAATAATAAAAATTCCTTTTGCAGAGCTGCACAGATCACATTGCTGGTGTCCTGAGCTAGCTAAGATTTTAATGTGCAGTGCTTTCTACTTCCCCTATATACAATTCCTATTAGCAGAAAAGATGACCAAACTCTTAAGTCATGTAACTGCTTCAGGAAAGCAAAGAAACCCTGTTGGAGTACATGGCAGTTAGTTCTCTAGAATTAGAAGGCATGTTGTGAGTGACACAAAAGAGAGCTGTCAAGTACCTGGTGCTTTGCTTTACTGCTCCACTAAATGGCCATTGTAGAGCTGCTGCAGACATACGGGAAAATTTCATTTCTAGGGCAACATTATTTTGCGTGAAACTGAAATTAGATAAAAACTAGGCGTAAAGGTGTGTTTGAATTTCAGTTAGTGCTTGATCTTTGTATGCCAAAAGGACCTCCCCTGGATACTCAGTCTAGCTGCAGGCCTTCTTTTAGGTCCTGGAACCTGCAGATTTCAGAAGTCAGGCCAATTTAAATTGTGTAGATTTTGCTGCTTTACATAACCTATTTGAATTCGGTGGGCTTAAAAACCTGTGAGGTAAATAGGTACATTCTGCATATGCCTGTCCTACTGCTTAGGAGGTAGCTTTAATGTCACACAATTAAACAAAGTGGCAAGAGGGAGCCTAGCAAGATCTACCCACATGGCATTAACTGTGCACAGCGCTTTCCAGAGCAGAAGGGGTGAGTGATTCACTGTCCAACCAAGGTTAACTCCATTGTATCAGCATCCCTCATCCTCCAGCTTGTGTCAGCTATGGTCCCTTTCTGACACACCGCAGAGCAGCTCGTGCATTATTAGTAGTGTCTGTGGCTCAGCTGGGGGTGACTGCATTAAGCTCATGGAAGTAACAAGGGCTTTATTTGTTATATTTTGTTCAGCAGGTTGGAAGGAGGGTTATGATCCTTGCAATCAAACTGGCTTCCTGCGCCAGGAAAAACGACTCTCAGAAACACACTTGGGCACACTGAGGCTCTGAACAGAAGAGCACAGGCAGCTTCCCGTGGAAAGAGATGTGACTGCCAGGGGAGAAACGGCAGTCACAGCATTGGAGCAAGAGCAGCTGGTGCAGCAGACCTCACCAGAGTCCACGCCTGATGTGACTGGTGGGAAGACAGAGGCAGGGGACCTTCAGAAAGTCAATGTTGGAAGCCAGGTGCTGAGCATCTGATGGGGGTGGGGGTTGTCATGAAAGGGGCAAGAAATTGATTCTATGATTCTAAAACCCACAGGGTTTAGCCTTGTGCCCAGGAAAGAGATGAAGGCCTGTAACTAAGCAGCTCTAAGGGAAGGTATGTAAATACCAAAGACTTCTTCCAATGGCTTGCAGAAATTCTGCTCCTAGCCCCAGGCTGGGGTCTTTCCTAATAGTAGGTAGCCACTAAATTTCAAGGCTGAATTAACTCTAGGCCATAGGTACTATGCATTTCTTTTTGCCTTTAGGGCCTGAATACTGTAGGCGTTTGCTCCTCTTGAAGTCTCAGAAGAAGGTTCAGTCAAATCAAATACAGAGCTGCTCTGCTGCCTGTGTGCCAACGATAAGAAAGCTGAAAAAACCCAGCAGCAGCTTCCTGGCCCAGCCTGCCTGTAAGCATCACCTTGCAGCCAGGTCCCTGGGTGCACAGATCTCCCTGGCCTGAATTTTGCCTGGCCCTTTGCTGTGCATATGAGCCTTACAGAGCTGCCAGGGGACGTTCCAGGGTGGCTGCAGAGTGCTGAGTGCATGTGCCCTGGGGCAACCCCGAGGCAGGCCAATCTCATAGGATAAGTACCAAAACGGAGCAGAGAGCATAATCTATTTTAATAGATTCTTCTGCTGTTACTGAACAGCTCTCTAGTTTGGATTACTTTTGCTGCCGGCAGGATTAGTCAGCAATTGACAGGGCAGGGGGTCTCGGTGGGGAGTCCATAGCTAGCTAAGAATATGAACCAAACAAACACTATTTTCAGACTTATTGGGAGAAAAACCTGCAGAGAGCAGAAAGTTCTTCCCTTGCTGTTTTCCTGGGTAGGGGTGCAGTCTTGAAGGTGATGAGACAAACACTTGAGGATGGCTGATAGCTCTGGAGTGCAGAATAAACAAGGAAATGATCCTGAATCCCAAGACATATTAAAAAAAAAAGAAAAAAAAAAGAGACAGAAAGATCTGCTAAAGAGAGCTCAGTATCAGAGGGACGAAAAGCTTCCTAAAACCATGTAAAATCACTAAAACAAGTGTCTGAAATGATGCAGAAATGGTTCTCACCTCCTTCCACCTGAGAGAACCCAGTATGCTCACAAAAAGCTTCTTCAGCGTTTGCCTTTGAATAATGAAACAAAATATAATGGTCAGTAAAGTTAAGCCATTAAGAGTAATTCAGTTGTGTTTCCAATGGAAAGCAGCCTGGAGTACCCTGTAACACTGAAGCCATCTGTGGTTCCCACATCGATTTTCCTCTCTGCGGTGCTGAACATACAAAATCAGCAGGCACCTTTGCGTGCTCTCTCAGCCACACGGAGAAAATAGATAAAAGCCCTCTGGGCCCTCCTGTGTGTCTATGTGCAGCCTCACCTGTGTGACACCTGGCTGTGCTCAGCACAGAAATAAGCACAAGCAAGCTGGGCAGCCTGCTGAATCGGCATATTTGCTGTGGAGGAGAAAATACTGCCAGGAAGCTGTGACCTGCCTCTCTTCTGCAGTGCACTGGTGTTCAGCATCCCAACAGGAGTGGCTTTGCTTTGTGCCAAGCACCTCTTAGACAAAGGAGACTGTGCCTGCTTTGGTGGAAATCAACAGCAGCCTCCTCTTATTTGTTGTTTGCTGTTCTTGTGGAAACTCTGCTTCCTGTGAGCCACTGCAAAACGCTGTTTTCAGTTTTCAGGCAGCTTCAGTTTTGGCTTCTCCAAGAGAACATACATGTTTAAGTGCCTCTGAAGGCACATAAGATTTTTCAATGCACCTCAGGTTTCATTGCACCTGGCCTTGACCAGTCTGCTGCTTTCTGAGGGAACCACAATGCTGGTTCCCTTTGAGGCAGCCCATGGCACTTTGACAGCTGGAAAACCCACTGGCTCCATTTTCTCAATCAAGCCAAGTGACTGAGAAGCACATGGCAGTTCCTGTGTCCCTTCTTTAATTAGACACTCTTAAGAAGTGAGAACAGCATCAAATAAGGTGAGGTCCCACTATTAATAACTGACAAGTGACTGTATATTTAGACACTTAAAAAAAAAAAATCCAAATACAAAGTTGTGAGCTTAAGATCAGAGACAAAAAGCTCCTTTTATCTTTCTGAGTCTATCTGAACTCTAAAATTGGGGAATGACTCCATGTCAGAGCCATGCCCAAGCTCTCTCTAGCCTTTGCATTCAGCATTGCTGCAACTGGTCATGGCATAAGCACCAGAGACCTAGACAGTTGTGATTTGCCTGCCCCACTGTGCAACACAGCCCCCTAGAAAAGCCAGGGCTTTAGTCAGGGATGTGGGACACGGCACTGAACCTGTGTGAACCCACCTTGCCTACAAAGCAGCTGCAGAAGGACAGGTGCCTGCTTCTTTCACAGGGGACTGAGTATGTTGGTTGGTGTGGAACGAAAAGGATTGCTGCTGCTACTGCTGAGCCCCTGGGACCTCCCAAGAGCTGCAGCTTCTGTGTCCTGCAGAAAGCCACAAATGCCATTGGGAGATGATGAAGTATGAATTCAAAGGTTAGTCTATTTTCCCCCCTAAGCTCTAAAGGAGGGAACCACTACCTTCTGAGATGGATAGTATCATTAATCAGACACTGAGAATTCAGTCCCTTGTATGGTGCCAAATCATCTGGACTTTTATCTTCCCAGCCCTGCACAGAAGACAAATCCAGACCAGCTAGTGCTTGGGAAAGGGGGTGGGGAAGAAGTTATTAGGGGGAAATTTTTGAAGCATAAACAAAATTTCAGCAAAAGGTTGTTCCTGCCATGACATGATTATAAATGAGATGATCAGCCACAAAGAACATTTTCTTTTTTTGTGGCTTTAGCAAAATGTTGCTTCTGTTCTAATGGTAGAAGTAAAAAAATTACAGGGAGAAGGAGAAGTTTCCTACAAAAAAATCCAGGTATTTTAATTAATGCCAGTAGCATTAAAATATTGTGGCTTGTGATGCTTATGAAAAGTCTCTTTTATTCACTAAATTTTCCAGACCCAACATAATTAGAATTCTTAACATTTGTGATCTCTCAGCATTGGCTTCCAAAATTAATTGTGTCTGTAATTTCTTCCAGCAGAGGAACTGAGTTTGACAGTAACTGTATTGCAGTAGTAAACGTCAGCTTCCCATAAAGGCAGGATGTCCAAAGACAACTTTTGAGAAGGAACTCCCTCCATTTTCACTCTCCTGGATTTCCATATTCAAAGGACATAAGGAAGGATTGTAAATTCCTGTACTCAGAATTTAGGGAATCCCTGAACAGAAGCTGCCTGCACCACTTCTGCATGCAGATCATGCTGCAGTTTCAGTGTCACATGTTCTTTCTGCCACACTAGGTACAGGAGAGGCTGGTGCTCAGGGTGAGTTAGGAGGACAGGTTAGCAAGGGATAATGGTTTCTGTAGGAGCCCACTTCCTTTGCTGTGGAAGTTGAGAGGGTTGTGATGGATGCAGCTGGGCACGGGATGCTGTCCCAGTTCAGCTATCTGAACGGTGCCCTGCAGATCTGGGTTCTGCCAAAAGCCTGCTCTGCAAGCCTGGGAAGGTTGTTTAACCCAGACGTTTTGCATGGGGTTGCTAAATGTGTGCTGTTCGTTTTGGCATCTGATTTCCAGAGTGCAGAGCACTTCCAGCTGCAACTCCTGCTGCTGGGCTGTGAACCCAGGAAGATCCACGCCAAGATAGGAGCTGTAAAACCTGCTGCTTCCGACCGGCACAGTGGGATCTCGCAGCTCTTCCTGGCAGCCTCCTGATGGTTAGACTCCAAAACCTGGATCCCATTCCCAGTCCTGGAAAGCCAGCAGCTCTGGTGGGTGCAAATCATTCTATCCATTCCCCTGCATCTCATCCTTGTTTCAGTTCTGTCTTTTCTTACTCTTTGCCTGGCTAGTCCCAGTCGCCCCCCTATTTAGGTTGATTTCATGAGCACCAGTTCCCTTCTCTGTTCCACACCAGGCTTCCCACACCTGTGCTTCTGCTCAGTCCCACCATCAGACTTGTCTAAATGTCTTTTCCTTCCATTAGAGCTGCCATTCATCCAGGATCCTGGCCCAAGTCAACTCTCTTCTGTGCCAGCATGGTTGAACTTTTCCCCCTTATGGTCTTGGAGCCACAATGCAGCTGATCTGTGCATCCATGGTGTAGTGATGAGGAGCTGTGACCGTGTCTAGCCAGGCATTAACACACACCCAGTAACACACAGTGGTGAGTCTGTGAGCCTGCTCTGCAGCAAGTGCTGCAAGGGGAATTAGGTCCCCCCTGCTGACATGGAGGGCAGCCATGGAGTGGGGCTACTCCATTTTGGATAAACCTAAGTACAAGACAAATTCATCAGGTCAGCTTCCTCAGAATTTTTTGGATTCCCACTGGAAAAAGTCTTTGCTGAGGAAGTTGGATTGGATTTCTTTTCCAGTGCTTTCACTTGGCCATGTTTGCATAGGTTTTTGCTGCAGTAATGAAAAGGCACATCCTTAACACAAAGGTCACAAGTTGACTAAACTTCTGCTCCCCTATCCAAACCGTAAGGAGCTGTGTTGCATCTTAAAGAAGAGGATGTCAGTTCTTTTTCTCTTTTACCATTACAAAACAATGCATTGTTCCCTGGCCTTGCCCTTGGGAATAGCTATATTGTTTTGGCTGAAGCTCTCCAAAAAAACTTTCAGCCTGAGGCAGATGCCCAGGATGGAAAATGACAAGTTACTGGTCAAAATATGACAGTTATAAGCAGCTGAAAGTAGAATCAAGTAACTGGAAATGTCAGATGGCCTTGACAGTAAACAGTGCTACCAGCCCACCAACCTCAGGAAGTTTGCTCAGCGTTTTATGTGTAGGTAGAATCAGTGTGTTCACCTCCTAGTAGTCTCAGTAATTCTATACATGGCACAAAAAGGAGTTTTCTGGGTGTTAAAGCATGGCAGGAACTGCATTTCTGCTGCAGCAAGCTTTCTCATCTATTTGAACACAAGATGGAGAACCACCATATTGTCTTAGCACAAACCTTGGGCTGCTTAGAATCATCCTACAGTCATCCCAGAATGGTTTGGGTTAGAAGGGACCTTAAGAATCATCTTGTTGCAACCCCCTGTGTGATAGGCAGGGACACTTCCCACTACACCAGGTTGCTCAAGGCTCCATCCAGTCTGGGCTTGAACAGTTAAAGGGTTGGAGCCTCCACAATTTATCTAAGCAACCTGTTCCAGCCTCATGGGGAAGAATTTCTTCCTAATGTCTAATCTAAATCCATCTGCTTCCAGTTTGAAGCCATTACCTCTCATCCTATCACTACATGTCTTTGTAAAAAGTCCTTCTTCAACTTTCATGTAGGTCCCATTCAAATACTGGAAGGCTGCTATAAGGTCTTCCTGGAGTTTCTCTGCTCCAGGCTGAACAACCCTAACTCTCTCAGCCTGTCTTCATAGGAGAGGTGCTTCATCCCTCTCATCATCTTCATGAGCTTCTTCTGGACCTGCTATAACAGTTTCATGTCTGTATTTGTGCTTGGGATTACCTAGCTCAGGTGCAGAACCTTGCACTTGGCTCTGTTAAGCTTCATGAAGTTGGCACTGGCCTGCCTCTCAAGCTGGTCAAGGTCCCAGTGAATGGCATTCCTTCCCACCCACATACTGACCACACAGAATCACAGAATCAGTAAGGCTGGAAAAGACCTCAAGGATCATCAAAGTCCAACCTGTCACCCAAGACCTCATGACCACTAAACCATGGCACCAAGTGCCACGTCCAATCCCCTCTTGAACACCTCCAGGGATGGTGACTCCACCACCTCCCTGGGCAGCACATTCCAACCTCTAACAACTCTCTCTGTGAAGAACTTTCTCCTCACCTCCAGCCTAAACCTCCCCTGGCACAGCTTGAGACTGTGTCCTCTTGTTCTACTGCTGGTTGCCTGGGAGAAGAGACCAACCCCCTCCTGGCTACAACCTCCCTTCAGGTGGTTGTAGACAGCAATGAGGTCAGCCCTGAGCCTCCTCTTCTCCAGGCTAAACACCCCCAGCTCCCTCAGCCTCTCCTCACAGGGTTTGTGCTCCAGGCCTCTCCCCAGCCTCGTTGCCCTTCTCTGGACACATTCAAGTATCTCAATATCCTTCTTAAATTGAGGAGCCCAGAACTGGACACAGTACTCAAGGTGTGGCCTAACTGTTGCTGAGTACCACACAGCTTGGTGTCATCTGCAAACTCGCTGAGGGTGCACTCAATCTTACTGTCCACATCACTTATAAAGATGTCAAATGGTATCAGTCCCAGTGCCAGCCCTGAGGAACACCACTTGCCACTCATCTCCATTTAGACATTGAGCCATTGACTGTTAGTATTGACCCCTTCTGGCACCTGGGGAAGGCTCTGGAAACACAGCAAGCTCTGAATGTCCACTTATAACTGAGCTTCCCTCGAGTTATTGTTTTCTGAGTGGAACTGGATTCTCCAGCACTTGAATTGCAAAGCTGAAGACTTCTGAGGTAATTTTGTGGGGAGGGATGGCAGATTTACACCCCCACACCCTGCTCATGCCCTCAGCATCTGTCATGTGGAGGTGTGGTGGGTATGTTGGAAGTTCTCTGCGTTTCTGTTCAGTTCTGTGTCTTGACATGTGTGCAGTGACCAGGTTTGATTTGTTAGAGGTTGGAATGTGCTGCCCAGGGAGGTGGTGGAGTCACCATCCCTGGAGGTGTTCAAGAGGGGATTGGACGTGGCACTTGGTCATGAGGTCTTGGATGACAGGTTGGACTTTGATGATCCTTGAGGTCTTTTCCAACCTTATTGATTCTGTGATTCTTACAGCTTTCTGACTTTAGCCATCCATTTGACTTTAGCTGAGGAAAATATCAGAAGGCTCCAGGCACCACTTGCACTTCAACCAGCCAGTCACTACCTGCCTTCCAGACGTCTTCCTGGGAGAGAAATTCACCTTTCCCTGGTGCAGGGGCAACCATCCAGCCCTGTAGTCAGTCACTGCAGTTTCATTAAGTTTTATATTTAACTTTCCCTTAGCACCTGGGACCAGAAGGAGTGTGTTAGTGTCTCGGAGCTGGAACACTACATTGAATTACCTTGTTGGTTTATCTGGTCATAATAGCAAGAGAGATCCCAGTGCTACAGTTAAGAGTCTGTCAGCATTTCCATTATAAACCTCTTATTCTCAAGAGGTTTTAACTTAGCTGTAAAAATCTGTTCCATTGCACAAACTTAGTTTATAACATGGCGTAGAACAATATTTTATCTTTTAATATTGAAAATACACACAGAGTCAGTTGCTATTGAAATATATCTGTGTGCAGCCACAGAGATGCTGGGTTTAGCTAGTGAATAACCTGTTCAACATCTTCAATTTAGCTGACATGATACTATTTCTCTGGCTATTTTAATAGATCTGATACTATGGTGTGACAATCTCTTCCATTACTGGCACATGAACTCCTCTAATGTATGTTAATGTGATCATTCACAAGTGCAGCAGAGTCACACTGTGAAGGAAAAGCAAGAGCTTTGGCACAAAGGCTGCTTGCCCTCCTTTTCCTTTCATTCTAGACACTCATTCAAGGACACTTTGCTGACACACTGAAACAGCAAAGCAAAACCTTTGACCAGCTGCCTGGCAGGAAGGGTTTGGCAAACATGTCATCACCATTCTCTCTATTATGGTCTGCTGGTCAAGAAGGCACCCCTCTCCTGCCTGAAGTGGTCCCCCAAGGCCTTTCCTCCCCACCACATCCTTGGGGTGCCAGGCACTGTGGGCAGCAGGAAGAAAGGTAGTGGAGAAAGCAGCAGCTACAGACTCTGGATCTCCAGCTCTGACCAGGGCTTACTCTGAATTTTGGTTTTGTATCTTTAAGCAAACATGCCTTGATTTTCTAGCAGAAAGCAGCTGGGTCAGTGTCCTTCAGAAGAGCAGTGTCTGTCTCACCTGAAGACTGAGCCAAAGGACAAATTACTGGATGGGAGAGTTTGAACGCAATGACAGAAAGCACAATTCCTATCTGCTGCATGTGGCATCACATCAGGGCTGATGCAGAAGGTCCTTGTAGGGTACAGCAAACAGTTTCTGAGGTTTGTCTTTTCTCCAGACACAGGCTGGTATGTGAAGGAAGTTCCTTCTCATCAAACCTCTACTCCCCCCTGAGAAGGGGTGAAGCTTGCAGGATGCTGGGTAGCTGAGCCGTTCAGAGATCCTCCACAGTGAGTGTCAAATCAAACATATCCCCTAGGAATGTATCCCCTCTTTTTACGGATAAATTGCTCTTTATGTGCTATGGGAAAACATTTTTTAAAATAAAAAAAAAAAATCCTTCCCCCCCTCCCTAGGCTCTCTGACTTCTGAAAACTCATGTCAAGGTTGTGGATGCCCCAGAGACTTAGAAGTGCTCCTGCTTTCCTGGTATGGCTGCACTGGTGTTACAGTGACTTCAAGAATGCAATTTTCTGTTACAGAAACTGCCTGGGTGCTTTTGCTTTCCATCCTCACCTGTGTCACATGTTCCTGCTCTTTCCTTGATGATGCTGCTGAATTTCAGACATGGTTTTCTCAAGCTGGGCTCCACTTTCAGTGGCTGCTGGGTGTGGCCAGGAGTCAGTGGCTGCACTTGTTCAAGGTGACTTCAGGATTTTCTTATTCACAGTTTTCCTGTCTCTTCTTCTAAGATCTGCTTCCCTTTTGACACTTAACTTTTAGACTCCCTTCTCATACACACCCTTCCACTCTTTTGACAAGGCTCATTTTTCAGGACAGAGATTCTATTTCTTGTAAAATGCTGGCAAAGATAAGGGCTGTACAGGTCTGTGGGCCAGCTGATAGAAATTCATCTAAATCCCACGCTGGCGGTTTGCTGTCGATAGCCAAGGCTAGCTGTGAGCCCATGATTCAGCAGCTTTCACTGATTAATCAAGTCACTTGATTTTTTAATGCATGCAAGTGTGCCCAAGGCAGATGTGTTAAGTCAGTGTTAGCAGTGCTGAGCATGTCAGAGGGGTCTGTGATATTGATATAAATATATGCAGATGTGTGGTTTTCTGCTGAGGTTGTGGTTTTGAATAGTCTTTAGCGGTGTTTGTTCAGTGGGTAGAATCCTGTCTGCAAATTTACATGCAGGTTGTACCTCTGATGCTGCATTTCTTAATTACAGACACACTTTATCTGAGTTAAACGTGTAACAGGCCCTTAGCATAAATTATACTCGGTGTGTGTGCACTCAGAGCACTTCCCAGGTGTGTGAGAGGATAAGTGCATGTTAAAACACCGTGTGCATTGCAGAAAAGGTTGAGGAAATGGTTTTATTTCCCAGCAAAAGCCTCTGCTGAAATCCTTAAGGACACCAACCCAGAGCAGATTGGGGCTGTGGTGGAAGAATGCTCTATTTGTATTTCCTATGCACCCTCATGGCTTTGGGGATGTGCAGGTAGAGTTCCAGATGTTGATAGGTTTGGTAGCGTGTGTTGTGAGACAGAGTCTTTATAGCTCTCTTCTTGATAAAATGAAGTCATTACCAGAGAAAATGTCAGCATGTTTTCCTGGCACCCTATTTGAAAACAAAGAGAAGGGCAGATGTTCTTCAGGGATCACTGGTAGGGCTTTAGTCATCCTCACGCTGCAGCAGATAACTTTTTTTTGAGGTACACAGCTGGTGAGAGCATGAGGAGCAGGTCCTGGGCTCGTTTACAGCCGCGGCTGCCAGTGCATGCTCGGCAGTCTCAGTGGCCCTGCGCGTTAATGCCAAGCACGGACCAGGCAGCGGCTGCCACTGTACAGCCTTGCTTCCCGTCTGCTCCAGCCTTCCCACACGTAACCCACACGTTTTGTGGGCATCTACGAGGTCAAGAGACTTCCTTGCCTTTCTTGACTATGAAGATTCATAGCCATCATCTCAATACAGGAGACATGCTTGGTGTTATGTGGTTCAGCTAGGTGTAAAATTAAGGGGATGTTTCAAATCAGCATGCTAGAAGAAAATGAGGATACAAAATTAGAAGGCTTGGATTCAGGGGAAGCAAAAGGATACAGATATTTGTGTTTGTTAGAGTTTTCTCATGGCAGCAGTAGTTGTTGATATTTATTTTTCCTCACTTCAGTAGAACAGTGTTTGTTAATAATTCTAATAATAAAACATACAGAACAATTGCCAGATTTGCCATTTTTTCCCAGCACTTTGGCTAAATGGAACATTTAAAAAAGAGGAATTTATTGGTGGGTTTTTTTTCCTTTTTTCTTTCTTCTTTTTTTTCCTCCCCTAAACATGGAAGACTTGGCCTAGTGTGCCCAAACCTTTTGGGAGCACCTCCACAACTGACTTTGTTCTGGCCCAAAGTTCGAACACATTTGTCACAACTGACATTGTGAGCTGCAACAATTCTTGCAAATACACCGATATAAAAAACAAAACAAAACCCCAACTCTGCTAGCACTGACTCACAGATGGACAAATTTGTTATTGTTTTCATGATCTTTTGCAATGTGTTTGCAGGTTTCCACAGCCTTGTTTAAATTCAAGCAAGGACCTTTTTGCACCAACTTTGCAGGATTTCATTTGTGAGTTGTACATTTAATTCTCCACAGCAGATGGTGATGTGTGGGTGTACTGCTGTATATTTGCAACAGATTCCTTATTCTACAAAATTAATTAAGTGTCTCATGTGCTGATTTAAAAAAATCAGGATTGTATTGTCCGTAAAAAAAGCTAATTCTTGCATATCATTGTGTCAGGACTTGTGCTGTTACAACAGAGTGTAAGGGAAGAAAAAAAAATCTAAGTGCTGCTGCTTTAATGGATCATGGCAGCTTCAGTCAGCCCTGATGTGCAAACCGAGGCGTTAATGATCTTGTGTGTTTAAAAGTCACTTAAATGAAATTAAGTATTTTGAGCCTTGCTCTCAGGTTCCCCAGATGCTGCCATGAAGAAGGTTGCTGGGACAGTTAACCATGCTCAGTGATACACAGCACAGACAAGGCCTCTGCATTAAGCTTTTGTGAGCTCTTTTCCTTGGAATGGATTTATTTTTTTAAACAATCTTTCGCTGGCATTGCTGATGTTTGCTTGCAAAGTTTAGGGGATTTTAATTTTTGTTTCCTCCTAATTTGATGAAATCTTGTGTCACCCATGCCTTGGCCATTCAGGCTTGGTCTTGGAGAAGAGTGGAGAGTTCCAGCATCAGGCAGGGACTTCCAGACTCACCAGCTCCAGGTCACTGACCACTCTGGCAGCCTCCCATGGCACAGAAAATGGGGCTTCATCCAGGACAGGGTCTGCATTGGTGTCCTTGGAAGCAGGGCGAACCCAGAGACTTAATGGTTGTGGTATTAAGCGAGTGGTCAGGATGGATAAAGTAATGCCTGAGTTATTTGACTGTTCCACCTGCCTGAGTGAAGGCTACTGGGCTGCTGTGAGACAGGAGCTGGTTAATCGAAAATGAAATTGAAGAAACTTTGCTCCCTACTTGAAGTAATGGATACTTGCCATAGTCCTGCGTGTCACATGGGCCAGGTAAGGCTATGACCTCATGGGGTGTGCTGCTCCTGTGCCACTGTGGTTAAACAAACAGTCTTCCTTGCCCTTCTGCTGCAAAGCGGGGTAGGGTGGGATCACTGCACAGCACCGAGGCTGGCTACGTGTTGGTGTAGCTCCCATGGTGAGGATGTTGACTTCACCATGACAGACAAGTGGGGCTGGCTGTGGGGGGTTGCCACCTGTGGTAGGAGTGTGGGCTATTGTGGGGAACCACAAGGTTGGGGACTGAAGTGCTTGGGGACACGTTTTGGTGACAAAGGCCTCACCTTCACCCCAAAGCAGTGTGCAATGCTGGGGACTTCTAGATGTGGTAGCAGGCCAATCCTATACTTAACATGGGAGTTTGTTTTGTACCTGGAGGGGAAAATGTGAAACAGCCTTGGGTTGTGTTTGCTCCTGAGAAAAGTAGCAGTAGTCACAAATATTAGGAGCTGCAAACAGCACTGATTTGAGCTGAGTACTGAGGTTTATTGTGGAATAGCTAAGATAGAGATTTTAGGATTTTGTTTTTGGCACGGCACAAGAAATAACTCGCAACCCCGTAACATTTCAAATGTGAATGACATTCAAGATGAAATCTTTTAAGTCCTTTAAAACATGCTGGACTAATATTTAAAAATATCAGTGATACCTTAGGGGGTGGTGGTAGACAAAGCTTCAAACCTTGTTTGAAAAGCAGCGCTCTAATTGTATCTATGACCCCATCTTCCCTGTTATTTCTACTGAAAGACTATTTCAGAAATTTGCTAATCTGACAGCTGAGAGAGAACCAGTCCAATTTCTTGGCTTCCATTGTGGGTGAGTCAAATTAGTTTGTCTTTCTATGACCCATGCTTTTGGTTGCTTTCCTTCTTACAGCCCTAATGCTCACCTCTGGTAAATTTACAGGGGAACACACTTTTTGAAACACTGCATTTGGGTTTATGGGCACAAAACCAATTTAAGCTCTGTGACTCTTTTTTTTTTTTTTAGAGTAAGTGTCCATTCTCTGACCACCCTGGTTCCGCACTGCTCATTTGAATTGTTTGAGCACCCCAGGGTGGCATAGTGCATTTCTGGGAAAGGCCTCAGACAAGCCTGTCACAGCAGTATATGTGTTCTCCAGGTTGTTGAAGGTACCACTCCAATGCAGTGGGATGGCAGTGATAGCCTCAGCATGGGGCCAGGCAGCAATGCCCAGGAGTAGCACTCCACCAGGTATGTGCATGCCTATCTGTGTGTGGCTGCTGCATTTGTTTCCTTCCTACCCCAAGTGATTTATCTCTTTACGTTACTGAAGCTCAGCTAGAGTGGCTCTATCACATCTTCTGAGCTTCAGAACTCAGGTATTTTTAGAAGAGAGATGCCGGATTAGTGCGAGATGTCAGAGCTTTCATAACATGATGCTGGATTTGATCTCCTTTCATTTTGCTCCGTATGCACAATGAATTACCTCGGTGCAGTGAGCTCAGTCTGCAAGATCTCCAAGACAGGGAGCAAATCTTTTCTGTCATCACCCTCTGACCTGGCTTTACCTCTTCTATCTGTGGCTGTGCATCTGAGATGTGTAAGTGCCACTGGTGATGGAGAAAGGGGTTCCCTGGAACACTTCTGCACCTGCCTCTTCCCATTAGTTATGCTGAAGCTTATTCAAATAAGCAGGGAGCAGCCTCTGCTAGGTGCAGTGCAGGCAGGTCCCCAGCCCCACCATCGACACCACTACTACCACCAGAGTATTTGCATTTTGGTTGCTACAAGTTCAGTGCCAGCAAGAAGGCAAGAGTAGCACACTGCACTCTTGCACATGCCAGCCCTCTCTTCCAGTGTACACTCCCCCTCTCCCTTTCCTCCAAGCCTATTACTGTGCCCAAGGTAGGCTGAAGTGGAATATGAAGTGAACGCACTTCAAACACCCTCCCCCAGGTGATTTTTCCATTTATGCAGCAGTCTTGCTAATTGCAGAAAGAGTGATTACCCTTTCAGGGAAGAAATATAAAACTTGATTACTTTGAATGAGTGTTAGTGAAATTTGGTTCTGATCCCAGCTGGGCAGAAATTGTGTTTCAGTTAAGACTTCCTAAAAACACTCACATAGGATGAGTGTAGTGAACAATGGGCCCATCTGTGACCACTATGATTGAGCATACATTTGTGCTGTCTCAAAAAGGGACTGAATTTTACATACCAGACCCTGAAGCTGGGCAGAGTCCTTTCTTGTATTACACATTTAATGAGCTTCCATACAGCTCACTGTAAGCTCACACGTGAGCTGTACAGAATGGAGAAATAGGTACATGAATGAGACAGAAAAGATCAGCAGCTGACCTTTAAATGGAAGAGGAGAAATTATCTGGATCAAAAGTGGCCTGGCTGCCATCAACAGCAGAACACCACAATGTAGGGTTGTATTTCTGTCTTACATGTCTATAGTGGATGCTGATTCTTGTCCCACTAGGATTCTGACAGTGTAAGGTATACAGAAGAAAGGACAGGAGAAAAATTAGGTGAAAAAAATCTAACAAATGCTATAACATAGATAGTTATTAAATAAACTACTTACTACAGTTCTTTCCTCAATGCAAAGTGTAGGTTTCTTATTTTTTTAAAGGGGCTGACTGTAAAGTGTACACATATATGTATATCAGAAGTGTGTGTATATACATATAGATAGATGGAAGAATGATGCTGTTCAAAGTCTTTGAACAGAGCAAATTAAGCATTTTCCTATGGCATGGTCAGGGTGAGTTTGAGGATGAATTAAGAAGCAAGCTGTACCTTTAAGAACAAACTCATTCTGTGGCCTGAAATTAATTATTATAACCAACATGGTAACTTAATCTCACAAAAACACGAGTTTATTAATAGGTGAAGGAGCTGAAGAACCACACAGTCCATCCAGCCCTGATATAAGTTCTCCTAATCTAAGTTATGAAATTCAATGCTGCAGTTTTACAAGGTACATATTCTCAATTAGTGAATGTTACAGAACATAAACATGAAGTGAATATTTGTATTAATGGGATTCAAACAAGTCAACTGAAAGTAGTATCAGCTCTAGTTATAACACATGGTGAAAAGAACCAGTTTGGAATGTGACCATATTTACTGTTGTACAGCAGATATGTACACTTCGATATTGCATGACATTCATAGCATATTCATAGAAAAGTCAACCTAAATGATGGTTTAAAAACTCTTAATGCTGAAATTTGCTCGCTGCTTTTGTTAAGTGTCGATATTGAGTTAATATTTCCATTGTGTAAAAATACTGTATATAGTAGAAATCCTTCAGTATCTTCCACATTCAAATAAAGTTACAGTTACAGTTGGTATTTGGTGTTCAACATCATAAATTAAATGGCCAATTCTTTCTAACCTTCAGAAAGACAGACAGACAGGTAATGAATTTGCTTAGTCTGGTTTGACTAGCACACTTCTCTTGAAGACCTTGCTTCTGAAACCAGACTCTAACATCTGCCTCATTTGAGGTGTGACTGGGATTACTAAAACATCTGAACACGGTTAAAAAGGTGGAAAGTCCATAGCCATTCTACACACTTTCATTTATTGTCTGGACAATTAAAGTACAAATAATTCAAACACAACAAGGTTATGAAAAAAACATTTACAATACTTTCCCTCAGAAATGATCTAAACTAGCAAGGTTAACATGAAGTCATTCATTATAACTAAAGTATACAACTGCCTGGTCCTAAGAAAGATTTTTTTAAATTATTATTATTCAGATAGTAAAACACATCGTAGAGAAAAGATTCTGACATGCCTTCCCCACTAATGCTTAGCAAATGCATCAAAACTTTCCCAGCAAACTGCGCTCATTCATAGCAGATGATGTATAAAGGTTTCCCTGAACATTGAATGAGTGTTCCTTTAAACTAAAATCTAACATTGTTAAAGTAAAAAACTGATAAAATTATGATGCAGCCTTTTGCTTTAGTTATTTGTCTACTACAAAAGTTTGCCTCTTCAGTGTGAAAAAACAATACTTAGTCTACATGCAGTTAGTGGGTATAGCATGGAAAAAATGCACAAAATAAGCACAAGTTATAAATAACCATAACGTTTTATTACCATTAAGACTAAACTTGTATTGAAAAGATTTTATATAACAAGACAAGAAAAGCAATAGCAAATTTAACTATCAACTAGATTATGCATAGCGAGTAACTGTTTCTAGTACTCAGGGAAGAGCATGACCCTTTTTTGTTTTAAATATATAACCATACAAAGCACAAACATACTAAAATGATCAGTGCACTGGACATGGGAGAGCACCCCCTCAGTCATTTTGTTCCCTTAGCTCTGTTTTCCCCAATCTGAATTACATTAAAATAAAGACCCAGTTGTTTTCTTTTCTACTGTGCAGTAAGAAAAAATATTCACAACAAACATGACAATATATCAAACAATATTTCTACACAAGTTACCTTGATACCTCTGTCACTTAAGTATCATAAGAAAACATTTTAAGACATATACAAACAAAACTAGCAAAGTGTTACAACTTATAATAAATTAACCAAAAGAAAAAATAACTTTATATATATATATATTTATATTATATATACACATACACACACAACAAAATGACACAATAATATGCTTCTTCCCATAGTTTAAGTAAACAAATAAGTAGACTAGCCAAACTAGCTATATTTGATTTTGGCCATATGCATCACATCGGCAATTAAATAAATAAGTGTTTCAAGCAACATAAACAGTGTTCCAAATGTGCCAACACAGCCCAATTATATTAGCTTGGGCTATAAAGTGAATTTGAAAATTCTTAACAAATTTAAAGCAAATGTATTTTTTTTCTAAACACATTACATTTAACTATGATACTAAGATATGTAAATAATTTTGTAGCACCTACTGCTCAAACCAAGGAAGTTTTTGATCAAAAAATTAATTTTTTCAACTTTTGTTCTGCTGATATCCCATACTGATGACTTAAAGAAAAACCGTCTTGCAACTCATCTCCTTGCTTTTGGGTTTTGACTGTGGGTAACTGCGTGCCTGGGAAGAACACTCTCCCGTACTGTATTTAATATTTTTATTACATGCTATGAAAAGATACGAAGATCATCTGTTTGTAGCCCATCCTTCAAAAAACAATCTACTAATCCAGTTTAAAACACACATCTTGATCTCTAAAAAGTTACCAGTGCAGTATGAACATGACAAAGTTGTCAATTTCCCCTAAATTAGCCAGTCAAAATATTTTTTTTCTCAAATCCAGATTCTCTTGTAAAAATTCTTTATATTTTATAAAAATAGATTTTTCTTGAAACCCATTTTCAGCAAAGAGACCACCTCTTTGGCAACATTGTTAATGTTATTTAAATTGTTATGTCATCAGGTATCCCCCTGTAACCCCATTCCCTAACAGAAGACTGTTTAGTTCACATGATACAAAAAGAAAAAGGAAAAAGAAAAAAAAAGTTGCAAAATTATGTTCTTTTTGCAATTTTTTTTTTGTTCCTCTTTAAATTTATGTGGGGGGTTTACCAATCTAATTCAATCAATGTTTTGAAAAAAGATAAAGAAAAAAAAGGAAAAAAAAAAAAAGAAAGAAAACCTCTTTTTTCTCGCTTTTAATCCCATTAGCTCGTAAAAATTGTTTTTTGTTTTATTATTTTTTCAAATGAGTGAATGGTCATCTTAAAAAGACCCACCTTCAAGGAAGGTAGTAAAACTAGCTGGCCGGGTAAAAATCCCTGCACATTGTTATCTATGTATATTATATTCAACAACGACAGCTATGAAAGAACATTCAATGCATCAAAGGTTTTTTTTTTTTTCTAAGCATTATAAAATCCTTTCCTGTTCCTCACAGGATATCCAATGTTTTAATACTTAGGCAACACTGGCTTATAAAGTCCATGGTTGAATATAAGCCTTGAAGAGTTTTTTTTGTTTTGTTTTTATTTTTTTTTGTTCGTATATATATTTATATATATATATTTTAGTAAGTAAGGATATGAAATTCAGGATTTGTGGGTTTTATTGGTTTTAAAGGAAACTTGCAATACTCTGTCTCCTAAACGGTATCCATTAAGGCTGGCAATCGCCATGGCAGCTTCGTCGTAGTTGGTCATGGTGACAAAGCCAAATCCCTTGCACTTGTTGGTGTTGAAATCACGGATCACCTTGACATTATTGACTGCTCCAAAGGGACCAAACAACTGCCACAGCACGCTCTCGTCTGAGTCGGGAGACAAGTTGTAGACAAAGATGCACCATCCAGTCCCGGTGTGACCAGGGATATTCATTCCCACAAGGCTCGTCATACCATCAATTGTGATCGGAGAAAACCTACCAAGTAAAAAGAGGGGTCTATTCTAAATAGATCTCTTGGCATAAGCTACATGGAACCAAGACTTTAAAATAAGCAAGCCGACGTCAGAGACTGTTCTCGATCTGGAAGTGCGCTACAAAGCCACCCTTGGTCTCTAGAGCCTACCTAAGTGGAGGGGAGCTGTACTAAACCAGATCAAATTCAGGCATAAACACATCTCCTTTCATAGACAAGCCCTAACTACAAGTCTACAAAGATCTAAGGAAAAAAATGCTTAAGGACAATGCAAGTCAAAAAGGGCCTGTACGTGTTGCTATAAACACAAGTTCGTTTAAAAAGGCCTGCAGGAATCTGCTACTTGTTCTTATCACTAAAATAATAGTTCCAGGGCAATGGAGATCTGATGCTTTACCTCTTACTAGTTTGCAGTGAGAAAACTCAAACAAGCTTCAAGACTTATTTTTAAGATAAGTATGAAATGCTACTGTCAGGATTCAGATGTAAGAGTAGCATCTTTAGCTAAAAATACTGTTTGATTTAGCGAGACATCTCCTGACATAGTCCTTGATTAACATACACTGGGAAAAAATCCAGTTAATAAAGAAATCCTAAAGGTGGCCACATATTAAAAGAAGATTTTTGCAGCAGAGTAAACAAAACAGTGCATAACTGTAATTAATAAGGATGCCAACTAAAATATCTTGACACTGAGACGTCAGTCCATGACAGGCTCTTCGGGTCTTCAGATAGTCAAGGTAGAAAGACAAGCTCCTAGAAATCTGATAGAGCACCGTAACTTCCCCTCCCTACCCCCACAGTTGTCTTTTGGGACCTGTTTTTTAACTTGAACATTGGAACTGGGAAGCTAACACCAAGTAGCTGTTTATGAACACAGAACCACCATAGAATAATATAGGCTGGGCAGGATCTATGGAGATCATCTGATCAACCTCCTGCTCAAAGCAAGGCTAACTTCTCAAATAAGATCTGCTGCTCCTGGACTTGCAGAAGGCAGTTCTGAAAACAGTCCAAGGACAGCAGCCCTTGCTCCAGTGAATAATTTTCCCCTACACTCAGTTAAACTTCCCCTGATGCAAGCTGTAACTGTTGTCCTTTTGCAGCTGACCTCCAAGAAGAGCCTGGCTTGGTCTTTCTTCAAATGCCCCTTGTAGACTGTTGAAGACAGCAGGGAGAGGCTCAGCGCTACCTCTGCCTTTGCTGAATTTCACCATGCTCCTCCAGCACATCCAGGTCTCCCCGGTGGCAGCTGGGGCAACAGCCCCTGCTCCCTCACCAGTGTAGTGTCACCCATTACTGCAAGGAGGGCGCATTGCAGCCTGTGACTCAGTTATTAATGAGGATGTTAAGCAGTATCAGCCCTCAGGATCAACATAATTTTCCTTTCATCAGTTTGAAAAAAAAAATGACATGCTTTCTGAAGCTACACTTTGGGATATGTTTTAAAATAACAACTGCACAGAGGAAGCATCTTCATAAAAATCCAGTTTCACATGTACCTTCAATATGATGTTTAATATCAGAACTGAATAATAATTCCGCAGGATTTTCTGAGTAATGACTGAGGGAGTGGAGGGGGTGAGTGAGCTCTTGTGTTCTCCTAAACTCCTTTTACACTGGTAATATTTTTATACAGATTTAGCAATCTCAACAATATCACACAGCGTAGATTAAATAACTAAGAAAAACTAGACCCTTGACAGCTGATCGCTATTCTGTTGGCTCCTGATGGCACTCAGGTTGTATATTCAAGTGAAAAAGACACTTGGAATATATATCTTAAACTTGGAAGCATCACTGGAGCGTAGCTATGCTGTAAATGAAGGGTTTGAATGCTCACAGCGTTGGATCCTCAGACCTACATACAGCTTCACAGACAGTTGATTAAAAAGAGGTGGCAATTTTCCAACTCATCCTCACTTCTGCAACATCTTTCAGTGTCTCTCCCACATACTGAAGCTAGCAACATTATTATAATGGTTCAGCATGTCTCTAGCTCCCAGTATTTCCCCAGCTGCTGGGAACAGGGCAGGATGAAGCCAGTTTACAATGCTCCTTCCATCATATGTGGAATTGTAAATAAAGAGTCTGGGTCTGAGAGCTTGTACAACCCAACAGCTTCCATTTATTTCAAAATTCAGAAGATGGGACTTCAAACCCATTCCTGTCAACTGCCAACTGTGCTAGTAACATACATAAGCCAGAAAATGCTCCTTTCCTGCAATGTTTAAATTTAACCTGAAGCACAACACTAACATGCACACTACCCCCTAAGTGATGTTGTTGTAAGATCTGTGCAACGCAGAGCTGTGTCACAGCACGTTACAAAGCTCTGCATATTTACAGAATGCTGCTCTGATGCAAAGGGTTAAAGCTTCACAGTTTACTCTGGAAGCCTTTAGGAGCTACGCAGCTTTAAACTATTTATGTACCATGAGCACAGGAACTGCTGTAAATCCAAGAACACACATGAAACTAGTGCAAGTGTATTGACACAAATGCAAGAACCTACTGCATAAGTAGCTTTGCTACTACCAAATATTCTGAAATTAATGTCAATGAAACCTTTGTTCCACGTCAGCACATTTCCATCAGCACCACATACAGGGAAAGAAAGAACTGCCCCCTAAACTCAGCAACACTACACTATGGAAATTTGTCTCAATGTGGTGTTTTTTTTTGGTGACCCTCACTTTTAAGTAGAGGGTTTCCTAGTGCAAAATTTGCTGGGAGGAGATGCAAACTAATTTTAGATGCCTACAAAGCAACTTAAGCACTGCTGTGATTTGAGGCTAATATTGCAGACTGACTATTAAGAAAGCAGATATAAAACTTAAAAATAGGTAACTCACACTTTTCCTTCTATAGACTAAGACATGAAGAATTCAAACCCTCACTAATTCTGACTAATCCCTGTTTGTCTTGCATCACATGCCAGTGCAACTCTGGGGAAGCAGCAGCAGTAGCAAAAAACCTAGGAAAAACTACCAGAATAAATCCATCCTTCTGACACTGACTTCTACCTGAAGATACTTGTGGCCACAGCTTGGGCAATGTACCAAACTAGAAAGGAGAACACAGGAGAAGCGGTATGTGATAAAATTAAGTGGTAAGTTCTGACCCCTTGTATCACCATCACATGCTGCAGTTGTAACAGTGTGCTAATGAACATCAGAAGCAGTGCTTCTGGGAAGACATGCTGTCTGTTTTGACTTGCTTCTGTAAACAGTCTTGAGGTTTGTGACTTATGATAGCTAAAAGCAGCAGTTAAAACCCATGCTACTGTCCACTACTCGCTAGTGTTAAGATACTTACCATACCATTTTACAGGGCAGGCTTTAAACAAAAGCTCAAATAATTTTCAAGTGTGGTGAGCAGAGCATTTCAGAAGCTTAAGTAGTACTTTCTCATCTTAATTGAGAGAGGTGGCTGGACATCAGGAATAAGACTACATTTATTTTGCTGTAAAGTTTCGCTTGTTTTGATGTGTGCCATCAGAAGAAACACTAACAACATGTCAACTCATTTTAGCTATCAGATCAAACACTGAACACACTCATGAAACAGCATAAATGTTTACAAATCAGCTGAGCTCTATCACACATACGTGCACATACATGAACAGACAGAGCCATTTTAAACAAAGAAGTACCAAGCATCGAGAAAATTTCAAAGTATTAAACCTGTAACAAAAGAAACTCAGGGCTGATTAAGGTGCACACAGCTATATTTAAGTCAAACTTGAGAAACCAGATGTAGGAGGAAGGGTTTTAACACAGATTCAGACAACAGCACCGTAATTGTCTGACTGCTAAATTTTCCATGATCAGATTGTAGGTTAGTTAAAAATGTGATTTAATAGTTCTGATTCTGGAAAAAGTGCCATTTCACAGGGTGACTGCAGTTTGAATGCTTGTAGCTGTTGCACCTAAACCATTTCAGAAGCCCACCTGTAAATAAAAAAAAGTTGAAAGAAAAAAAAAAAACGTAAAAAACCCACAGAATTTGCATGTGTGGCCTTTAAAGGAACAAAACCAACTGAAGTCCAAACTTAAAAAGAATTTGACATGCTGGTGGAAGAAAAGAAGGAATTAAAGAAAAAAAAAATTAAAGTTAGTGAAGTAAAAAAAAAAAATAATAAATTGTAGCACCAATCTGTGCCAACACGGACATCTGGCAATCTGTGGAATTCTAATTACCTCTTTACGCCATAGGCCATATTAAGCAAATTGTCCAGCCTGAAAAGAGAAGGAGGGTCTTTGGGTTAATGTCTCACAGATGGCAAGATCGCTCAATGGAACTATTATTAATAGCGTTCCAGTTTCAAAGAAGAAACGTTCAACAAGTTTCCCACACATCTAAGGAGCCTAACAACTCCCAGCCTGCTTTGTTAAGTCTGAAGTTGTGCTTAAATTTCCACCACATCCTTTAAAGCCGTTTTAGACTTGCCTACAGCCTTACAGAAAACTTTCGTTTTCAGGATTTTTTTTAAAATCTGCTTTAGTCCTTTTTTTTAAGATACTACTACAAAAAGTGTTTCTAAATAATTCAACTGCTCACCTTATTTGCAGTTAACTTGGAAATAAAATCTTTTAGTTCAAAATTAAAATCAAACTGCAAATTTCAGTTCTTGATTCTAAATGCTTTAATCTACAATAATTCAACTGTTCACCTTTATTTGCTGTTAACTGGAGATAAAATTTTTCAGTTCAAAATTCAATCGAACTAAATTTCAATTCTTGATTCTAAATGCTTTAACCCCCCCCACGTTCTCCCCACTATATTACATATATTTAGCATTAATCCTTCATGCTATGTCCATCTAAATGACTACTGAATGTGCAGAACATAATCATCTGCTTTCCATGGGAGCACAATGAAATCCTTCTGTCCATGGAATGATTTAGAGATAACCTCAATGGACACAGCTGTGCCGAAGACAAAAACAAGTGTAAATTTAATGTATCCGAGGACTGGCTTTTTAAATGGATTAGCACTTTTCATCACTGAAAAACTTAAACTAATTTTGAATAATTCTCCACAGCCAGGATAGAATTCAGTTATATGTTGAATATATCCAAGCTTTCTTTTTTGAAGACAGGTTTTGAATGCTAGGTTGCCTGAAAATTACAGTAAGTGGAAACATCACATATTGCTGATGAATCAGATAGAAACAGTAAATTCCGAATGTAAAGGGTAAAACATCCTCAAAAGTATCTGAAGAATCACACCAAAGACTTAATATAAAGTCTCTTTGTACTAAGAGCAGATATCTCAGACTAATAAATTTAATGATACTGATGCTGACTGAACAGACTCAGCTTTTTTCCTGCTACCAATCCACTGTCATTAACATCAAAGTCTAAACTGCATCAAAACTGTAATAATATGGCAGAAAATAAAAGCATTACCAAAAAAAAAAAAGATAAAGAACAGGATAGTCACTGCTTATCTGATTACCAGTGTAACTCTATTCTGTTCTCCCTTTTTCTATGAGCCTTCATGAGATCTGATTGTACAGTACTTCAGCTGTTTAGGTAAATACAACATGACTACTGCTGTCAGCAGATTTTCCTCCTCATTCTCCAGGAAAGAATATTTAATTTTACAAAGAAAATCAGGTCAGCCTACGCAACTAAAGCGTATTTTCCTGTGCAGCACCTGCCCCACACTGTCGTCGCTGGTGGTACTTCATTTCTTTTCCAGGTAATTACCTGAATCTCTGAGCCTGGTGGTGAAGTGGTCCAGGGTAGCGTCTGTTGGGAGACTGATACAGCTGTGAAAGGAGTGCCTGGCTTGTTTTCTGGCTGGGGTTATTGGCAAACTTCACAGTAATTGGTTCTGTAGCACCACTAGGCTTCTGGCCATTTAGTCCCTTTATGGCTTCTTCTGCCTCTATTCTCTTATCAAAACGGATAAATCCCACACCTCGAGAAACCCCTGGGAAGTAAAAAGCACACCCACAGGTGAGTATTTGCAGGAACAGCCTCATCTATAATAAGAACAAACTGAACGCTGGGTTTGATTTCACAAAGCATACGATCGCAAATTGAGTAAAGTCCTACAAAACCAAAAAAAACCCTCTTCCCCATCCATCTGCATTCTCCAAAATCAGTCCCTACCGTATCTAATACAAAGGTTAAGTAAACCACATCCTGCCTTTTGAGATCTCTCCTGAAAGATGCAATGAACTGTTACTCTTATCAATAGGCTTATAAAGAACCAGGCACCTCATTTTACAGAAGTCACCTTGTCTTAAAACCCAACTATCAGCAAAAACATTTACAATTTAGTCATTTCCAGAAAAACATGCATGTATTAAGAAAGTTTTGTTGTTTTTTTTTTTTTTTTTTTAACCTGTGACTTGATCAACCAGAATCCGTGAGGTGATGATGCGCCCGTATTGTGAGAATAACTGCTCTAATTCTTTCTGGGTCATTGTTTTCGGAAGGCCGCTGACATACAAGTTTGCATCTCTGATAGATGCTGAACTTGGACGGGCATATGACACCTATGGATTGAAGAAAAGGAAAGGCAGATTAGCAATCTAGAGCCACTCTGCGTTTTAAACAGACAAGTTACTTTCTGTTCTTTCACCAGCAACAGCCCTAGAGTTCAGACACTACCTGTTCTGCAAAACCAACAAAGCCAGGAAAGGCTGGAAGAACAAAGGAAGAGCTAGAGAAAGCTTAAAAATAGACACAAGGGTTCTTTAAGTGCAGTCATAAAATAAACATTGTTCAGAGGTAGATGAACATGCAACTTCCTACGCATGGCTCTGCAAATTTACCCCTATGGGTTGTGGGTGTATGTACGACTTACTGTATCCAACATGTAATATCCTTAGCACACACATAGCACTCTGAAGTTCCAGCATATTTTTCTCCCCCCCCCCATGTCACCCTCCCCTCCAAGTGTCTGAAACAGATCAGGTTATTTGCAGAGTGATCTTTTGTGCTATCTCTTTGTGTTTTCATCCTGAGCTGGCAAGATCTGTTCTGGATGAACAGTAAAGTACTGGTGAAATTAGACTAAATGAACATCTGCTCAGGGAACTGTATACTGACACTCATTGTCATAGCTGCAATTTATCACAAGAAGTTCCCTTGCACTATAAGCCCATAACTAGACCATAAAATATTATGGCCAAGCAAACAAGAAGATCTGGCAGAGGCACTGCATGCATGCTGTTGGAAAATTATTAAATGAAGACTCCCTTAACTGCTCTTCTACCTATGAATCATATTTATAATTATAATACATACATAAAAAGCCTTCTGCACTTTAAAAATACTACATACATTTAGAATACACACATTTAATGTAATAAAAATACTTCTTGGATAAAGCCTAATGGCATGTATTCAGCATGGATCACGAAGAATTACTCCGCAGCACATCTGAAATAGCACTGCATCCAAACTTGAATATTTTGCACTTCATCTAGATTTATTTAAATATAAACAGATCAGTACATTCCTGCATTATGTTGTAAAATGTGTCTTGGAAGGAAACAGGGAGGGGGGTGTCACACCATGAACGCAACACATTCAGTAATTGTCTTCTCTTCCTGAGCCTTAGCCCAAACACAAATGATGACAAATGGATGCCTTTATGTGTTTCGTGTGTCAAAGAGTTCTCTTTATGTGCTCCACACCTAAAAATAGATGTTGACTCAACATAGAAAGTGATGTTAATGACTAATATTTGCTTCCACAATCTTCTCTGCATAATAGCGGACAAATTCTGAAGATTCTTGATTTTAAGGTTTTTGGCAACTTCTTTACAACTTACATGTTTGCACATAACCTTTTAAAACTAACATTTACAGAGAAGGCTACAGAGAGGAGGTGGAAAAAATTTAGCGAAAGAAATGTGAAAGAAGTTAGATAAAACATTTGCATCAACTCCAGTACAGCACAACAGCTCAACAGATGCCAGGAGCAGATAAACCTTCAAGTGCTAAGATGAGGAGAAAGGGAGAAGGATATCAGGGTGAAAACAGTTTTGTGCCTCACTGATTTAGCATCTCACAGCCCATGATCTCCTGATAGGGTGCAGTACTTAAGTCACTTAATCACTGGTCCCAAACACCCTTCTGATGCTCCAGGACCAGAACACACACAGCATCTCTTGGCTTTTATGTAGCTTGGATCGAGTCAGGTACCTGGGGAAACCAAGAATAACTATGCTGGGCTTTCACCTACAGACACCATGCTGAAGGTCACTGGTTTTGACTGCGCTCGGTGCGGTGGTCTCATGTCGATGGCTCCCCACTTCCAATCCTGTGCTAGGGTGTTCAGAAAAACAGACCCTCTCCACACTCTGCAAACCTTGAAAGGGTACTGTAAGGGTTTAGAAACCTACAGTTTAACCTACTTTAGGAATAACAGTTTAAAAAACACTTAAAGGCCTCTCTGGAGTAGGGGCAGGGACCTTACCTATTCCTCAAAACTGAGAGCAGCAAAATTAATAAAGTACCTGGGAAAACAGCCAGGGGTTTCCTTTGGGTTTTCTCACTCTGGCACATTCATTAACCAAATGCCACATTACAGGGAAGATGAAAAATACTGGGATATGCAAAAAACCCACGACTTCCCAGAGCAGCAAGTGCCTGACATTCTGTATTATATACTTATACATACAGGAAATGCTCTGCACTCGTAGGCCATGCAGACAGGCAGCGAAAGGAGACTGCACAGGCTCACAAATCCATCTCCCCACAGCTCCTGTAAACACCAGTTGTCGCTAGGGTCCAATTTTTATTTCCTCCTGCAATCAAACATTCAGGTTGCAGGGGAGCCTGGGCCAAAGAAAGAAGCTGCCAAAAGCAGCTCAGCCATCCTTTAATATCAAGGAGAAAAGGTTGCAAGCTGAACGGACTCAAGGCTAGTAATGTCAATTATTTATCTGTTTTTGAATCTTTTTCATCTTCCCTCTCAGGTCAGCCAATGACAAATCAATTGGTTAGTCTGTGCCATCCTGCTTTCAAGCTATTATTCAGTTAGTACTGAGGATCGGATGTCTTCCCATGCATTAGCTATCAAAGGAAGAAATCATCCACCCTGACCACCAGACCAGAAGTTCCTTGTGCGGTCAGAGTTAAAAGGAAAGTCAAAAGCAGCTCCCATTTTGTCACTGAAAACCGCAAAGCGCTGCGTGAGGATGCTGCAGTAATTCTTTATATTCACAATAAGGATTTTTTTTTTTTTTTTTTGCTCACAGCAGTGTTACCATCTTATAGTGAAAAGGTGAATTGAAAGAAAAAAGTATATGGAAATAGTAAGCACCACAAAAAAAAAAAAAAAAGAGCTGGAGGACACTAAACTACTCTTTGACCCAGGCACTTTCCAGCATTAAAACATTTGTCCACTTGCGTGGCAGTTAGAGGTCAAACAATGGTGTTACACTTCACTGCCAAAGATCAGTTAGGAGTTCTTCAGTCAAATTTGCAAGGGAGAGAATAAAATATTGTGCAATTCATTTTATAGCTTGCTGGCCTCTGATGTTAGTTCCTATAAATAGATGGATAGGTACTAACTGTGAAAAACCATTTGCTAGGATATTCATCATCTGACATTGAACACTAGCCTGTGTAAGGGCTTCTCTTCAGCCACCTCACGTGTCTGCACCACTGTCTCCAAACACTGCTGCAGAGTCATGAGGTCCAGCATTCCATATCTTCCATGGTAATGCACATTTTCTTTCAAGAGCACAGAAAATATCTCCAACTAATTATCCTCCCTATTGATTTCTTACCCATTTTCCCATGTAGAAAACTTTCTGAAAAATTGCTAACCTCAAGACTCCTGAGAACATAAATTGAAGCAGTCTGGTCTTTCCAAGTCAGAGCCCACAGCAAAGGCACCCAGAGGCATGAATGCATCCCATTTGTCTTGCAACAGCGAGGTGCTGGATGGCAACCATTTAAATATTGACATTTAACCACCTCACTGCTGCTCATTTTAAGGGATGCTTTCACCTCATCTACTAATCCTGGACTTCTCAAACATTAAATCCATTTCTAGAAGCCTCCTTGCAGAATTCAAATCCCATCTACTCCAAAGAGACATGGCCTTGTCCTTCCCTACAACCTTGTGCTCTACACCAGCAGAGCCTCTCTGCCCTGGTCAAAGCATCTGTGGACAAGCAACCTAGCAGCTTACATCTTTCAAAACTAAAACTTGACCAAGGAGATATATGTTTTGCTCTGTGCCCAGTGTTACTCACCTGGGGAATATGAGAGACTAGTTGGTAAGTAGCCTTTAATCAGAGTGCTGCAGAGCAGCACAAGCATCCACAGGCCACCACCAAACCACCCACACTGATGGTACCTGCAATCCCTGGGGCATCTCCCGAGCCACAAGCAGTTCAGGTGCAATTGGTGATAAAAGATTTCCTGGGCACCCTTCAAAAAAGTTTGTATAACACTGGAAAATAAAGTTCTTTGTGACCTCAATTCTGAAAGACTTCACTTTATCTCTCTGCATGACACTAAGATGTAGGATTTCTTGCATGACTTTTGGGGTGAGTCACTTAACTTTTTTCAGCCCATGGTCCAAATGAATAAAATGGGGACAATCCTTCCCTCACTTTCTGCCTCTTATTCCACTGCTATGTACTGGAAGCGCTTTAATAAGACCATCCAAAACCAACACAAGCAAAAAAGCACAACCTCACTTATTTTATGAACATACCCAACTAGAAGAAAATCTGCTCAACACCAAAGAACAGACTATGGCCAGAAGAGACCTTTCCCCACAGTCAGTTACAAGCCCTTGTCTATATATCCTAATTTTGTGTAAAAACACAGACTTGAGAATTCCTCCTGTGAAATCTACGTGCCTTATCAGAACAGGCACACACAAAAGCTGTCTACTCCAAAGGCTAAAGAGCAGAATCTGGAATATTCTCACATCTGCTTGCCTTGCTTTGTCCTTTTCTTCTCTCCAAGCTGTTGGCTGGGGGATGGAGAGGAGTGAAAATGCACATTATTGTTGAGCAATTCAATGCCATTTTACTAGGATTAATTATGATTGCAGGTAAGATACAATGGTCTACTCCAATTCAGGAAAGGCATCCATAAATAATAACCTAGAAGCACTCAGGCAATATCAAAGCAAGGCTAAAAGAACTAATTGCAATGGCCAAACTGGAGCAGTTAAGGGAAATCGCCGCTAAGAGAAGATGCACAGACTAGCAGGTAAAGGCTCTGGTGCTTGCTGAACACGCAGAGCCAAATTCAAACCTTCAAACAGCACTGCACAGCCTTTCAAGCCATAGCATCATAAGAGGCATGAAGGACCAAGAAGGATGTGTTAATAAGCACTATGAAGTCCAAAAGGTTACACAGACAGAAGCTCCTAAAGAGCAAAAATTAAGTGAATATAGCTGGGGCCTTCCAACTTCATGGCATCTTTAAAATTTCCTGTCCAAGGCTTTGTCCCAAGGCTGCAGCAGTCACAACAGATGACCTCTCTTATGACTACCTACCACACAACAAGCAATTAAATTTTAAACGTAATTTTAGAAAAACTACATCCCAAATCTGCAGTTTGAAAATGCCTGCAATCTGAGTTTTCAGGGAAGGAAAGCAGTACATGCTCTTTTGCACTTCTATCCTCTTCAAAGCTTTGCTGGAGCTTAGGGAGAAATGGAGCTGACTGTGTCTGGAGGCAAGTGATGAGCTGGCAGAGTGCACAGGGTACAGCACATACCATGTCCCTGCACACATGGGGGGGTGCAGTGCAATTGCCTTCAGGGGAATCTTAAAACATGCAGATCCCTCTTTGTCACTGTCCAGCATCTTTGGCTCATACCAGATCTTCCACTCCCCCTAGACCCTCTATAGAACACCTAAAGGACCCTCTGTGCCTTCCTTGCTGTATTTCACCTTCCCCACCTCCCTCACAAATCCAATCATCTCTGTATATCCTCACCCTACCAGCTGGCTTTCCACAACATCCCATTTCCTCACTAGGAAAAGCAGCTGTAGACAGTGGCCAGCAGCTCAGTGGCCGATAGCCCCTCGGGAGGCTATGGGAGGATAGGAGTGGAAAACGCCGAGTCTTTGGCAGTCTTGTGCCAAGGGCACCCAACACCTAAGTTCTGCTACCACAACTATCAGCAAGCCAGTGCTCCCTGGCTGCAACTCCAATTGTTGAGTTTAACTCTCCAACCACATCCCAAGCAGTTTAGGACAGGATGCAGGAGATGCAGATCTCTTCCCCATCGCTTGTTGCTGCAGCCTTCCTCCTCCCCTGTCCTGTGCTTCCCACACCTCCTTTGCTGCTGAGCACAACTGGAAGGCAATCTTTTTGACAAATGACTTTGTAGGACAGAGAAGTCTGAGGTTGCTGTTATTTGGTTACCCTACAGTGACAGGACAGTTTGTAGTTTTGCAGACAACTACAAGAATTAACATGGACAGATTTAGAGCCTGAATTTCATAGGAATATATGCTATTTCAGAGCACGCCAAAGAAAAGATGAATAGCAAGATCTTTGAGGAGAGAGTTTTCCACCATAGCCTTATTCTCTGTATTTAGGACAATTGCATCAAAGAACAGGAAAGTAAAGAAGATAAATATTTTTAGCTAACAATAGGAAATGTTAATATAGCAGCAACAAAACTGTATGTTATTTATTCACTTAACTGAAAATTAGAAAAAGCCACAGAGAAACGTTCATCTGTTTGGATTTTATCATTTGATACCTGTGACAGATCTAAAAACTAGAAGGCATCAAGAGCTGAAAGAACCCAGATGTCTTATCTCTTCTCACTAAGACTGCTCCCTTTGCTCCAGCAGCACCATAGTGTAGTATCTTCTCCTTTGAAGGAACAAACAAGCCCACCTATTCTCAGGCAACAGAGAAAAGGAAAGAGGGGGACAACAAGACTGCACTCCAGGGGATCATTGGCTCTTTTTTTAGATTTCAAGCTTCCTTTCAAAACACTGTTCTGCTCTTGTTCCAGCACCCCCCAATATTAAGTCAGGTCACTTGAATCCTCATGCAAAATGCTAAATCCTGCCTTCACATCCTTTCAGACGCTGTCCTTTTCCCAGGGAAAAAAAAAAAAAAAAAATCACAGTTTAAACAATCTGTACCTCATGCAGCACACATCTTATTTTCCTTCCAATATTCGATGCAGCTGAATTGCTAGGCAATCTTCAACAGCAGCAGTGACCTTTCATACGCTTTTATGGATGGGCAAATTTATTTTCTAAAAATAGGTTCAATTTCTGGAATATATATTTATTTCAACACACGCTGCATCTTCCCTCATTCTAAGCTGTTTTGTAGAATTATGTCAAGCTCTAGCTGTAAAAATAAAGTGAAGCCCTTCTCCCTCACAAGATGCTGCTGCTGCTACGAAATGGCGTAAATAAAATATGCACTATGATCAGCTGAGGAGGAACATAACATGTATAACCTATTACCACCAAACACAACACTTCCTTCAATGCTCTCCCCAAACAAATATTCTGTAAATAGTCACCTCTCCACTTCGACTTGAAAGGGCATCATTGACTTAAATAAAATGCACATAAATATTTTTGTTGCCACAGTGAAAAGGGATTATTTATTGTAACGATGAAATAATAAAAAGAACATTTCTCCAGTTATTTCAGTCTGCACATCTGAGAGCAGACTGTGCCTGGCTGTTTTGCTGATCCTGCTATAAAACCAGTTCCTCCCGCGACTGCACAGCTGCCTTGCAAGGCATCAGAAAAGAAGGAACATTAAACTGCCCTCAAAACATTACAGAAGTGAAAAGGACAGAATATAGGGACACATGCACACAGTATTTTTTTAAGGAATTAAGCCTTGTGGAGTCAAAAAAACCCTGGAAATATGATGTCCCGAAGCCAGCCCATACACAAGGGAGTGCGGAGCCCATGACTGAGCAAGGAGATGGGACACAGCCACCAGGACCAAGGTGACCTTGGCAAGCAGAAGTAATTTGCCCCTGTAAAAGGGTTTTCACAAACTATTCATTTCAACCTTCCATACAAACAGCTTCCAAACAAAAGGTAGCCAGAGAAGCACTACCTGCAGGGCTGCAGCCACCCAGCATACGTGAACAGAGACCAAGGTCCAGCCTTTTCATCAAGAGAATGTTACAGGTTCATCCTGGGGCATAAAACTCAACCACATTCATAATGAAAAAGTAAACCTTAAACAGTATTTAAATATGTTTTAGCCTACAAAACGATGAGCCACCAAATCTTCTTCTACATGTTTTGAGACAGATTTTTTTTTCTTAAATATACCGAAAGTGCATTTTTACATAAACATAAAGGGCATCTAAAGTAATCTGCTCTGATAATTAAATAGAGTAATTCCAAGAATCAAAATACTTGAACTTTATAATGAATCATAGTGAGATGCTAGAAGGGGAGATATGGGGGCAACAGGCCAACTAGGAGACTTCAGCAGCACTTAGTTCAGTTTCTCATCACTTTGCAGCCCTTTGGAAACTAGGGGCACCTCCGGCAACACGGGCGCTGCCAGGAGCACTAAAAACATGATTCACCACTCAGCATGAACATTGGGAAACCTCCATTCACATCACACAGAACCAGGAAAGCAGATCTAATTTAAAATCTCTAAGAGCAAAATAATATACAAAACCAAACAAGGGGATGAGGTGAGGCGAGGTGATTCCGCAATTAAAAATCGGGTTGGAAACTGACAATTAGATGCCTGTGTGTCCAAAACTTCCCTGTTTGAATAGAAGGCTCCCTTGGGTTTCTTTCTGGCAACTGCACTAACACTTAACTAAACCAAATTTTGTTTAAAAAAAGCAGCCCACACATTTCCCCAGTCACTGAAAAAAATCGTGCAGCTCCCATGCAGGTAGGTTAGGTAAATCTCTTGGCGTATTAATTTTTTACACCTCTCGAGCTCCACAAAGTATCATGCATTCTATAAAAGACTACTAGTGAGAAACACCCAAACCAAATAAAATCACTTGTATTCATAAAACTCACACTAGATTAAGAAATTAAAGAAAAAGCTATCTAAAATGACATTGCAGCATGGGAAGTTACTGATAATATATATCTTTATATGACAAAAAAATTAGTTTTTTATGTGAGAGAAATGCAAAATAATTGGATTAGGCTGAAGTTTTTGGAGACCTCTTAGATGCTTTCCATAACCTTGTAATACTATGAAAACAATAACATTGGTCTGGTTCTTTAAAAAAAATAAATCCAAAAATGCAGGCTAAATAACAGGTGCTTCAGAAATGTGACACCTTTGCTAACACTGAATAATGTTCAAAAATGTAAGACTGCTGCACTACAAAGTGATCTAGTTTTAAGTTCTACTGAGTTTAAAGTTTATTTTATTAGACAGGTTACTTTCAAAATACATTTCTCCTTATAATGTGCCTTTAAAAGCAATTTGGGGAGCAACTTACTGCTCAACTTTTCACTATAAGCAGAAACTGCTGAGTCCAAGCATGTACTTCCACCTGCAGCAGCAGATAAGACAGTAGATTTTGCTGCTTTGCCTTACGTTTTCCTCCAAGTTTTTTTATATTTAACTCTACAAAACCATGCTGTGAGCATTTTGATATATGGCCCACTACATTTCTATGTAAGAGGTTCAGAAATAGCCTTCTTTATGTAATCCATGCAGCTACTCTACCACTTTTATAATCCTCATCTTAGGACTTCAGCTCTTCACTAATCAAACAGGTCAGGAAAACAACTTGATTGAAACAACCCTTAGAGATGCAAAATATTTTTGCTTTAGGGAATACAACTTTGTCCAAACCAAAACCTTCAGTGAGAAACAGTAAGCACAACTGAAGTATTGATCACACTGTATCTTGCACGATACAAAAACCACTGATACATTTTGTACAAAGGTTTTCATAAGTAAAAAATCGTATTTTAAAATTTAACATTTTTGGCTTTGAAATACAAATCAGCACAGAAAAAAAAATATTAAGAAAACGGTACAAATCAGAGACCAGGAATCAAAAATGATGAAAGCAGTGTCAGATAAATTGGAATCTGGCTGTTCTCCTTCATTTTTTTGATTCACAGTCCTTAAACTGTACTATTTGTCAGATTTCAGGATGTGGAAATCTTCCATAAGCTGTTTCAAAAACGCTTTATCAGCCAGGCAGCAAAAACGTGACAGTGTTGAAGCTTGCTTTTCTTGTGAGACCACTAAAGAAGGTTGTTGAATAACTAATGGTCTATTACAACAATGAAACGAGAGACTTGAGTGGGATCTTTAATCCCTCTAGCTTTTAAAAGAATACATCAAATTAAGAATGTGGAAATCAAGAAATAAAAATGTTGTTTTTGGAGAATGATGTATTCTAACTTGAGAGAAATATGCTTTCACACCTGACAATGACATGTCACTAAGAAACCTCCCTGCCAAGGTACTTCCCATTAAAACAACAAAAAGTGCAGCTTATGAATACACCACTGTGTACTTCACCTCTGTTTATGGACAATGCCATCACTATGGCTGTTTTAGTCTATATTTAAGCCTCACTGCAATGCCTTCCAGAACTTCCCCCCCTTTAAGGATAGTAATTTCAGAGATAGATTTCATCATCTGCCTTCCTCCCCATTGTTCCAAGGAGGAGCTCATTAGCCAAGCACATCTCACAACAGAGATGAAAATAGTGAAGAAGTTGCCAGAAACCATTTCAACTACTCTCTCCACTTCCTGAACTGAGCAAAAGTCATTTTGTGTTCTTACCTTTATGGTTTTGGTCTGGAGTCTGAGTCCATTTAATGTGTTAATGGCTTTCTCTGCATCCTTTGGATCAATATAGTTAACGAATCCATACCCTAAACTCTGCCCTGTTGAAACACAAGAAGAAAGAAAAAAAGGAGTGAGTATTTTTTTTAAGCACATGAAAAACTTCCAAAAATGGGAATACATTTCTCTTACACTGCTCATTTCATCCCTGCTGTCCCCTATGGTCTCTATGCTGTTCCTCATTTCATTATCTCTTTAGTACAGTAGAAACCAACATAAATTTTAAATTGCTGCTCTGAAGATCCTGCTTTAAAAATAAAATGCAACCCCTCTGTCTTCCCAGGAGTTTACAAGAAAACATGTACAAGGCTTGACAGCAGCAGAATTGTGTAATAGTTCTGTGCAGAGTTCCTAATAAACATAACTGGCTGGCCTGCCAGAGCAGTAATGAGGCCATCTCTTAAAAATAAAACCTGCACACGTAATTTTGCTGCTCATTTATAAACAAGTTTAAGTGTTTAAAGTGCACAAAATATGAAACAGTGTTTCAGCAGTAACAATGAAGCCACTAAAAAAAGAGGCAACCACCTTTACATCTCTCTTCACTGCTCAGTGAGCAGCTAGTACATAGGAGGAGAAAGGACAGATCAAATTGCAGTAGGATGAGACCACATTAAAGCTTTCTTCCCTGTACTAGAGATGACAGCAAAACCAAAATATTACAACAACTGCTGCTGTGCATGGGATGGCAGGAGCCCACTTTAAGCAGACAAAATCATTTCACCAGCTCCCGTTTCGCTACTAGGATCTGTGTTTGCAGCAGCAGAAGGAGAGGTGGTTAGTAACTGGGATAACTGACATGGTGCTGGAGAGGCCATGCTACTCCCACTACAGACCCTGACGCAGACAGCAGTGTTGGAACTGTGGGGCTGTAGTAGACTGTGCAAACCTGTACCAGAGCTACCTTTCCCCCATTCCCAAGAAACATCAATTCTATTAATGCAATGTGACAGCCACTTCCAGATCCCTTCCTTCAAGCCTCACATAGAAATCATTTGGCACATTTAGAGAACAGCAATTCTTACATTTCTTTAAGGCACATGCACAGAGATAATCAAATTTCAGGGATAAACAAGCCTAAGCAGGCAGGCAAGCTGTCCTGTATTTCAGCTACACTCCTTCTCATACACCCTTCATTGCATCTGGAAAACAGCAAGCCAAAAGACAACTTGCCTTTGGGCACTGATGCACAGGGGATCTAAGTGCTCCTGCTCACAGTCAGCTAGAAGGGAAACCTGTGAAAATCCCTCCCAAGAAGGGCAGCACTTGTGGAATACTTCTGTCCATAGGAGCAAAAAGCAGCAACCCAGCTCCTGCTCACCAGGATAAAGTGGAGGTTGGGAAATCAGCTGCACACCAAGTGTCTTGATGTATCCCGGAGGCACAGATCCTGCCTCCCAAGCACAAAGCTTTGTTTCTTTGTCTCCTGGACTACAAAAAAGCATCTGTGTGTTTCTCAAAGTCAGACACCACCAAAAATACAGCATTTGCTGTAACACAAATACAGGGAGAGCTTCTGTCTTACAAAATCAGATCAAAGCACTAGAAGCTGCTAACTATGCAATGGAAGACCTTAAAAATCCATGGAAACACTGCAGTTCATATGTCTAAAATGTCCACATGCAGGAATAAGGATTGAAAAAAAAAGGCTGTTTTAACCTCCAGTACATCCAGGGAGTGATTCCATCCAATCGATTTAACTTCAGAAAACAAAAAGTATAAAAACACATCTAGTCTTCCTGGAGAGCTGAATTAATCAACAAAAATACTCTTACCCACACAACATTAACGAAGAACAAGCTGAAGTCTGAGCATGAAGCCTGGAGTAGAAATACTGTAAAGATACTTTCCATGCTACATCTTCCTCTTGTTGTCTACTTGAGGCAGTTTTACAGCCCCAATCCCTATGCCTCTGAATGTACCAAATCTTTAAATCTATTGAATTCTTAATGGTGCTAGGCAGAAGGAAGCCATTCTCTAGGAAAAAAAACTCTTTTTACAGAGCAAGTTAGTTGTCCAATTCACTATCCATGGACCTTCAGAGATACGTAGGTAATAGGTGTAGCTGACACCAGGCCCTTGAATTTATGTCAGCCTGAACACAGACTTCCACATCCAGCCACTGTTATTCTCAAAATACATGGACTGTGAACCCCTGCAATATATACAATAATTGAAAATAACCTCTCATAGGAATATTTTTACTCTAAAAACTTCTGCACAGAAGAGACCACAGATAACCTGACAGACAACACAAGCTGTAGGTAAGGGAAAAGTGACAATGAAAAGGAAAACATTTCATAGACCATTCACTCCTTTCCTTGGGGTTCTCCAGTAATATTAAAGTTATTTAGATCTCATTCTCACTGCCACCTGGAAAAAAAAAAAAAAACCCACACTTTTCTCCAAGGTGGAAGATAAGGAATACCAACACAACATAACCTGCCTGGCTTAAAGAAAACAACATCATACAGTTCTACTTAGAGTAACAGGTACACAGAAGAAAAACATTTCTTCTTGTTAGCATATAACTCTTGAACATCACAAAATAAATTCCATTGCAAGTTTTATTTATAAAATTATACCTAATAGCTTGAGGAACAGGTCATATCAAATACACGCTGTATTGCCTGTATTACATCCTCACAAAAAAGGGTGGGTCTACTCATTCTAAGCACTGAATTTCTATTAATTCAAGAAAAATCCTTTTGATCCTAAAAAAACCAAACAAAACCAAATCTCAAACCCCACACCCTTTTCAGCCCAGTAAAATCACAGTGCATTTGTTTCCATCAGCAAATTCCTGTTGCTGCTTTCTACCACACACCTCACTTTCAAGTCAAGAGCTTGCCACTAAGGGGGGTATTTTGTTTAGTTTATTACGTGTTTTCAAGCATCTCCCCATAACATTTATTGAAGACAGACACTGCCCCTTCCTTACCCCACTATCTCAAAAAACTGAAAACAAACCCAGAAAAACCCCACAATTGTGAAATGCTTTATGAGTGCTGATAAACATCAAAGTTCCAGCATGCTAAACATTTACAGCTAAGAAAGCAAAAAGAAATATACATCCAGCTACAAATATGTTCAAATTACTCTGAAGAGCAATATACCTTATGACAGAAAACACACCAGCTACAACATAACTAAATGTTACTAGTATAGAAAAAGAAGGATGTGTTCAGAATACAGGGAGACAGTAGGAACTTTTGTTTTCTTCCTCAGGTGCTCTTATTGCATGCATTTGTGAAAGGGTAACATTTCTTTGGACGCAATCTGGCAGCACGAAGCAAGCAGCTGGACCTCTCAGTGGGATCCCACACAGACACTAAAGTTCATTCCCATGCTACACTTCCCAGGAACAGCACCGTAAATAGTAAATATTTTCTGTGATTTGGAATCCAATAGTACATCGCATGCTGCGATTCTGTAGGGCAAGGAAGAGATATTTCTAGATGATCCTAAAACAACACCTTGTTATATTTCCTGTTGCCATTGCTGTTTCTGAATGTTTTATCTAGCTTGCAGAGAACGTGCGGTGGACCTTCTATGATCTAGCAAAAAATAGGTGTAAAAGCAAGCAGTAACAGGGTTAAAAACTATCACAGACTCAGTCTTAAAAAAAAAAACACACACATGCAAAGCCAAGCACAAGCTAGTAATGTACATATTTTGTATTTTAGAAGGCTCCACTTCAGAGGTAAAAAATGACCAAAACTAAAACAAACCATGAGGAAGAATATGAAAAAAAAGTCACTATGTGCTGTTTATAACACGAATCCATACATCCTGAAACCTATGAAAAAGACCATGCCAGTTAAAGATTTGTACCAGCGTTTACTTCTGTGAGCCAGGCTGCTCAGGCCAATTCCATATTTAAATTGAGATAAAGGGGAAACTGGTAGCAACCAAACCAGATTAGAACAGAAAAACTGAAGCAAACAAGCAATAATCCAGAAAAAAAATCCCAATGACCTGTGGCTATAAAAAGGTCAGAATAACAAAAGCCTGTTTTGTTTAAGATTACAGAAAAAAAACCTCCCAAGACTCATGCTGACTCATCATCAGATAGTAACAGTACAGGGGGTACAGCTGTGTTACATACATCTGAAGAAGCTATATCAACTAGCAACCCCAGGTGGATGTTAAACAGGAGCTCCTAAAATCATACACCTTTAAATGATTACTCATAGAGAAGAGCCTCCAAAAAAACCAAGACAAATGGCTCTTGTGATTTTCAGTAATTCTTACTGCACCAAACAAATTCAAGGAACCTGGAGACAGTTTTGCACTGGAGTGTGTAGTGGGTCTGGCTGAGATGGAGTTAACCTTGGGGGAACAATGATCTCGGATGTAAATTGTATGTTGCAGGATGTGACGCAGCAAGAATGACCTGAGCTGACAAAGGGTGAGTTTCACAAGGAATAAGAATGCAGCCGTGACTGAAACCAAGCTGGTGTTGGTGCCCAACAGTAGAATCTACTGCTTCTCCTGTCTTGAACTGTACAGATGGTGCTCCTCCCAACAGTAGCCTGAGGGATGGGCAAGATCTTGGGAGAGGACACAGCTGAGCCAGCCGACCCAAACTGACCAAAGGGAGTATGACTTCAGCACAGATATAAAGGCTCAAGTGGAAGAAGGAAGTGTGGGGGCATTTGTTGATGGTGCCTGTCCTCCAGAGCAACCAGTGTGTGTATTGAAGCCCTGCTCTCCAGGAGTGACATAACATTGTCTGCTGATGGGAAGCAGAAAACACTATCTTTGTTTACTCTTGCTTCTGAGCATAACCTTTTCATCCTATCAAATTGCTTCCACCTTGACTCACAGGCCTTGAGTTGTATTTTCCCTCTCCCCTATATTCATCTAACAAGAGGCATGAGAGTGGCTCTGGGGGTCATCTGGCCCCAGCCCAGGCCAAACCACCACAAAAATCAGGAAGTGAGGACTGGATGACCCAACTAAGTACAGGTCCATGAGTCTAATGCTGAGCAAGGCAAAAATTGCTGAATATTTGATACTGGACAGCAATAATACAGAATTAGAGAAGGCTAATAAAATCAAATTAGGTCTAAGGAAAATAGATTCTGTCAAACTAAACTGACCTTGAGGAGATTACAAGTTTGACTTAAATTTTCAGAAAGTTATTTAATAGCATTGATATACTTGGTCTTCTGTACAGCACATGATTTATTACTGCTCATTAATTGACTAAAGCAAAATTAACATAGCACATTAAATGGATTAAATAAGTAATCAGCCAACAGATCTCTAACAGGGAATTGTGAATAAGAAATCACCAGAAAGATGTTTTCCTACAGGTCTCTCAGGAAAGATCTTGGTCCTAACTGTTTATTTCCATTGATGAGTGGAAAAACACCAAACTCCTTGCTCCTGAAGATCGTTAACTGCAGAAATACAGGATAAGGGGATAAGGACAAAGAGTGTAAAGGTACAAACCAATTTTAGCTCTTCAGTAAACTACAAATACATAACATTCAGACAACACAAACCTAAGATTGTACCCCAACAATCGAAGTTAATGTGGCATATATTTAGCATGGGAAATGAAGGACTTGGGTATAGGGTGACACATAATTCAACCCCACCTCAAGATTGTAAAGCTGCCAGAAACTTAAAATGGTTGTTCTTGGCTTAAAACCCATGCACCTAAGAAACTGCTGCCTCTGATCTAGCTATATGCTTCCTTACCAAAGCACTTAGCCTGTTTCTGGTGGACGTGCTTCAAGAAAGATACTGATGCCTTGACAATGACGCCATGAGAACAGATCACAACACTGAAAAAATTCAATTGAAAAATGAGGGTCAATCTGTTAGGGTTAAGTTGAGCCTTAACACTACTACTTTAGTACTCATTGCAAGTACAGACCCATTTATTTTTAATTATGTCTACACAACAGATAAAGCTTGGAATTACATATCCCAGGTCCCACTGCTTCACAATGGAATCAAAAGAAACCAGACAAGAAACTAAAAAGCAAAAGCTGTTTTCCTGGGAATGCATTTGCTCTGATTTTGACACTGAAGGTAACATTATTTTAACTGCCTACCAACCATTTTGTCAGCTCTTCCACCACTGGAAATTCTCAAAGTTCAGATTTTTTTCTTCCTGAAAGCTCAAGTAGAAATTAATCCAGGTAAGTTCTTGGCAAGGTGTCTTAAGTGCTCAATAATCTTTTCTACTCAAGCTCTACCAATACGCTGTTCCTGCTGGTTTGTTCTCTATATAGTTCCTAATGCAATCATTCCCACAAGGGAAGTAGAAGCAAAATACTTTCTCAGACAAAGAAGCCTTTCTATCACTGAAAACTACTCTAAAATCAACTTATAGAAGAACACAACTTTCAATTGCTCACCTATGACTGGGTAAGTTTAAAAAGATTTCAAAATATCCTTCTTTACTGAAAATAAATTACTCTAGAATACCAAGTCAGGTTAAAGGACTATACTCCCTACTATGGGCTGTCACTCATGAAAAACAAGCACAAAATGGGACAGCAACAATGCAAACTACCTTAAATTGTGGTTTTGTTGTACCCTGCCCAAATGTAAAACCTAATTAAGGCTGCCTGCTTGACAGCTATAACATGAATGCCGGCAAGCACCGATGCTTTCCTCCGACACAATCCCTTCCTTCAGAAGTAGGCCATGTCTGACAGCTCATCTTGCATTAGCTAGGCAGAAGCAGTCAGACTGTAACAGCCTTCAGTTACTCTGGGTTTGGTACCAAAAGATGAAATAATGCTCACCATGAATTGCTTGAGCCTCTGAGTTCAATTTTCCCCTGTTCCAACCTGAGCGAACATTTAGAGAAGCTGCTGATGCCAGGGTGAGCTTCTATTGAAGCAGCTGAAATAGACCTGCTGTCTGCCTGTGACTCTTCCAAGCAGACCTTCCCCAATGATTCTCATAAACTGGGTACATTCCTAATAAATACTATCTATGGGTGGCTGTCAAGGAAAGCAGAAAACAAGAGGTGGACTGGAGTCATCACGCTTTCCACTTTCTAAATAATGGTAACAGAAGAGATGTACTAATTGAAAACAAGCCCTGCTCCAGCTGGCAATCCCATTTCAGAAACAGCTCTGTGAGCCTCCGAACTGTTTCAGATGTGTTTTAAATACACTCCTGGAAGGACAAAAAATGGCAGCAACTTGTATGAAAAGCTGCATGAAGCAGGGGCTTTTGGAAAGGGTTACATAAATACTCTTAAGATACATTCAAAATATACAATGAGGGGTCAAGTGAATTGCCTGATACTGTTTTTTTGTTGTTTGTTTCTATGAGAGTTACCAACAAACAGAGCTGTTTACCTAAAAACAAGGTATCAAGCTGAGGAAAGGAGGGAAAATGCAATCTGAGGAGGCCACTTCAAACTGTTCCTTGCCTGATGCTTTTTTCTGTACCAATAACATCAGCCCCATTCATCCTTCATCTCTTAATTGAGGAGAAACCCCAGCAATACACACTGCAGTCACAGGAGAAACAAATCATGAAGGAAACAGCCTCTGTGCACAGTGCTCCTAGGACCAAAACTTGAACCTAAGTCTGCCACTGTCACAATTCACTGTAATCCAGCTATGAAAGTAAATTGTTCTGTGCTTACTGCAGCTCTTTATCACTCCATCCATCTAATCTACATTTTATTTGGAATACAGACTCCTTGGACAAACTAGGATTTATTTTGCATATGCTGTCCATAAATAGTAAAAAATATTAAAATATAACTATCAATTTCACAAGTATTTAGGGGAAAATGTGTAGTCACTGAAGGCAAAAATAAGGGAAGGTTTTGCCTCACAGGAATGTGACTGGAAACAAGTTTTGTTTGGGGAATCTTCCATTGAATTACTGCATTTAAGGTGCCCTTGCCAATTCCTTTGAGAAGATCCCCCTTCTAGATTAGGAAAAGTCAGCTGTATTTAAACTGAATCAATTCTAGAGCCCTATATAAGCTTTGATGCTGCAGTGCATTAAGGAGCACAACTTATCTTGAGTTAAAAATAGCCATCAGCGAAATTTAAGTGTCAGTATATCCCTTAAGTTCCTATCGGAGAGGAAAGCAAGGTTCCAGACTCACACTGGCATAAATCTTGTAACAGATCCACTCCTAAAAATCATGTTTGCAGTTTCATAACAAATAAGCAAGCAAATTTAAATCCAAACCTCAGGGAGAATTCCTGCGTTCCACAGGCTGAAGCTCAGCTCTAGCTAGAGCACCTCTAAAGGCATACATGCTGACACAAACATGCTCAGATGGGACAAGATTCCTCAAGCAAACTCTTCCCCCTAAGGCATCAGAGCCCTCATCCCCAAATAGCAAAGGCTAGGTCCTCCCCATAGGAAGTCTGCAGAGAAAATTCTTATCACTGCCTTAATCCTGGCAGTGCCAAAGAGACTTAGATAAAGAGCTCATTTGTGCAGCAGACAAGCCTTTTCAGGGAGCTTGGGGGGGAGTCAGGAATTGCACAATGAGCTCCCATGGGAGCTCCATGCACATAGGATTTAATACACCAGTCCAAGCAGAGGGGGCTTCTTTGCACCAGGCCTTCTTCAACAGAGACACTGTTGAGTGATTAAAAAAATCCCCCAAAGGAAGCCCTTGCAAACAGTGTGCTACATCCCACGTAAAAATCTCCCTCAGGGAGAGGGTAAGAGGGAAAATGAACCAGACATTAAAATTGAGTGAGTGGTGTCTATATCTGAATGGGAACTGCCAGATACCATGACAACAAGCTTAGGAAAGAGGAATAAAAAAATCCAATGTTGCCCAAAATATGAAATAAAGCCTTGAAATTTAGCTAAAGTGATCAAATGATTAGTCCTAGCAAGTCAACTGCAACCCCATGACCTTCACAACTCTGGAAAAAAAAAAAAACAAAACAAAAACATCAAGACCTGACCATGGTGTCCTCAAAACCAAAGCAAGACTCCTAAAACCCACCTGCAAGCTCCCCAGAAACAACATCATTCAACTAGCGCCTTGCCAAGTTAGAAAGCCTCACTTAACTAGGCATTGCCAGAGGAGATCACAAGTTTTGTCCTCCCTCCCCTGTATTTTTGACAAATCTCTTAATGCAAGATGGTGTAATTTAATGTCTTACTTTGCAGCAATGCTGAAACAGTAGCAGTTCTGGTGTAAATTAAACAGCAATTGACAGAAGCTGCTATTCCTCAGACACAGTAGTGATTCTGATTCAGAAATAGCCTCACACATCCACACAGAGAACCAAACAAGATGGTACATGCCTTCAGAGAGCCTGCTGCTGCCCAGCACAATTAGATGATTCCAAAAATTCTACTCCCACAGAAATTTGCAGAGGACTTCCAAAACATGCAAAGACTCCATTTTAATCTTGACCATGCAGGCAACATAAAACATGCCCACTCTTCCAAATAGTGCTGTAGTCTAAGAGGCTTCCAGCATTTCAGATGTTCTGTATCTCACCTGAAACAAGACTCAGCTTTTACCCACATGCTACGGTTTTAACAAAGTCAGCTGTGTACTTGAGGACATGGACTAATCTGCATGCAAAGCTTAAGTGGTAGTTTGAGACAGATGATGCTGACTTGGCTGGAGTCTTCTGCAGTTCCCATCACTGTAGCCTGGAGGCAGTTTATCTCTGCCACACACCTTTTCTCACAAACACCACTGATAAAAGTGCTTCTATTTCTATTTTGCAGAAGAGAAACTGAGAGGCATCAAGATTTCTGGGGTAAACTTGGACAGAGTAACAGAGTCACTAGAACAGGGATCTAAAACTGCATATCCTCCACCCTAAGACAGTAACCTTATTATTGGACCCTTGTGAGTTGTGTCAGGCTGGCAATATCTTGTAAACAACACACATTTCATGCTGCACATTTATCCTCCTTTGTTTTCCTGCTTTATCAAGCTTCTTTAACTGTAAAACTGGATTTTAAGCATGGTGTGTTCATACTACTGCAAGCAACCGATTAAGTATGTTTTCAGAAGTTACTGTTCCTGACATAAGACAATAGTATTCCATTTCTGAACAAATATTTGGATTTCTTCCCTCCCTAAGCTGACATCTCTTGCTTCCCTACTTTTCATCTTCTCCTCCCCCTTCCTTCGAAGAGCACACAGCCTCTGAATTAGCAGCTGTTCTGAGAAGAGCAAGGCTGCACTCCTCCCCGCTTTGTCCCAGAACAGAACAGGGACTGTACTATAAAAATCTAGTGTTCTGGGGACAGGCATGAATGGACAAGAAACAGCCACGACTTGTCTAGCCCCAACTGAAAACTCGATGCTGGAGAAAGAAGTTAAACAAGAATGCAGATATTAGAAACAGGCTAAATTAAAACACTAGTTAGAAAAAGTGAAAACAAATACACCCAAGAAGAAAAAGGGAAGAAAAAAACCAACTGATATACTGGCACATCAAAATTAGTACGCAGCAGCAGGATGCAAAGAAATCTGTAACAAGAACTTAAGAGTTCACTGCATTGCATAAAGTGTGCAACGGGTAGTAGGAAGCAGTTCACATCCTGAAGAGGCGATGTAGCATCATGGGAGAGGGGACACAGCACCCCTGGACCAGTGTTACAGCACAGCAAAGATTGCACTTAAGTGTAACAAGGAATATATGTACTGGAAAGCAACAAACTGAAGACAAATTTCAGCATCCATCAGGTTTTCAAATCAGGAGTATCTTAATGCATGAGTGCGACTTAAGATGCAAGATAGGACATGTCCAGTATTAAAACATAGAAATATGCTATCCTTTGGCTAAATTGTCTCTGAAAGGAGATACGGAAGCCTGTGGATACTTCACACGTACAAGGACTGACTGAATATGAAATATTACAAGCGTGCTACTTGATACTTACCCGTGAGAGAAAATTAAATTAAAGGAGGGTAAAAATATTACATGGTCTGAAGGCTAAGAGAAAAGGCACTCCAGTGAGAACCAGTAGGTCATGGGAGAGGTACAAGCTCCATTACAGCATACGTATCTTCCCCTTCCTGCATGCCATTCCAATGCTGGTGCTTCTAAAGTTCAGATGAAAGTGGAAGGCACTAAAAATTATTGATAAGTAGAGCAGAAAGTGAAAGCAAGCCAGAAGAAACAGCAATTTTTCACTGTCAGACTTCAACCAAAGGGACAGTAAATTCCCATCACAGTGATCCCATACCACGCACGCAATTCTGGCACAAATATACCAAGCGTCTGCAAATTTAACTGAACTGCTGCAGGCACCCAGAGTCAGAGCTTATGAGAAAATCCACCCCTCCAAAAGACAATGGTACTGAGTGGTGGAGCGATGGGGATAAGAAAGGCTGAAGGACAGAATCACAATAGAAACTATGCACTGACTGAGGTTTCCATTTTCATTGTGGGTCTGAACTGCACGGGCAGAATGAATAGTCTGTTGTGGCTTAAAGTAACACACAACTTGTTTTAGAAGAAGGATTTGTTAAAAGGCTAAGAACGCAATCTCTCTACAAAGAGCTATGCAAGCAGAGGAATTGGGAAAGGAAAAGGACAGCTAAGATATGAAAGTACAGTGCATCCCTCAAACCTAGAAGCATTTTACGTGCAAAGAGTGGTAGTAACACTTCTGGTCTAAAAACAAATGGTAGAGGCACATAGAAGTGGAGAAAAATAAGGGTTTGTTTTGCAAAAGATGAATATTAAGTAAGACATAACAATACACTGCAGCAGCAATATCTGAAACCTGGCTGACTGCAAATTCAAAAAGCTCTGGTAATTTTGTCATTAAATGATTTAATTTATCAACATTCAAGGGTTTGTACCTCAAACTGTCAAAAAACCAAAAACCAAAAGCCACCACAACAGTAAGAAATTTTACAGTAATTCTGAGCAATGACTCAGAATACTTATTTTGTCTCAAACAGCCTACTAATTAAACTCCGAGTTCCACCAACCAGTTTTTCCAATGCACAGAGGAAAGTAATTTGTTATAGACTGGAATACAAAATTTAGTATTAACAACACAACCTGTGTCTGCACCATTTTTATTCTGATCAGCAAAAACAAATAAAAGCTGCGACCTGACAGCCAAGAAAGTTAATCTGTAATAGTTAGACCTACACAGATTACTTCACATAGCATAGGAAAAGATGCTGAGGAAAGTAAAGTGATTTTATTGTATTCCAAAATGTACTACCTAAAAAAATTTTGCTACTAATCAATACTTACACTGCAGAGAGCCTACTTAAATTCACTTTGGCTCTAAGACAAATCTTTCAATAACTTTAAAACAAGAGCAAGAATTGAAGTATGTTTCAAATGTTCATTGTATTTTTTTTTGTACTTGCAGATAACAAAAGTAAAACTACTTAAGGAGAGAAATAGTATGAGCACACAACTGAGTCATAGTAAGTTCTACCACAAGTTTCTTAATTTTGTTGAAATGAGTATGCTCCTTGAATTTTCTGCTCTTACAGGTGGCAGATTTCATTTGAACTGACCAACACCATCTCCTGCAACATGATCCAAGTGTATGGCACTGGATATACCATGTAGGGATGTTGCTAGCTGACCACCACTGAAAACAGTACAGGTTTTGATACACATTTCATGCAAAAAGGCTTTTCACTGAATTAAATGTACAGGTAAAGGGGTCTGGGGGGAAGACCACATTTTTCCTCCTTTCCCCCCCCACCATTTGGCAAAGCACTTCAGTGTACCTTACTTGAAACAAGTATGTACCACATCCATACTAATAAACCATCAAGGTAAAAAAGCAGCTACTCCGAAGTAGTAAAGTACAAGGGATAACGATTTTATCAGTCCAGATCCCAAGTTGTTCCATGTTCGATGTTGTGTTTCTTTTGGTTTAAGACAATAACTTCCAAACCAGGAAAATACTTATAGAGAAAAAAAATAGAGAAATAGAAGAAAGATGCACTGCTAAGTAGAAATGACACAGATACAGCACAGAACACAAGAGTCTAAAAAAGGCACTGCTGGAGAATACCTTTTTCTTGTTACACATCCTATCTTCCTGTGCCCTACCTACCTGCCTCACAACAGGGAAAGACAGAACACTCCCAACATCTAACCAACAGCATCCTAAGGAAGAGGAAGGTGGCCCCGTTTTGTGGGTCCTACAAAGCTATAGCAAGAGCAAGCCCGTTGGTATCTAATTTCAAGTGCTTTAAAATGTGTGAGCATAGACAATTAGCTGCATAGGGCAGCAAGGCATGTCAGACCTACTGCAGGAACAGCAGCCCCTCTAGTACAGCAACAATTAATCATACTGGCAACGCTGCCATTTGTTTGCTTGCAGGTGAGTATGACACAGCTTTTTGTCCATCTGCTTCTGCAACACCCCTAAAGAAAACATCTAACTGAAGAAAGCCCAGTATGGGCTCTTGTGAATACAAAGTATTCAATTATCCTGCCCCTCCCCACACTCACACTGATACAGTCCACTGATTAAACAGATGCTGCAAGAGTCATCAAAACAGCAGTACTGGGTCAGAGCAGAACTCTGCCTGGTCCAATATCCTATCTCCAGCAGCACCTATGAGTCAGTAACTTGCACTGGAACTCCTATCAGGGCCAAGTAGGAGGATGTGAAAAGTCAGTGACAGATCTTGCACAATAGAGAGTAGCAGCTGTGTCCAACAGATCCTAGCAGCGAGGCAGCCAAAGCAGAGCCAGTGAGTCAAGTCAAAGAAATGGACTTCAGTGACATGCTTTCTTCACCTCTTTCTCTAGAGTCAAAACCTCACAGGGATGAAAGAGACCACAAGATAATGGCATCATAGAAATCAGAAACATGGCATCTGGGGAAAATCTGTCTAAACAGGCATGTACAGGTGCAGAAGGGCCTGAACAAGACTCAGGCTCTACCACAAATAATTTACAGTCAGAGGCTGCAACACCCTACCAATGACAGCTCCAGGAATGAAGTGTAGGATACGAAGGATGCTGCTGAAATCCAAAGTTGTACACTTGTCTGTTGGCCACTTCCACCAGCCAAGAGACTACCGAGAGGATTGGTTACCAGTGCTGACTGCAAATGTGCAACTGTCAGCTGTATACAAAGGCTGTTGGATTCCCAATTCAGTCAGCAGGAGAAACTACTCTGAGTAGGAGAAAAGAACAGATACTAAGCCGTGTTAAGGATGGAACTGAACCTCTGAAGTTTTCTGGAAGCAAAGGAGAAGGAAAGGATTTAAGTCCAGGAAAGACCTCCATGCACTGAGCATCTCCAAAAGAACTTCCCTCTCTACAGATGGTATCTCAACTTGGCAAACACACAAAACCCAGGTTGGCTTGAAATGGATACGAGTTCAAATCACAGTTAAAACACCTCCAAAAGCAAAGATCTGAAGGATGGTGTGTGAAGAGGTACTTTGTTTCATCAGTATAGAGACTGCACATAAACTGAGCGAGCACAAACCACAGAAGAAAAAACAGTTCTGAGGACATACGCTCCCATGGACACTAGATACCAATACTGAAGGTCTCTGGTTAACTATTTCCAAAAATCAAGGTAGAGAGATCTTGCAGAGATCTTCTGACTGTAGAGAAAAGCACCTGCCAGCTAGGAAGTCAAGTAATGACAAACCATCCTGCAGCAGCGAAAGCACAAGAAGTTCATGGCTTGCTGAGTCTGAGGAACAGCTACTGCAGGCAGGTCAAGCAGGCTTACTACATGCCATCCTAAAGCCAAAAAGCAGCTCCTAATGAAGCATTGGTAAAAAGCAGTCTTACAAAAGGGAGAAAAGGGATAGGCCACTTTCAGAACCCAAATGGGTTGCTATACAACTTGTCCAAGAACAGAAGCAAGAGCACTGGGGAAAGAGAGGTAGAGATAACAGATGTAGCACAGCCACACTGCTCCTTAGTATGGCAGAAGGTGTTGAGTAGCAGGGAACAGATGTATGCTGGGAAACATCAGCCTCAGAGCCCTGACAAGTATCTCCTGGTGCACTGTCTACTGTTTCCCCAGAAGATCCTGCTAGAAGAGAGCATTGCTAGTGGACAAAGCTGGCAACCTCTTAGAGACTTCCTGGAACTCTCATTCCTTTCCTCCCCTTCCTCCTTGTCCTTCTAGGGATAAAAGGAAAGAAAAAAGGATTAGGGACAGAAGCTGTGCATGAGTGCTGAAGCAGGGCAGAACAAAAGAAAAACAATGTAACACTGGAGGGTAAGGGTGGATAGTCAAACAGATGGGTGCACCACCAGAGCTGTTTCACCTGGCTCTTCACTGGTAGAGAGTTATCTTCAATGCAGATGATATGAAGGATGGGGAAAAAAGGCTCAGAGTAGGTAGTCTTATAAATAAACTTTTATCTGGAAGTCAATTTCAGGTGGAGATGTGCTTGTGCTGTGGAGGAAAACCACACTGCTAATCCTTCCTCACTAGACTTGACGGAAAGGTGAAGTTATTTACTCAAAACAAGCAGTTAGAACTGAGGAATAAACTAGGTACGCATTAAAGGCATTTAACACACTTCAGAACAAAATCAGGATTGAAACTGCTGAAGTTAATTAGAAAGCTCTTCCACAGCACAAGGGTCATGCCTACTTGCTTTCTGCCTATTTACCCCAGCACTCATTTCAATTGCTTTTTTCCAGTAATCAAGAAATCAAAATTCTTTTGTTTGCCCGCACAGAGCATGCACCAGACTGCAGAGAGGAGATAAAGAATATGAAGGATGCAAATTTGACCATTTTCCTCAGTATTGAAAATAGGCATCAAACCATACAAAACACATTTTAGAAATCCAGCACTAAGACAACCACTGTTCCCATGTTCCCTCCCTAACACTGCACTGGTTCTTAAGAGATTCCCTATACTGCCAGTTTGAGGAGCACTATTAAGTACGGCCTTTAAATGCAATCAAACCAAACGCTACTTGGAGAACAGTGAATAACAGTATGTAAGTTTGGGAGTTTTTACCCTGTTCTGAAGGATGTATTATTTCTCATCTACTACTAGAGCAAAGCAATTGCTGCTACCACTTGGTTTAAGAACTGTACCAAATAAATGATCAGATATCAGTGACTAGTTATCAACGCTCTATGGCGAATTACTGAAACCCCCTTCCAAGTCAACAAGGGAATAAACTACCTGTACAAGATATTTTTCTCCTAAACCCTGTTATTAGGTGGGCTTATGCCATGAGGCATAAGTGTTTACATACTTTATAAAGAGTTTATAAGTCTTATCTAACATAATCCCTACATTCTATAATCCTATCTGTTTAGTGTATTTTAAGTGGGGAAAACCACTGGAACCAGTAATATCTCAAAATAGAAGGCACTTTTGAAGCACAATCAGTGAATTGGACATCAAATATAAAAGCAGTTTATACTCAGATTAGACTACCAGTCATTTAGGATCAGGTAACTTAATGCTGGCTTGCACAGCAAGCTATATTTATCTGCATATGGGTCATTTTTTCTTCCACTAGGAATCAGTTTTGTTAAAGGGCATAACAAAACTCCTAGAGAAAAACACATACAAAACACTGGTAGCCTCTGTGCATGAAATTTTAAGTGAATAGATGTTCTGTCTGTTGCTTCTAAACATGAATAGTTACGAACTATTTCCTTGAATAAAAACAAATATTTTCGCCCCATGACAAAGCAGTACAATTTCACTAAGATCTCTGCAATTTCCAGCCAGTCTTTGAAATGCAGACTTAACCATGCAGTGGTTACCTTGTGGGCATGAACTGTATTACCAAAAGGCCTCTTTCCTATAATGAAGTTTAACCATTAACACTAGTTTTGCTTTGTGTCTTTCCAACTGTGGTAAGCTTTGAGTCCCTCTCTGATCCCAAGATGGGCACCATGACCTCTTATCTACTCTACCAGCCATCAAAATGTCCCACTCAAATATGTAAAGCTTAGCTGTTGCCCATTGCAAGCACTGAGCCAATACTGGAAGACTTCTGCTTAGCAAGGAAAGCTTAAGTAGCTTTTTTTGTGCTGCTGCGCATTTGCTATCAGATTCAAGAGCTTCCCTCCTGGACAGTCATTGTGTTGTTGAGGAACATGATCATACCTGGCTTCTTTCCTTCCTGCCTCCTAGGCTCACCACTACAGTGTGCAACTAGCAGCTTCTGCTCCTGAGGATACAGACCTTCTCCATCCACTGCCTCCAAAACAATTACCAATTCTAGAGGCTGAATTCAGCCTGATTAACTAGGTGCTCCTGAGTTCAGGGAACACCAAGCATACAATCACTGAACATCAGTTCAGTGCCATCATTCACTTAAAATTTGAACAAAATCTGGGTCATGGGTTTTTACAGCAGCACCTCTTCAACGTGTGCTCTTAACCTGCTCATTATACAGGGAGACAGGGAAAAATAGATGTAGATGACAGACAACACCAAATCAGGCAAGCATGGACATAATTCCCAAGCAGGAAGAATTTTGATTTCAGTGGAGAAATGATCACCAAACATTGCTCACATGGAAAGAGATTTTCCTGTATTCTCTCATATGCTGCATTATGTCTGGCTCTGCCATTTTGTTAGCTGGCATTACTTGGATCACATGGCTGAACATCCTCAAGATGAGGAATAGACAATCCATAACTTCTAGAGAAGACTACAGGTAAACCAGCCTATTTTTGTTCTCCAATGTATGACAACACAGATGCTAGTGCTTTGACTCAAAAACTTCCCTGTCCTCAATTTTCACTAGGATTATCAATATTTATGTGATACTTACAATGCCATTAAACTGCAGTTTTAATCTAAGACTGCATCAGTCCTATTACAAATACCTGAAACTGAAGTGGAAAAATAAATCTTCGTGCATGACCTTAAAAGAATTGCAAATTCTAAGGGAACAATTTAAAAAACAAAGTTGTATTTTGGGAAGAGCAATGAATTTCCCAAATATGCCTGTGAAGAACACCAAATTGTACCAAACAGCGGGAATATGCTAACTCTGTTGTAAGTTAAGTGACACAGAAATCCTGTATTGATAAATATTTGCTTTTCAGCATGCCTGGATCATTGTAACACAAGAGACTTGAAATCCAAAGACTTGAAATATAGATCATTGGAAAATGTGGAGACGTAAAATCCTATGTAGATCACTTAAGAGCTCAACTAAGGCCACCAAACGAATTAAAAAACTGTTAACAAACGTTTCTTCTCACATGAACTATGTCAACAAGGACAACTCACTTAGCCAGCAGTAATCACAGTGTCTCTGATGGACACTATGGTGACTGGATCTTCTGTTTTCAAAACAAGGGATGAAAAAGTTCAGGATTTCTTCTCAAAAATCTCAGATGAATGTGAGCCCTCTCCTTCCCCAAGAGAGGAATACACATATATATCACTGGCTTTTTTTGGACAAAAGAGACAAAGGACGTCTGCCATACTATGTAGCTTATCACTGCTTCTAAGTTCTGAGCCTCACATCCATCTGAAGCTGCAGTCTTCCTCTGTGAAGTCACCTTCCTTCATCTAATACTGATCTAAAATGTTTATGCCAATTAGTTTTTTAACTCAAGTTCCTCCTCATTTTTTGAGAGCAGCTGATTAAACCTGAACAACTGGGTTGTTGGACGAAATATGCTGTAGCTATGAAATGGTACAGCAGGGACCAGTTTCACTGTTAATTTAAAATGCTAGAATTAATTAGGTAGTGTAAATGAAGAATTTAATAAGCACACTTTACAACCACAAGTTCTGCTTTTATTAAACACCCCTGCCAAATGAAGGCAACTATCTTCGGTCTGTTTTTCCTCGTCTCGTTCCCTTAAAATCTTTGCACTGAAAAATTTTTTTTTCTATTTCAACCCCTCCCCCATAATTAAAATGTATGCCTAACTTCCATCTCCTCTTCGAAGTCATTAGCATCTCTTAAAAATGCTACTGTATATCCTGCCTGTTCTGAGAAGGTACCAAACAAAACCAAAGTTTACAATTTTGGTTTTGAATACCAAATTAAAGGCTGTCTTCGAAGCTGTCATTCCTATTCAGCTGAGTACGGTGTACTACCAAATTAGCATATTTTTTTTTTAAGTAAAGGAATATGCTTGTTTAAACATATGCCTTTCCAAAGCGAGGGGTAACATCACAAATCAATTTTCTTAAAAACCCTACTACTGTTCTAAGACTGCAAAATGACTTAGAGCAGAAGATAATTCCTGACATACATTGTTGAATCCATTCTCAAGTTAGTATAAAGGGTTCATATCATGAAACTTTCTCAAAGGGGTTCTGTACGTTTAACAGACTGTTTAGCTTTGAACTCCTTCAAAAAAGTATTTTGGGAACCAAAACGTTTCAGAAGTTCTGTGTAATTCCTTAATGGGACAGGGGAAATCAAATCTTCTACACGAATCAATTCAATCCTATCCAGCCTCTGAAATACATTTGAGATTTTCTAATACGGTTTTGCCAGGGTAACTCTAACAATGATGATTTGGTTCATGACCTTTTTCTGTTTCTTTAAACCACCTCTCTGCAGCTAACATTTTATTCTTTCCTCTATTTACCTTAGCAAGAAGGAGACAAACTTGCTATGGAGGCAACCCATGTTTTTAATGAAGGAGCTCCAGCATTTGTTTAGATACAGCAGCACACACCCGGTCAGGGTTTATTAAACACAGAATTTTGAACAGAAACAATCAAACAAAACCTAAATTGTTTCCACCTAAATTGCACTTCACCAGGTCAGCAAAACCAGCAAGAATTTACAGTTTCTTCTGCCATACAACTTTCACTGTCAAAAAAAATTTACATTGACTTATAACAAAAAAAGCAGAGACTGAAAAGTCAGTCATTCCTCTAAGAGCCAACTGGCATACTTCCAGCCCTCCCAGCCCCCCCAAATATTCCAGAAAGCCTCATGAAGAACACACTTACATGACAATCCAGAAAAAAAGAGTTGGGTATGACCTTAGTGCATTTCCTTTTTTTACTCTCAACATTCTGAGAACTTTGAAAACATGGACTGCTTCTGGCAGAGGACTACATTCAATTTACTCACTCTGAATTCAATGTGAGGAATGAACACACATCCTAAAATTTAGTAACACTGCACACTGCCTTGATAACAGGCCTGAAAATCTCAGCAGATGAAATCTTGTTTTAAAAAATAGCACAGGTTTTGGAGGACAATTCTTTTTGTGCACTTGTCTTGCGCTTTTATCACTTCAAAACAACATGTATGTTCCTCAATCACTTAGGGGTCATGTCCTCAAAAGCATCTAAGATCTTTTTAAAGAATATTTTATTTGAAGTATCTCACTCATCAGAAAGATTTATGCATTTTGTATGAAAAGAGAAAACTAAGCAAAAAAAACATCCAAGAATCAGTCAGAAGATAATACAGCAAATTTCTCACATCTTGAAGTACAGAGACCAAAGCCTGGAGATGGAATGAAACAAAAAGAATACTGTTCCTAGCTGATGAAGTAATGGCTCTGTCCAAAATAGCCAATTCTGTTTGAAAATAACACTGAATATCTGAACTCTTGAAACTATCTTGCAAGGAGAACAGCCATGAATTTGAGGAATATAGAAAGCAAAAAAGCTCATGAAACACAGGGCCTCAAGCTAGGCACACTACACTCCTGCAGATGAGGGTTAAATATTCACTTCTGTCTGAAATAAGTGAAGCAACCTCAAACTTAATTTCACAAATGATTTTCAGATTAAAAGAACAACTAATTTGGAGCTAAATTAGTTTGGTGGCATATATCAAGGCTGGTATGTCACACCGGCATACTGGGCCAGTTATGCTTATAAAAAGACAAATTCAGCTATTTATATGGAATTTTTGGAGTGGGAGGGTAAGTGGGTTTTAAGTGGAAAAAAGAACAAAGAGTTAACTCCATTTTCAGTCTTCTTTCTTTCAATACCCCTAAAGCTGTGGTCCAATCAGAAGATATATTGAAACAGATATATCACAGTCGACATGCTAAAGAAAGGTCTGCTGGACTACACTTTCTGAGGACTTGAGCTGCCCTGCAGCTACTGCCATTTGGTATGTGCCTTGTGTTCAACCAGAACATTGCTATATGTCAGGAAGTAAATAAAGCAGCATTGCATGTTTAAAAGCACTAAGCAGATCATCCTAACGCTGCCAATACAATGGCTGCTATAGAAGTAGGTATGAAGATTTGCATTTTAATTCCTCATCTTTAGATGGTGACTCTTTTCCACAGAGCACACGCTCAAGTTGCCAAGAGTGCATCTCAGAGGATATGGCTCCTTTTCTGGAACTCTTTCCTTCCCAAGGCTGCTGGTCTGTGCTAAACATAACAGCACTGGTGATGCACTGAACAGCAGTGAAATTTCAGCTGTTCCCCACCTACGGTGCGAGTAGACACAAACCCTATAAACTAACCTATAAAGCAAGCTATAAAAGCTGATTGTTTATGCCATGATCTTGTGCATCAGTGGACTCCTGGCTGTGGCAGCAAGGATACACGGCAGATTAGGTTTATCTGCACCCATCCACACCTCCTGTTAGCAAGAGTGCAGGCCTCTCCTCTCTGAGATAGTATTTGACATGGGAGGCTTTTCTTCTTCTGAAAAGAACTACTAATGGATGTTGCTTCGTACAGAAATGGATCAAGTCAAATTACAATGTTTTCAGAGAACAGTGTTCATTAACTGATGTCCATAAATGTCCAAATGAGATCCAGAGCAGCACATCCCAACTACAGACCACTGCTGTTTGAGAACGCTGTGGTGGGCAGAGTCATCTTGACTTAACAGTGTTATTATGTGGAAATTTGATTAAATGTATGGTAAGGTTCAAAAGAAATCATCAGAATTAGGAATAGTCAGTTGGCTCAAGCTATTCAGACTACCCTCCAACAACTTAAGGCTATGCATAATAAAAACCAGAATGATCAGGAAAGCCATGTCATCTGAAATCTGTGGGAAGGAGCTGCACAGCTACATGCAGAGTGACAATGTTCATACCTCCCTTCAGATCTCCATGCAGGCTCAAAGATGAGGGGCTTGTCCTACAGTGATATTAGATCCAATGTATGTCATGGAAAACTAAAGGCTTATCACCTGAAGAAGTTTACCACAGTATCTGCAGTCTTCCCTGTATTAAGCACTTGCAATTCAAGCACTGAGGTTTTGCTGACCTTAAGTGCAAGCTGACTTTGATGCATGTAAAGTCAACATGAAGTGCTTACCTGTAATTTTGTCTCTCACGAGCTTGCAGGATTCGATTTCACCAATGCTCCCAAAGAGACTCCTGAACTCCTCCTGGGTCATGTTCTGGGGTAAGTAGTTGACTATGAGGTTGGTTTTGCTGTCATCTGTAGCAGCTCCTGTCTGCATGGGGGAAGGGCAGTTTCTACTGTTGCTGGAGGGTCCATTGGTTGTATTGGAAGTAGGGCCATTCGACACCTGAGGCTCCATGGTGCTAATTATCTACATCAAAGTAAGAGGAGGAAAAAAACCCCTTAAGTTTCATAGATACAATAGCTATTTTTAAAGATACTTATAAACAAGTGAGTAGGTAGCATTCATGGCCAATTTAGATACTTCAACAAAAACCCGGCTTGATTCCTCTGTTATTGTTGCAAAGTAGGTCATGCTAGTCTTTGGCTGTGAGCATATACTAAGAAGCAGTTAAAAAAAAAAACAAACTCCTTTTTTTGTTAATGCGAAGCCGATTTCTGCTTTCATCACACAGCCATTTTCACAAATGTAAATTTAAACCACATAAATTTAATTATAATTTAAGGTAATAATCATAATTAAAATTATAGTTCCATTAAATCAGATGAAGTAAGTGTAGGGCTCTATATGAAAAGGTAAAATATTTTACCTATTTAATAACTGTATCACAGAGTGCAATGACAACAACATTAACCAGGCAGAGTCAATCTGCAACGTGTCATCATTCAGATTGCCTTCAATTAATAAATTCAGTGTCCCAAGACATACCATTTTGTGGTTTCAGTGATGACCTATATTCTCCAGTTACATTTTTCACTAACTAACTGACACCTCTTTAAATAATAAAGCCCTGGATTTGCAATCTTCAGAGATACAAAGGTCTTAAGATATTTACTGAAATCAAAAAAGGTTTAATCAGGGAAAGGCTTAACAGGCATAGATGCAGGCTGGAATTTTAACAAGCACATCTATCTCACAATGTGAAACACCAGTTTCTCAGAAAAGAGGCTCAAACAGACCAACTTCCAAAAAGTGATAAATAAAAATCAAGCTTGGCTAACTGTGTATGGGACAGAAGCCCCATTGTCACCAGTGCCACTGGTCACATGCGTAAAGCTGCCTGCATGTTTATCTGCAGGCTGAGGACTGAAGAATGCAAGTTTTCATCTGAAAACTGCACAGGGAGACAAAGGAAGCAGAAGAACCTAAGTACTTCAAGCCTTTTCTATATAGGTATTTGCTTATACTATCGCTTCCAGGCTGTCTTCACTGTCACCAGTGCTGACAAGGGAAGGACATCTTATTTCAAATGTGGATAAAGTAAAGCAACACAAATGGTGGCTTTTGCTGTCTACTGTGAAGTTTGTGACGTGCAACTTCACTGGTGTTTCTTACCAAAGAGCATCCCTCAGATGGGCTCAGCCTCCCTCCATGGAAGACTGAGTCAATGATCCAAACTGCTGCCCCAGGCAAGAGACTCCACTGCCCATGGCCAGAGACAAACGCAAAGAGAATTGAGGGGTAAGACACCACACACTCTGAACCTTGTGTTCATCCCATACTGTAATTATAATTACTCAAGACTTAATTTGCTTTCTTTTTTAAAACCAGGGAGGTACATGTTGTGATAAATTAGGCCTGTAATTCAGAAAGACTGGAGAACACACCAAGAAAAGGAAGAATATCTGTTTAAAAACTAGCTGCATGATGGTGGCTTAAATTACTAAATAGGTCATATTCCAGTAAATTTTTTATATATATATATTTTAATTATATCTTCAAAATTGAAATGCTTCACTGTTAGTTTAATGCCTCATTAAGAAATAACTCTTCATTAAAATTCCCATTGATAAAGTTTTGAATTACTGGTATTTTTACCATCAAGCCCAGGAATAGCTACTCAGTTTAACAATTTTTAAATCAGAAGATGACTTGCCACAGTGTTTAGTAGAAAGGCCTTAAACCACCCAGCAGAATAATTTTTGAAAATCAACTCCACAAAAATAGCAGCTTCTTGAAAGAAATTGACACATCCAAACCAGAACCCCCCTGCCAATTACCAGCCATACAGCACCAAGCTCTGCTAACATCCTGTCAAGCTGTACCAAACCCATCTACTCTTCAAGACTTGGCTTTTTACCCACTATCAATTCCCTTTTTCAATCTCATTTCATACATGTATTTCCTCACGTATACTACTACATGCTTCAGATGCTGCTCTATTTAACTTCGATTCCAGCTGTCCTTTGATTTCTGCACCTTCACAACCTTAGGGCCAAACACCAAAGTCAACTCTGAGCTTTGCTAACAGCCTGCTGTGGGGTTGGGGTTTTGCACCCCATGCTAGCGAGCTTCAGCTGAGCACAATGTGCTCACCTACACTGTATTGGCACCACCTTCATGGGAATTGTGGGGAGAAAAATTCCAGCTCTGACAATAAGACACAGCAAAAAGATGAGTGAAGCTGCTGATGGGGTTAACCATAGCTTTCCATGTGCATTTAAACCATCTGACCATATCCCTTCCAACAAAACCCCCCAACAAATGTAAACTGCAATTTCAGGAACTCCATCCTGCCCTTCTGAAGCTGACAAGAATACCAGACTACTGGTTCCAGTTACAGCACAAGCAGGACTTCAGCACAATGTACCGAGGAAGGTGTATGATCTATAATTAGCAACAGACACAAAAGCTATCTATAGTATTCCATTATAAACAATAACCCTGAATCTTTTGTAATCTGCAAAAAAAAAAAAAATTGAAACTGGCTGGTGTCCTACTTACTCATTTTGCAAACATTTTGACCATGCTTACCCCTTCCACACCAAGCAAATATGCAGAATTAAGCAGGATATTTAACACTTTCGGAACATGGAGTAAGCTGCTCTGTAAAAGCCCCTTCTTGAACAACTGCATTTCCTCATACAATACATCAAAATATCTTAGCATAAACTGAAGTTACACCATTTGTCAGGTTTTCTTCCTAGTTACTCTCAAGTCCAATTAAGTTTTCCTGATTTTTTTTTTTTCCACTACTAGCATGGAAAATTAAGGCACTTATTTGCCCTTCAAATTATTGCAGAGTTGTAGGTTCGTGAAAATCGATTTGCCACATAAAAAGAAAAGATAATGGAGAGAGAAATGCTGAAGAATTATTTAAAACATTTCTGGTAAGTATTTCAGATGTATTTTTTTTTTAATAGCATAATTTTAAGTCTACATTTACAGAGTGATTTCTCTCCAAAAGCAGTTATGTACCAGAGCTTGCATTCAAAGATCTTAGGAACAAAAAGGAATAATATTTATTTTAGATGTACAACGATTCAGGTCATCAGTAAAGACTTCAATTCTTAATGGTAACAAACAGGTAAGTCTTAGCTTCGTTTTCCAGTGTCCTCTCCTCTATATGTCTGAAGCTCAAATTCACATCAGTGTGCATGTACTGGGACATTTATCATCAATGACCATTTTTAATATTAAGTAGCTGCTGATCCCATGTCAAATCAGCATACTACAGAAGAGTAATATTATTTATTCAAACAGATTTTAACAGGTCATTTGCCTTTTGTTTTTTCTTTATCTATCTATCCACAATACTAGAACTCAGGTTTTCCAGTCAGTACCTAACACAAGCATTTTTGAAATAGATATGCTCATTTATTGGCCACAGTCATCATTCCTTATGTTTTAATTACTGATAGTAACTTTTTTTTTTTTAAACACAAGAAAGTACTGAGCTGCAAACTCAATTCTACAAAAATAAAGGAGGCTCTCTCAATCAAGGGCTTACTTAAATAGAGGCAAAATAAATGCGGGAAATTCAAGAACGACTTAACCCCAACATTAACTTTAAACCAAAATATACCCTTATGCCTTGAAAATTATTATGTCTCCATACATGCCACTTAGAATTAGCAGCATCTCTATGCTTTTGCAGACCTTCTCTGACCCAATTTAGGCAGCTACTACTGGTCTTGAAATGTTACCGTGCAAATGTCATATGTGATGACATTCACATGCTACTGGTATAAAGAGATACTTTGTTTTGGTTTTGTTCAGCAACTTGCTAGACTCCCAAATACTACATCACCATGTTCTACACACAGGATTAACAGTACCTTTGAAGAATAAACTGCAGTTATGATTGATAGACTGATAATTTAGCCATTAAAAGTTTGAATGTTCTATCTTCATAAACACTCAAAAAAATACTTCGTGACAGAAGTTATAGACTACAATTTTGCAAGTTAAAGGCAACCCATATTTCAAATTCTGGCTGTATTTCATCAGACTGATGCTTTACAAAAATGCTTTCTTGGTGTACTACTTTTCTCAGTATGGTAATGTATCAGCAAAGCACGAGGTATTTTGGTTTGACAGATTTCAAAAAAATGCTTTGCTGCTCAGGAAGACAGCATTATCTTTGCCAGTGTTTTGCAAAACACTGCTTACCAAAAGGCTTGGTATAACCCTTCCTACAACATATCAGTGACAAATATCCATTACAGTAACTACTATTATTACAAATAATGCTTCAGAAATACTTCTGTCACATCTTCATATAGTTTTTTTCCCCTGCAATTAAGTCAATCGATTTAGATTCTTCCTGCTGAAATATTAGCTACAGAAATAATCCAAGGAATACCTGCACGTATAAACACAAGTATTACAACGCTTAAACAAGCTGGAGTAACTGACATTAATCTTCAGTTATTACAGCAACTATGTGACATTCATCTACCATCACAAAGCACAGTTAATGAATCATTTAGAAAACTACCCACAGACTAAGACAGCCCTTATCTCCCCACTGCATGCATAAGCAATAGCCAATAGCTCGATGACTATAAATACACATGCTTTATATTTACAAAATTTTGTTCTCCACAGTCTAAAAGGTCTGCATGTTGAATTGAAACATACATATGCTGAAAAGAGTTTTTCCTCCAGAAAATTAGCACCAATTCTTGCTATCTGAATTATGTATACTCCACCACAGACAGAAATCAATTTGATATGTATGGGAAACAAAAATAATAATTAAAAATCTCGTGTTTCTTATAGGAACTACAGAATTGTTTTAAAGCATGCCACAAAGTCTTTCACTAAAACCAAAAATATTCTCAAAGCTGGAGAATTAATGCAGTAAAATTCACTTTGAGGACTCAAAAGTCAAAAACGCTATCTATCGATAATGAACTATTCACAGCACCTAAAAGCAAAGAAAAATGATCATAGTGAACTTAATCTTATGAAGAATTCATAAGGTCTAATTTTATACTATTTCTAAGTGTTCATTAATGAACAAACTCAGAACACTCTCCCATAAAACAATTTAGATAATGCAAGCATCTTACTTTATCCAAAAAAAACCTCTTCAATTAGCATTGCAAGTTGTTTGCTTTACAAATGAAAACAAATGGTGCCATGGCAGAGGTCCCATAGCCATCTCCTGAACAATGATGACAAAAGGACAAACAAAACCTCTTGAAGAAAATAAATGTAGTTTCACAAAGGCTTTCCTTCTAGAATGAGAAATAGGCTTTAAGTCCAGGCACATCTGCTCTTTTGAATGGAAGTCAGCACAGCACAAATGTTTGTCCCAAAAGAAGTTCCCTGCAGGTGAGAAAAACCCCTATTTACAGAGCCTGCCTAAATTATCTGTCCACAGCCCTCCCATCTGCTGATAAGGATGTGAATAGTGATTCCAAAGCCAGAAGGTCAGTCCACAGGTATGAAGCAAAACATACAAATACATTCAAGCCCAAGTCCCTCAGACCTGGACCAGCACCTGCACGCCGCCACCGCAACTCACTTCAGAGGGATCAAGCACATCAACATTTCTATGCAATGAAACACTGAATCGTGAAAATCTCTTCAGGACAGATGTCTTATTCCAACTGAAGTGTTAAAAAAGTGACTTTAAGTATTCACTAGTTCAAACCCACAATACCAGCTAGAGTGAGAAGCAGGTATGCCTAAACCATGCATACATTTTATGTGGACTTCTTTCTGAAGTGACCTCAGGAAAGGCAAACGATACTGTGTGCAGCTCCAGTACTGATTTTTCCTCTGTAACTTAACTGTCAAATTTCACTGTCAATTACATTTTTATTAAATATTATGTACTCCACAACTAGACTTTGCTATTATTTACCTAATAAATACATCATGAGCATGAAATAAAGAAGGAAAATGAAGCTTTTGAGTAAATCTTCCTGGAGGCAAATCTAATATTCCAGAAACAAATCATTATCTTACCCTCCATATTTTGACATGCTCCCCACTCATATGTGCTTCTACATGCTCCATATCTTTATTTTCCTTAAAGTAATATTTAATACTTTAAATATAGATATAGCTCTGTCTCAGCTCAGAAAACTAACAGTCTGTGGTTCTTGTGACAGGGATACAGTCTTCTCAAAACCTTGGTTTTGGAGAACACTGCCAGTCAGGTTGAAATGACATTCAAACATTTGCAGCAAATTCACATTTATGGATGCCACAATTATTGTGCTGAGAACACAAATGATCCAAAAGGAGAAGACAACAAATGCATTCATTTTAAGAGGCAAGCTTCAGTTCAAATAAAGGAGGAAATTATTTTCTTTAATAGCTAAATTTATCCAGATCTAGTCCATTATAGGCTTCTGCGTGAATGTGCTAAAACAAAACATTCTGTCCCCAGTCTGCAGTGAAATGAATGCTAACTTTATTGGCAATATTACTGTTATCACAGCAGTGCCTGAAGGATAAAACCAATACCAGCACCAAGTTGTGCTAGATGCTGTACAAATGGGTAGTAAAGGCAGGGACTGCTGCTGTACCAATACAGCAAACAAAGGCAAAACCTGTTATTTTTATTCCAAGTTGTGCAGAAGGGAAAGGGAAAGAGGTAAGGGGGAAGGAAATCAAACCTGAGGAAAATACCTAGGCAAACTGATGACAGATATGACGGCTCTGTAACACCACCATCATATCCTGAAACCTGGCCAAGTGATAAGGTCACCACTACAAACTTTTTACAAATAAGCAAACTAGCATTATGATGCATTAATTGTCCACCCCCCTCACCCTTGTTTTTTCTTCTGTTGGAGAGTCTCAGATAAATGTCTTCTGTTCCCAGAAAGTATGGGCTCTAGAATTTTACATTTGATTAAGGACAAAAGGGAATGAGTGGGTGGGAAAAAGGAGACAAAGTAAGTACCTATCGTTTGAACATTAGTAAGTACTAAGATACCAGTACAGGAAGCCCCTCAGCACTACATGTCCCATTAACACACAAGATGAAAAAAAGTCCTCATATCACACACTTCATATGGTTTCTTACTATTCCTGCAGGTACTCTGAAAATAAGAAATTGGAGAACTACAACTAGCACAGATAAAGCTTAGTACTCCAAAGCCCATAGAGAGACAGATGACTGGAGAGTAACGTGTGGACAAGCACTCCATGCACAATTATTTCTGCAAAACAATACATACCAGTGCTGCACTGCACATTTGTAAGGACAAAAACACTCTTCCAGAAGTAGAATATATATTACCTCTAGTCACAACATTTGAGATGAAGAACTTTTAGTGGGCTTTGTTTTCAATCCTCTTTCCAGCTTCCTCCCCTTGTGAAGACTACAAAGCAACTGTGCATGTTTGAAACCTCAGAGGCATTTGTCTCTATTCTTCAGTGTTCAAGAGCACTAATAAAACAGTACCAAATATAACACATGATGGCCACAGAAGTTTCCTTCTATCCCTGTATCAGTGTCACCCTATTCAGTAAGGCAAACTGACTTCTAGAAAGCCAGACAGCTATACCATTTATTTAGACCGGTTTCACCAGAATGTACTTGTAATTGTTTCTGCCGTTGAACATAATTTACCTATAAAGACACAAGACAACATAGCCTCGATTTCACAGCATTCAAACGCCTCTGGAACAGAGCTTTGGAGACAGCCACCATCGAAAATAGCTGGAGAGGAAAATGGACTCATCCTCAGTCTTTTAAACCAGTTACACGATTAGCTCAGGTTAAACTCTTTTACAACCCCTTGTGCACCACATGCCATAGGTCGTAACAAAGGCTGGTGGAAGGGAAGTGTCCTACTTCTGCACCAGGACATGACCATAAATTGCTCCTGCCCATGCACATCCCTGGGATCTGCAGCCACCTCTGCTCAAAGGTCTGTACTGTTTTTTGACTGGAACAAAGGAAACACAGTTGGGCTCTGCCTTCTGAAGGAACATCTATTTCCTCTTTACTCATCCTTCTACTTCTGCCAAAGTATGCACCTCTGCACCTGAAAGTTCACAAAGGCCTTATTTCATCATTCTAGATCAATCCTTATGCCCAGCTTTTAATCTGGATCTGCTATTTGTTCTTTCAAGATGCATATGACTGCTAAAGGAGTAAGAAAAATAACAATCCCATAAGAAGAGATCTTTGTGCTCTAAGTTAAAACTTGATGAAAACATCCTGTCTCCAGAGATTGTGCTTTACTGGGCAGATACCACAAAGACAAGAGGTCTCCTAGAGACTGCTTTGTCCATCTTGCAAAAGAAACGGTGACTAACAAAAAACCTTATTTAAAATCTATATTAATCAAGTGATTAAAAAAAGAAACACCACTGAAAACAGTTAGTATATAAGGTAAACCCTGAAATATTGGAGGGGGTTTCTCAAAAGCCTAGGTATTAGGGAGTAACAGAACATAGCAGTCACGACACCTAAGATGGATCTGCAATCTAAAGGACAGCCTAAAAATACACTAAAAATGTAAGCAAAGGAAATTGAGAAAGTCTTTCTATATTTTCAATTACTTTCTGAATTTTAGCTCTGCTTTGATTACTAATCACTACCTACTTATTATACTGACAATATTAAAGTTGCATATTACTGATCTGTAACTGAATTGTATTACTGATTTGACAGCATGTATGTTGCACTGTGTACTGACAGATTCCTATGGGTACATACATGTGTATGTAAGAAGCAGACAGCTGCAAATCTTCAGCTGTTATAGACCTGTCACAAATCCACTTTGCTTTCACCATTGAGAAAACAATCTAGAATCATTTGCAACTTGAGAGTTTATAGAGTGAAAGCTGTATCACAAGCCATAATGAAACCTAGAAACATCTACTTACCTAAAGGCAAAGAAAAGCAAGGACAGAGCAAGCTCTCTGTGAAGCCTAGGAACATCCAACCCCCACTGCTGTTACTCTACTGAAGTCCTAGAAACAAGAGCTACAATTTTCAGCAACCCTTAAGCTATGTAAGATTCATTAATGTTCACTGCAATAGAATGTCAGCTCCTAAGCTGTATGTTCTTCTACCATGTACTTTTTCAGGCAAAGACAGGTTTTTAACAGGCAGCAATGGAGCTTAATAAAACACGTGGTATCACCCAGATGTTTTAAGGGTCTGTCCTCAACAGGACCTTAATGAAGGCACACAGGCAAATGCAATTAGGACACACAACGTGTGTACATCTTGACTGCTGGCAACAACATCTCTATGGATACTGCTGCTTGCAGGTCTAAAAGACAGACCCTAAAATAGGACTTTGCTGAACATGATTTTTATTTCCATCATAAGAAATGTTAGCTTACTGCACAGTAACAGCATATTTCTTTCCAAAAGGAACCAGATTAGTAGTAAAGAAGAAACCTGTGTCTTTTCTACAGTTCATCTCTAAGTCTACAGCCCTGTAAGCACACCAATATTTCTTATGGAAATGATCTTTTTATGCAATACAGGCATTCTTGATTCTGTAACGTTATCTACAGTAGACAAAGTTACAATGAGCTACTCAAAAGTAATATAACCACCACCATCTTAAAGGTCATGAATAAATAATGAAAGCTGAAAATACGAGAATTTTCTTGTGAAAAAAAATGATCAGAGATGACCTTCCAGTGTGCAGAAGCAGCTATTTGCTAGTCTCGTGAAAGAAATATTTATACGATGGCTTAAATGACAGTAAGTTTCAGAGTGCTGTATGGGGAAAGTATCTCCATAATACTTAAATTCAAGTCATATCATCCATAAAAGCATCTATGCTAAGATCAAAGGCTTGTTACTCTAAATTAATAATATATTATTCATCAATAAGTGACAATACAATACACCAAGTACATATATATGCATCTGTCACAGGTCAAAACAAACACCTTCCTTACTCTAATTCCTAAGAGGCCTCCTGAAATTTCAAAATTAAAATTGTATTAAAATTATATTCAAATTTCTTATTCAAATAACAAACATGCCCTGAACAACAAGGAACTAAAAATCTCTCAGAACTGCTCTTAAAAAGACCAGTCCTCACGAATAACTCCTGGTTAAAACATGATTTACTAACAGACCCAGAAAGAGCCCTACCAACATTGGCCCTTGCTCAGATGGAGGTGCTTGTGGACAGGGTAAGATCCAGGCCACCCCATCTGTCCCAACTTAAACCCCATATATAACATCTGCTTAGATGCCAATAGGCAAGCAGAAAAAAGGCAGAATTGAAGATCACTAAGCAGAAATGTCTTAGCAGTCCAAACCTAAGAACAGCTTGCTTGAGTCAAAATAACCAAGTTATTGTCCTTCCTACTGACTAGTTTTCCCTTACCAAACTCAGCAGACATAGGTGGACTCTGAACTTCAAGCTGGATCTACTGTCTCACCTCAAAGGAGGAGAACTTAGATCACCTCAGCATTCCTGACTACAGAGGCATTCAGCCTAGGTGTCCTGGTCCAGCCTGATGCCAAAATGCTGGAGAAGAACATAGCTTCTGCAGTGGTCATGATGGCTACGTACAGCTGTAAAGCTTCTTATCGTCATGAAGAACATCAAACAAACAGTGCTCATTTTTGCATATAGCAGAAGACTAACAATTGAAATTAAACTCAATTTCTATCCCAGCAAGAATCTACATTTGTGAACACTTCTTTCAGTAGCTGAATAATGACAAGCACAGGCAATAAAAAAAGGATTCTAAAAATATACTATTCTTCCCCCCCCACCCCCCGATTAGTGTGTCTACAGTTAAATATAAACTGTGCTCTATAAATTATCAAACACAATGTCAAATTCTGAAGTGCACTCCGGAATCTCTCACAGAGCACACAAAATACAGAATGGTAATTTTATCCTGGCCCAGTTAGTCTAAAGAACAATATGCTACTGTGCTAGATCATGGAGTTAGCTCTCATCAATAGTCACACTAAAAAATGGCCACAGCTACCACCGTAGTTGTGCACTGAATTTTTCAGGATCCTCCGCAGTATGCAAAGGGATTATTTCCCTGAACAGCTGCTCTCACAGGAAGGGAATCAACAGCAACACTACCACAGTATAGCTGGCACATGCATATCAGGCACTTTCTGTTAAAAAAGAAATCAACTTCCTCCGACTCATCTACCGCCAGTAACTTCATTTGGAACAAAGACACAAGTGGGAACAGTATTAGAACTATTTTTGGTTAAGGAGCACTTGTTTACATGCATTATTACTTCTGTGGTGTCACGACTGTGCTGCCTTCTCTACCGAAATAACACGATGAACCTTTTCTCACAAGTTCTTCTGCACACAGTACAGCAAAAAGTTACTGATTACCATTCAAAGATCAACAATGACCAGCAGAAGATGATATTAATAGTCACATTTGTAAACCCTTCAATGAAGGAAGAAATCCAAACATTCCCAAATATCTCATCCCCAGCACAAAATCTGTTAACACTTCAGCACAGTATAGCGACTTAAACACGGGTTACTTCATGCTGTTCAGTCATGAATTTCATACTATCTGACAACTGCTGATGGCTATGGGAGTCTACATATCATCTTAGAAGGACTAAGAAAATGCATGGCCTCCTTCCCAGATTAGCCTACAACTCAGTAAAAACATTTGCTATTATTTGGACTGTGTGGTTTGACCCTCTCAAACCAGAACTACTACAAATAGGTTGGAGTTCCACACGCACCCGAAGAACATCAGACTTGATTCAAGAGTTTAAATTAAACCTATTAAACTCCATGACATTTTACAAAGAATTTTAGTCTAGCAGTGATAATTGTCAAAGTCCCAACTGTTGGCTTTGCCTTCAATAGCAGTAGAGAAACATGGACCTCTGGCAAGTGTCCTGACCTGCAGCAGGAATGACAAGGGGACAGTGTCAGTTCCTGGAATTCCATGTCCTCAGTGGGTAATACGACATAGCACTATTAGAGAGGTTTTATCTGCCTTAAAGTATTGCTGTCTTTGCTAGTTTTCTAGTATGCAACAATAAGATTCAAAATAGGAATAAGAATTAAGCACAGGCTTCTTTCATCCCTCATGTCCCTACAAGCACTCAACTTGGAAGTGAACACTGCAGCATTCAGAACCACTGGCCACTCCACAAAAACACACATGCAATTAAAGGGCCAACACATAGGGCCCAAAAGCAGTGCAGTTACCCGCTCCAGCGCCAATCTTTTCCTCTCTACATGGAGAGTCAGATGGTATGTTCTCACCCAATGTCCCTCAGGAAGCAAAACCCAGAGGGAGCTGTTTGGTTTTCCTTCCACAGCTTGGTGAAGGCACCTGGCTACTCAGCAGAGCGGCTGGATCTTAAGAACTTCCACTACTGGAAAGGCTCCAGTGGCATTGCTGTCCTCTGCCAACACCAAAAATCACTTTACATAGAGACACATTATACATAGAAGCTTTTTGAAGCTAATGACAGAACTACCTCCCATAGTAATTTTGTCTGTTTCAAAATAAACATGCATTACCATACCACCTTTACCTCCAAGGTAATGCTCGGATGCAATCAAATACACTACTAGCCCGATAGCAAAAAATACTGCTGCACAATGCTAGACTGGGAAAAATATCAACTGCAATTTTTAAGAGGTTTACAGTAATTAAAAAAAAAAGAGTTTAGAATTAGAAGAATAACCTAAGTGTCTTTCTCCAGAATTCAAGGACATACAATTTCCCATCACAACAGCCATCACTGATGCAATTGTGCCTTAGCAACAAAGGCATACTACAGAACTTTACATACATGACCTGCAATATTGTCAAAGCCAAACTTGCATTTTACTGTGCAACAAACTATCTCGAGAGATGACACAAAGGTTTAGGTACTTTTTTTTTTTAAAGAAAAAAAATAGTTTTTTGTAATTTTGTCTCTTCATTCCATTTGATTAATGATTCGCAGTCAGCTTTTCCCAACTTCTATAGATCTGCTTCACTGATGTGAAAATCCTTACGTAGGACAGTCAAGGGCAGAACAATAGGTAAGGCAGACTCCGATTTCTCTCTACTTTTGGGGGCCCTAAAGTAGTGAATAACGCATTTGGAGATCCAAAACGGTTAGGAAAAACAAACTATAGTGACAAAAATTAAAAAGCAACTTAATGCTGGGTCTGTTAAACTAATTCTCAATGAATTTAGGCAAACAACGTAAACACTACAAATAAGACAATGTTAGGAACCTACGAAAATTAACCGCATTCTTATCTCATCTGAAAGTATTTAATTTTTAACATTTATATTCCAATGCTACTGCAAACTGCCTAAATACTTATTTAAGTAAACAACAAACAAAAGGTCTCATCTTCAGTGCCCCAAGCTATCATCCAAAACTGGTTATAATTAAAGGTGTGAACAACAGAGTAACAAACCTGCAAAGTCAAGGTTCTGAGAAATTAATGGGCATCACACCACTGCACCAGTTCGAATTTATCACTCATTATCTCCCCGACTAGCACAGTGCTGTTTCACACATTAGTGCCTCCTTCTCTTTCCTCCAAGCCTTTCCTGCCTTTTCTAGATGGCTAATTTTAGACAATTACTGCCTCTGACACATAAAGACCTTTTCTCCCCCCGTTCTTTTTCTTGCTGTAAAGCTAGTGACCTACAAAACCCCCCTGCACCTAAAATATTCCAGTATTTAATTTACAGAGTAAAGACTGGTCATTTGAGATTAAGAAAGCAAGCTAGCAAACAGTCGTTGAATACCCATTTCTCCAACATCTTCACTTCCCATTATCTCAAATGGTTAAACATACTCAAATGCAAAGGCTAAGGCAAAGGGTACAGGTTGCTACTGAACACTTACATCTACTCTACTTGCTGAACTATTCCTCTCCTCTTTACAGATTTCCTTGGAAAATAAAAAATATGCCTTGTTTTTGTAGGTACTTGGAAGTCTTACGCTGCTGGTAACTGGACATTTACACAAATAATTGGAAAGTATTACATTACACAAGTGTCCTTTCCCTTCTCATGCAAATTCCAGTGTTTTCCTTAACATCCATTCAGATGAGAGGAAGATACACATGCATGAACACAAAAATACATGCATACCTATTTCTTGATCCACCCTCCTTGGAAAGACAAGTAGATAGAAAGGAGTGCAGTGGGGGAGGGGGGACTTTCCAGCACAGATAAGCAAATTTTGCAAAATCCAGCCCATCCTTTACAGAGGTACCATGCTTTTTGACTTCACCTCACTTGCAAGAAGACTGTTTGTGCCCACTTCTCCCCCAAAACCTCAATGACATTGAAAAAATACTGCATTGCAGTATTTGACAGTGCATGAGTGCATCCAGTTAGCTGTCCCACAGAAACAAACGTACATTTTCATGTGTCCAGGCATGTAAATGAGTTGTCTAGTGGACACGAATTGCCAAAACAGACAAGTGCATTTGTCAAGTTATCTGCATCTCTCCTTCTTGCTATGATATTCTCTGCCACTGCCCATTTCTTGCCTGGGGTGCTTGCTGAAATTATTTTGAAAGTGTAAGTTCCCAAAGAAAACCACAAATTCCCCTGCCAGAATAAGAGACACAGTCAGTTTATTTCTTCTTAAACAACCGTGTGGTGTGGAGTGGCTCTAGGTTATGTACCAACAGTATGACAATTACACACAGAAAATAACCTGCATTTAATTAGTACATTCCCAGCATACCGAGTAGGAAGGTTAAGGAGAGAAAAAAAAAAAAAAAAAAAAATCACTAAAACCTAGAAGATTTAAAAAAAAAAAAAGGCACATTAAATATGTAAGATTAACGTAACTGATTTTCTTTCAATGGAGTCACAATATTTAACAGGACCAAATAAAGACGATGAAGACTATTCCAAACCCATTCATATAGGATTTTTAAGTATACCCCTTCTTGCTCGTTGTAACCATCCTCTGTCACAACAGCTCGGGCTTACTTTGAGAGCTCAAAAAGGTAAAATTATTCAAGAGAAAGCAAAGGAGGCAACCAAGCTAGTCAACAGTGGAGAAGCATCCCTGTATCTAACATGGGAACTTGATCAGTAGAGTACATGAGGATAGGATTTTAAACTCGTGGCTGGTATTCACATAGCATCAACATCCAATTGTGAAATTCAATCCTGACTAGTAGTCCACCAAGACAACATAAAAAAAAGTTACATCTAAAACCAACTACATCTGTCTACCTTTCTGTCTGAGCAGAAGGTGGTTTTGTGTTTTAATCTTCCTTTAGTATTTGTAGCAATCCTAATGCAATGTCACTAACTTAATAGCTGGTTTTCTAGATGAGGATTCACAATGCGATCTTTTACACGCAAAAAGAAAATGTCACTATGTACATGCAGGCTGTATTCATTAATATAATCTTAAAACAAAAGAGGAAGATCGGGGCAGGAACACGTGCACCATTAAACAAAGATTACATTATTTTTATATCTTTGCAGAAACACCAAACTGAACAGAAAATGAAAATGCAACTACTAGCTGATGACTCTTAAAACAAACAATGCAGCTGTGTATAATAAAAGGCACCCTTATTTATTGTCATGACTAAGTTAACAGATTTAGAACACAGTATCTCTGTTTTGGTCAGAACAAAAATTATTTTACTCTCACGTACAACTACAATGCATGTCAGAATACATTTCTGCACATGTATAGACTGTAACCCACAATTTTACACACACATGCAGACCCTCAAGATTTTTGCTCCCCTCTACATTGTAAGCAGTTCAGTTTTCAGAGGGCCATTTAATTACTTCTTTAGAGAAAGGACTGCAGAAGCTATTATTTAAAACAAAGCAAATTAAAAAGGGGATTTAATTTCTTTTAATACATGTTTAAACTAAGCACTACCATTCCTGCTTGAATTCATATTCAAAGTAACCCTGCTCCAAAGAAAATGTAAAAATATCTGAAAATCTGAAGACAGAAAGGTGTGCTCTCTATTCTTGCTTTGCTTCTCTTGTGCCTCCTGATGTGCAGCAGAAGAGCATTTTCTGGGCAACTATATTTTTGTATCTTTTACGCTAGTGTCTATCACTTACTAGTCTACTATGCTTTTTTAACACTTCTAGCACCAATTTCCCATTATTGTCTGCCACTACAATAAGAGACCACCACAATTAGCAAGATATTCAGCCTCAGCACAGAAAGTCAAGTTGCACAAGAAGCCTGACACTGGAAGTGGATATTGCTCCAGCAGATATAATAGACGGTGGCTAGAGGTGGGGCTGGAGATGAAGAGAAGAATAATCTCATTTTTGTAAATTCTGCTCACACATAAGCCCCAGGATATGGTGAACTCCCCTGAACTGATTTTTCTGCCATATAACCATCTGATTTCGTAAAAATACCAATATCACTTAACACAAAATCACTGCTTAGGGTAAATTCATTCTACCTACTGTTCTCATAGGGACATTTGCTGGAAAATTCTAAGAAATGATTTGCAGAAGCTATCAGCTGTGGGAGTTCACTATTATACCTCTGTCAACTTCATTCAATATAATTTACATTTTTTTTTTATACTGCCTCACAGGATTCCTTGCCATTTTTTGCACGTACAATTTCACAGCAGGGAGGGGGAAAGGAAAAAAAAAAAAAGATAACCCTCTTTTGCAGAGGAGAAAGAACAGATGCTTAAAACCAGATTTCTAGAAATCACGGTAAGCTTGAGCCAGAAATGTAATTAACACCTATTTATAAAGAATAATTAAAGTTGTGACTGCCACAAAGAACAGCAGAGATAATCGAGGTAGCCCCTGCTTTTTTTTTAAGATTTTTTTTTTTTTACACTGTTTGCAGTATTCCCACATGATTGCCACCTGCTCCCCCACTCAGCTTCCCCTATGCTCGTTTCCCCGGCAACCTTTCATTGGCTTTTCCTCCCAGCTATCGCTTTCAGTTCGGCTGCTCAGTCTAATCTTATTTGTTTTACACCCATCAAAACAAGCAGCTAGACAAAGACAATCCTGTAAGAATGGGAAAAGACCGTCGCTTTGTTTCCCGGTTATAATAAATATCCACGGCAAAAGTCTGCAAAACGTTAAATTAAGAGAAAGGGGGGAACCTGGCCCCCCCACACCTCCCCCTCAGCATCCCGTGGGGCTGGCAGGAGGGATGGGTATTGTGAGGGTTTGGTCCCAACCCCCACCCCGGGTCGCCCCGCTCGGCACAGCCCAAAGTCCCCGGCAGTTGTATTTGATCATGCCATTTTGCACAATCTGTAAGGAAAGCACAAAAGAGAGGACGAGACGAGCGCACCCAGGCTCCTCTGCCAGGAGAATATAGTCTAAAAATAGAAATACTATTTTTCACATAAATGGCTTTGACTTCTCCCGGCATTTAAAAAAGCACAAAACAACACAGCTCCCCCCCAGCCCCCAACCCGACACACAAAAAACACACCCTTCCATCCATCCATCCACCCATCCATCCTCTACAGCAGCGACTCCATAGGAAACGCAGTACCTGGATTTTAAAGGCGATTATTAGGTTTGTATTTAAGGCCGGTGTAATACCAACGGAGATTAAACGGCATCATTGGCCGCCTGATCTGCCAGGCACATGCAGTACAATGACACCGTGACTGTCAGCAGCAACCATCCTCGCTCGACTGAAATGCAACGTTCAATGGAAACGCCGTGAAGTGCCATCAGTTACATACGTTAACTAGATATACAGATACATATACAGGCACAGGCAGACATATCCCGCAATAAAATA